>NC_081327.1:1818181-2121212 GCF_026419965.1 Kogia breviceps
TGCACACAAGTGTGGGACGCGGTAAATTACCATTTATCATTTTTAGCAACAATACTTATTTACGTAGGGAGGATCTAAATGCACAGGAATGGCAGTTTCCAAATATTGTTGGTGGAGGGAGGTGGGTAGGTTTCCAGGGGAGCACAAGAGCCCCCAGCTACATTTGTGTCAAATTTCTGTTTGTTTGAAATTTTGTTTAATTAGTGAATTAGCAAGACCTCACTTTTCTTTATAGTAAAACTTTTATTTATTTATTTATTTATTTAATTTGTTTTTTGGCCGCTCAGCATGCAGCATCTTACTTCCCCAGCCAGGGTTCGAACCTGCGGCCCCTGCAGTGGACTCGCATTATGCTAACCACTGGATAGCCGGGGAAGTCGCTGGGTCCAGTTTCTCTTTTAAAAATATTCAGAAACTGGGCTTCCCTGGTGGCGCAGTGGTTGAGAATCCGCCTGCCGATGCAGGGGACGCGGGTTCGTGCCCCGGTCCGGGAGGATCCCACGTGCCACGGAGCAGCTAGGCCCGTGCACCACAACTACTGAGCCTGCGCGTCTGGAGCCTGTGCTCCGCAACAAGAGAGGCCGCGACAGTGAGAGGCCCGCGCACCGCGATGAAGAGTGGCCCCCGCTCGCCGCAACTAGAGAAAGCCCGCACGCAGCAATAAAGACCCAACACAGCCAAAAATAAATACATAAATAAATTTATAAAAATATTCAGAAACAGGGCTTCCCTGGTGGCGCAGTGGTTGAGAGTCCGCCTGCCGATGCAGGGGACGCGGGTTCGTGCCCCGGTCCGGGAAGATCCCACGTGCCGCGGAGCGGCTGGGCCCGTGAGCCGTGGCCGCTGGGCCTGCGCGTCCGGAGCCTGTGCTCCGCAACGGGAGAGGCCACAGGAGTGAGAGGCCCACATACAGCAAAAAAAAAAAAAAAAAAAAAAAAAAAATTCAAAAACAAATATGGGGAAAGGTAAAGTTTGATAAATCTGGGTGTTACATTCGTTATGTCATTCTCTGTGTTTCTTCTGTGTGTTGGAGACGATATGGGTAAATAATAGATACAGTGGTTTCAAGTTGTGGTGAGTATTATGCCAGAAACAAATCAGTATGTGAGAAAGATAATCTCAGGAAGTTAGAGGCCCGACCTTGGTGGTCAGGCAAAGCTGCTCCGATGGGATGAAAACTGGAGGATGAGGGGCTGGTAGGCATTCTGAGTGTTGGAGAAAAGTGCTCCAGGCAGAAAGCAGCAGGAGCAAAGGGCTGGAGGGAGCAAAGAGTACTGGGCATTTAAGGAAATGAGAAAGAGGACCCGTGTAGCTGTACTTTCGTGAGAGAGAGAGACGGCCAGAAGACATGAGGGCCACGGCAGTCTGTGTTTTACAAAAATGTAAAACAATTTTTTGTTTTACACAAAATAACTCCACAATATCTCCCAGCCTGCAGGATCCACTGCAGTGTGATCGTAACATTCTCCCCATCCAGATGTGTGGTCCCCATGAAAAGATGCTCAGTATTACTAATTACTAGAGAAATGCAAATCAAAACCTCACACCAGTCTGAATGGCCATCATGAAAAAATCCGCAAACAACAAATGCTGGAGAGGGTGTGGAGAAAAGGGAGCCCTCCTGCACTGTTGGGGGGAATGTAAACTGGTACAGCCACTGTGGAGAACAGTATGGAGGTTCCTCAAAAAACTAAAAATAGACTTGCCGTATGATCCAGCAATCCCACTCCTGGGCATATATCTATCTGGAGAAAAACACGGTCCAAAAGGATACTTGCACCCCAGTGTTCACTGCAGTGCTGTTTACAATAGCCAAGACGTGGAAGCAACCTAAATGTCCATCAGCAGAAGAACGGATAAAGGAGATGTGATACATATATGCAATGGAATATTACTCAGCCATAAAAAAGAATGAAATAATGCCATTTGCAGCAACATGGATGGACCTAGAGATTGTCATACTGAGTGAAGTAAGTCAGACAAAGACTAATATCATATACCACTTATACAGGGAATCTAAAAAGAAATGATACAAGTGAACTTACTTACAAAAGAGAAACAGACTCATTGACTTAAGAGAACCAACTTATGATTACCACGGGGAAAGGTAGGGGGAAGGAATAGTTAGGGAGTTTGGGACTGAAATGTACACACTGATATACCTAAAATGGATAACCAACAAGGACTCAGTACCCTGTGGTGACCTAAATGGGAAGGAAACCCAAAAAAGGGGGGATATATGTGTACGCATAGCTGATTCACTTCGCCGTACAGCAGAAACTGACACAACATTGTAAAGCAACTATGCTCCAATAAAAATTAATTTTAAAAAAAGAATCACTCATAAGTTCCTGACTGGAGAAACGGGGTTTATGGCAGATAAATCAGATGCACTTTGATGTGGATGTGGGGTGGATGTGCAATTTTGGTTGGGGGGTGGTGAGGATGCAAGAGTTCCACTTTACAAGTGGTAGGCCTATGTATTAGCTACGCGTTGCAGCAAAACGAATTCCCCAAAACTCGGTGGTTTGGAACAATAAGGTTTCTGTGGGTCGGTCAAAGAGGTGTCGTGAGACTGCGGTTATCAGACAGCTTGACGGCCTGGGGGATCTGCTTCCAAGGTGGCTTGGCCCCTGGCAAGGTAGCGCTCGCTCTGGGAGGGAAAGCTCCACTCCTGTCCACCTGGGCTTCTTCCTGGATCTGCGTGCGTGTCCTCATGAGATGGCGGCCGGCTTCCTTCAGAGCAAGTGCTCCGGGAAACCAAAGCAGATGCGGCTGAGCTCTTTACGTCCCAGCCCCAGAAGTCATGCACTGTTGCTTTCATAGGATCCCACAGTCCCAAAGATCAGGGAGGAGGAGACCACGTGAGCACAGGAACGCAGAGGGCAAGGCTATTCGGGGACCACCTGGGAGGCTGGCCACTGCAGCTTCACACACTTGACAGAAATCGGGATGTCAAGTCGGTGGGTGGATAGGTGAGATGGGGCAGCATGTAGGATGTCAAAATGGGGAGACAGGGGCATATGGGTGGCACGCAGTGGGATAGACTATTCAGCCATACACAGTAATGAAGTGCCGACACACATTACAACGTGGGTGAACCTCAAAAGCACCTCACTAAGTCTGAAAGGAAGCCAGTCCCAAAGGATGCCACGTTATACGAAACCATTTGCATGAAAGGGCCAGAACTGGCCAACCTACAAAGACACAAAGTGGAGTAGTGGCTGCCGAGGGCGGGAGGGTATAGAAGGATAAGCGGTGACAGCTAAAGGTATGGAGTTTCTCTTTTTCGCAATGACAATGTTCTAAAATGCATTCTGGTGGGAGTTCCCTGGTGGTCCAGTGGTTAGGACTTGGCACTTTCACTGCCAAGGGCCCGGGCTCGGTCCCTGGTGTGGGAGCTAAGATTTCACAGGCCGCGTGGAGTGGCCAAAAATAGAAATTAAAAAATTTTTGAAAAACGGATTCTGGTGACGGCTGCACAGCTCTGTGAATCTCCTAAAAAGCCCACTGAATTGTTCTCCCACGAACATCAACTCTATCTCCCCCCCCGGAAGTACTTCAAACCCATAAAACAGTAGGAAAAACAGTAGGAAACCTTATGTAGGCAAAGAAGGCTATGAACCTGGAGTTCTCACACACCGTGGTGAGTGTTACAAGTTGCTGGGCTATCTCCTCTAACTTTTTAGAGAAAATCCCAATTCCATAGCGATATCCCCCCATAGCAAAAAAAAGTTTTTTTGTTTCGGGGGAAACAAAAAAACCAAAAAACTCCACAGGATTTTTTTTTTCCTGAGGAGAAAAATGTAACAGAAGTCAGAAGTCAGAGCAGGGCTTTCGGAAAGAAATATAATGCCAACCCCCCACAGCTAAATTTTAAATTTTCTTGTAGTTACATTTTTTAAAAAAGTAAAAGTAGGGAATTCCCTTGTGGTCCTGTGGTTAAGACTCTGCACTTCCACTGCAGGGGGCATGGGTTCCATCCCTGTTCAGGGAACTAAGATCCCGCAGGCCATGCGGAGCAGCCGAGAAAATATGTATGTATATAAAGGTAAACAGGTCAGAATAATTTTTAAAAATACATTTTATTTCACCCAACGTCTCCAAAGGAGTATCATTTCAATATGTCATCTCTATAAAAGACATTACTGAGGTACCTTAAATTATTTTTGTCATGATACCTCTTTGGATCTAATGTGCACCTTGTACTTACGGTGGAGCCTATTCCAAGTCTGATAACCCACAGGTCAAGTGCCCAAGAACCACACGGGGCACGTGGTTGCCGTGTTGGATGGTGCACCCCCAGAGCACTGAGAACACCGAGTGTCCAGAATCAGAGGCGCCTACGCTCTATAGTGTAGGGGGAGGGAAAATTCCTTCTGCCACCTGCCTTAGATAGATTCCCACCTACAGCCGGGGCCTTGTAAATGAGACTGGCCAAAGGCAGGTTAACAAGAGGAAAACAAACAGACGTTTAAGAGCAGTGCCTCTTGCATGTACACGCAGAAGCCCCCGGGAATGGATGGGTAACCCAGAGGAGGGTTAGAACCTGGGTTTAGTTACCAACAGAGGAAAAGAGGTTTGGGGCTTCTGGCGGGGGTGGGGGGTGGGGCGGAACAAGTTATGGCCAAGGTGACCAGGGAAAGTATCGCAGACAAGGGTTGTTACGTAGATTTTTTTAAAATTAATTTTTATTACAATATAGTTGATTTACAATATTGTGTGAGTTTCAGGTGTACAGCAAAGTGGATCAGTTATACATATATTCACTCTTTTTTAGATTCTTTTCCCATGTAGACCATTACAGAGTATTGAGCAGAGCTCCCTGAGCTAGACAGTAGGTCCTTATTATGTTACGGAGATTTATGTTGAAGCCTCCTCCGCTGATAAGAGCTATCAAGAGGGAGACATATTAATATGAGCTATGCAGGGGGAGACAGGAAAACTCATGCCCTGATTTAGGAGCTTTTCCTGCATCTGCTGGTTCTTAATGGCCTTAAACTCAGAATAATGCATATGCCAAAGAGGTATGCTTTGGGGTGGCGTATTCAGGTCCCCTCAATAGCCACGCAGCCAATGTGTTGATGAGATCTCATACCTAGCAGAGAGTAGTCCTGTAGTCAATACTTTTTGTTTTGGCCTCACCAAGCGGCCTGTGGGATCTTAGTTCCCCGACCAGGGATCGAACCCAGGCCCTCGGCAGTGAGAGCGCAGAGTCCTAACCACCGGGATGCCAGGGAATTCCCAATCAATACTTGTTTTAATGAAGAAATTAATGGAGTATTTAAAAAATGGAAACACGCTTATGAGGTATTATTAAGAAAAACAAAAGTGAAAACAAACGGAAACAGCACAGCCCAAACACTCCATTTTGTGTCCATACAGGCAAATCAGGGTTTGAATCCCAACTCTGCCGTCTTTTAGCTGTGTGACTGGCTTAAGTCATTTCATGCCTCAGAATCTCAGTTTCTTCTCCATGAAAGGAGAGTAAATCTACCTCCGGCAGTTTTTTTTTTTTGAGAATACATAAAGAGCGCTCGTGCCTAGCACAGCGCCTGCTTCGTGGTACATGTCAGCAGTGACCCGTAACCACGTGAAGATGCAAATTAAAACCTGGAAGGAAGCATTCAACATGCAAAACTGTTATGCTGGGCGGACAGTGATGAGTCACCAAAAACAAAACAAAACCAAACAAAATTAGTTTTGATCCGTATAAGATTAGGTGTCGGCAAGGAACTGGAATAGAACTCATCACAAAATGAGGCTGGTGTGTGATTCTACAGGAAGAAAAAGGAAATGCACAACATTTTTCATACTGTTACATCAGGGGGTGGTGGTGGAGGGGGCAGGGATACAGCACGGTTTTCAGACACCTCTGTTTTGTTGTTCTGTTACAGCAAGCTGCGTTTATTCCGAAATTAAAAGCTGAAGCACAAGAGTCTAGAATAAATGTATTTACACAGAGCCAATTAATTGCCTTTGAATAAAAAAGGCTGAGCTACTTTCTTCTGGTGTTTTCTCCATACCCTCCTTTGGAATTTGCTAGTACAATTCACAGGGGGCCCCATGGCACAGACATGGGGAGTCTTGAAAGTTCTTCCTGTTTTTAGATACAAAAAAATAGGTCCCCAAATATTTGAACGGTTTATAAAAGCCAAAAAATCAAGGGGATATATATATACACACACACACACACACACACACACACACACACACACACACACTATCAGAAGTCCTAAACAGAGGAACACAACTGGAGTTATCAGATGATTTTCTACTTATCAGATTCTAAGAATCAATAGTCAAATTTTACCAACTCTTGCATATTAGCTGTCTTTTTTTCAGGTGTCCATCCTGTGAGACGAAACACCTCCCTATTAGAGAATAAAATCAAATTCTGTTTAGAAAGTTCTTAACCTTTGTAACCAGAACCAGCAGAAAAAACCGTGATGCTTTTCCTTTTATGCAACACACAAGGGTCTATCAATTAATTTGAGAATAACTGTGGTAGCCCGTGAGTAAACAAAAACAAACACAACTTTCTCTTTTAAAAAAAGAAAGAAAGAAAAGAAAAGGTTTACAAAAATTACAAAGAAAAAAGCTGAAAAAAAAAAAGGTTGCATGGCTAGTGTCGGCAAACGGATGATGTATTAAGTCTGTTTGCTGCAGGGCAAAGGGGGCCGCACGGGGCTGTGTGTTCAAGAACTTTATTCCTTTGCCTGACTTCGCTGCACTGTGTGTATCGTTGGAATGAAAACTTGTCTGTACCCTGGGGCAGGATTCCATGGCAGAGATAGCATCTGGTAAGGAGACTTTTTTTTTTTTTAAAATTATAAATCTCCTGTTTCGACGCCCACCAGCTTCTTCCCAAACAACTTGAATTCAAATCCTGTTTCCGTTCCTTATGAGCCATGGGAATTTCTTTCCTTATCTTACAGTGAAATACATCACACATAGAGAAGAATGTATGAGAAGATGCATCTGGACGTTTTAAAGACAATTATAAAACTAACGCCCAGCTATGGGACATGTTATTTTTACTCTACCAGATCTCACGTTTCAGACTGACTGAAAATCAGTTCTCCAAATGACCATTTTTGCTGCATGGCTAATTCCCTAAGATGGCCAAATTTATCAGCTTTATCTACTTAAGGAGAACAACAAAGAGTGTGTTTCTTTGAACGCTTTCTGACAGTACAGCAATCCCACTCGGAAGAGAGCTTCCGCGGATGGCCCTGACCTCTGAATGATTTGAGGTTTTAGTTTCGTTTTGGGGGTAGTGGAGTTTGAGTTCAGATTTACGTTGGCTACAGCTGTTTCGCCGTGGCCAAATGAAAGTTTAGTGTGTTCTGAGGATTTTTATATCTTAAAATAAGAAGCTCTGTGATTCAACCAAGAGTCTTCCGTGGGTCTGGGAGGTCAAGGGTGTTATAAAGGAGAGAACAGGTTTCTGTCATCCAACTTCTTTTTGTGACTGTTTGAAATTCTCTTAACGTACAGATGTTTTACCCAGCACGATCACATAACTTTTTGACATGTTTTAAACATTTGAGAGGGGTTCTGTGGCTCGATGGAGAATCACGCCCGCATCCGATGGGTGATTGAGCTGTATCTGCAGATCAGGCTACCAGGCTGAGATAAACTTGCCCAAGTGAAACAAAAACTAGGACAAAACCGAAATTAGTTTCGACCCAAGTGAAACCGAAACAGCAGAGGAAAAAAAAAAATTACCCTTGAGGTTGACTCGTGCCGTGTGGCACAGTTCGATGTCATGTTCATAAATATTTAATAGAAATTAGTTGACAGTGAATGCAAAATTCTGCAGATCACCGACTTAGCAAACTCCCTTTCCAGATACCACCCCGCCCTCCTAGCCCCCACACCCCCATCCCCCGCCTCCCCGAAATGTTGCATCCTTTGCTTGTCGACTTTGCTTGGGGTCGTTGCTTCCACATATTTTCTCTTCTGTATGGGCCGTGCCCCGTCCTCCTCTGCACTAGGTCATTTCCACTAGCATGAAGACACGATGTGACAGCTCCCGTCTTAAAGGACAAGTGCTCTCTAGACCCTGAATCCCCCTCTGTCCTGCCTGCACGTTCTCTCCTGACCCCACTGGTACGAGGCTCTTTCCTCCAGCCCACATGACCCGCTCTTGCCAACTTCCCCAAGACCCTCCAGCCGCCCAAAACCAGTGTTGGTTCTCCGTCTCCATCCCATCCAATCTCATGACCGCGTGTGATGCGGTGGAACCGTCCCCCTCCCTGGGTTCCCTACCCCGCCGTCTCCGGCTCCCCCCCGAGACAAGGCGCACCTCTCTGCCCCCTGTCTTCCTCACCCGCCCTCCTCCTGTCCATCCCCTCACACTGTAGGGGTGTGTGGGGTTCATCCTCTACTCTCTTCTCTACCCAGCCCCGCTCACTGGGTGGTCTTCCCAGGCCAATCATTTCCAGTATTAAGCCTGTGCCTATTACTCACCGTAGCGAGCTGAGTAGCGTCCTCCCCCCACCCCCAAACTCATGTTCAGCTTGAACCTCACAACGTGGCCTTATTTGGAAACAGGGTCTCTGCAGATGTGATTAGTTCAGATGAGGTCGTCCTGGAGTAGGGTGGGCCCCTAACCCCAATAACGGGTGTCCTTGTAAGAAAGGGGGACACACGGAGATGAGTGCCTTGCCGTGACCGAGGCAGGGGCTGGAGTGGTGCGGCTACAAGCCCACGGGTGGAACAATGTGCAGGCAAACGCCAGAAGCTAAGAGAGAGGCACCAGGTGGAGCCTCCAGAAGGACCCAGCGGCCCTGCCGACACCCTGATCTGGGGCTTCTGGCCTCGGAACTCTGAGAAAATGCATTTCTGTTGTTCCAAGGCATCGAGTGTGGGGTAACTTGTTGCCCTAGGAAACGAACACTCGCAAACGTGCCTCCTGATCCCGGCCCTCCGCTGAGGTCCACGCTCTCACAAGCACCCTATCATCACGTACGGCGTCCACTTGGGTATCTCATAGACACCTCGACACGGATATAATCAAAACGGGACTCCTGACCTCCTCCCAGCCCTGCGCTGTGGACTCCATGTCTGTGTGCCCCCCACCCCTCCCAATTCGCTGGTTGAAGCCCTAAGGCCCCTGTGTGGCAGCGCTGGGAGGTGTGGCCTCTGGGAAGTAATTAGGGTTAGATGCGGTCGTGAGGCTGGGGTCCTCCTGATGGGATTACTGTCCCCACAAGAAGACAGAGAGGCGCCAGGGCCCGCTCGCTCTCTCTGCCACGGGAGGACACAGCAAGAAGGCAGCCGTCTGCAAGCCAGGAAAAGGGCTCCCGGATGAACTGCATCTGCTGCCACCTTGATCTTGGCCTCCCAGCCTCCACGACTGTGAGAAATCAATGTCTGTGGTCTGAGCCCCCCAGCCTGGGGCATCTCGTTACCGCAGTCAAGCTGACTAACCCACCCTGCTCTCCCCCCGCCCCCCCGATCTTCCCACCCTAGTGAATAGCCATCCCACTCATCCCGTTGTTGGGTGTCCCGCCCAGGAGTCATCGCTGACTTGTTTCCTTCACACCCCCAGGGGCAACCGATAGCCCGTCTTGTTGGCTTTTCCTTTCAAAACATCTGGGTTCCAACCAGCGCTCACCTCCTCCAAGGAGGAGCTGCCACCCCAGCCCAAGGGGCCACCACCTCTCCCCTGGGCCACTGCAGGAGCCTCACAACTGCTCGCACGCTTGCATCCGCTCCCTGGCAGGTGACCCTCCGCGCTGCAGCCAGAGCTGCCTTCTCAAAAGGCAAGTAAGGCATCCCCACCCTGAGTTACGCCCTAGGAAGGTGCTCACAGCGCGCAGACCAGGACCCGAACTCTGCCCGCTCAGGGCACGATCCAGACCCCTCCCGGGTGCCCCCGAGGCCCCAGGGGGGTCTGCGGCTGCTCCCTGACCATCCAGCTCGTTCGCTCCACCCCTGTGGCACTGGACTCCCTCCCATCTCTCTGTAGAGCCTCCGTACCTGCTCTTCCCTTCGCCCTTCTCGCGGCTGAATCCCACCCAGAAGGTCTCAGCTCAGTTGCCGCCGGGCCACGGGCGTCAAGGGTGCCGCACCTCACTCTCTACCCCTCGGCCTGCTTCACGTCTCTGGATATCTGGCGTATTACATCACGCTGTGACTTTATTATATACTATGTTATTGCATTGTATCATAGGACGTTATCATAGTACATATATCATATTATTTTATATTCTGCTACCTTATACATTGTATCAGTATATATTATAACATTACATAAAACATATTCCATTGTAGCATATTATACTATACTACGAATTACATTATATTACATTATGCATTGAATTATTATTATGTATTTATTTGTTTATGTTTGGCTGCGCGGCATGTGGGATCTTAGTTCCCCAGCCAGGGATCAGACCCTCGGCCGCTGGATTGGAAGTGTGGAGTCTTCACCACTGGACCGCCAGGGAAGTCCCCTGCACTGAATTCTTATACACTATATTGTTACATATGACATTATATCATATATCATTATGTTATGCTGTATCATCTGTCTTGTTCCTTTATACTATTTATTGTCTGCCTTTCCCCACTACCTCACACTACATGTTTTCATGACCACCTACTGTAGTACCTACACCACTCAGGTATTCCATATTTATGCGTGCACTTCTTGCCTGTTTCCTCTCCGCTGGGAGCTCCATAAGGACGGGAACGTCTGCTGTCTTACTATTTTAATCTCAACACTTAGAAATGCACCTGATGGTAAATGCCCACAAATATTTGTTAAGTGAGATTGATTCCAATAAGTGAAATGTTTCAGATTGACTTGCTAAGAAAAAGCTGGCTTAAAACACCAAATTAGGATGTTTTAAAATTTTGATTGCTTGGAGAACAGGCTTTAGCAAACAGGCATTCTGTAAGTTACTTCGGGGAGGCATTGCTTTCCCCCAAAGAAAGCTGTCATGAAAAGTTTTGGTTGGGGCACTGAGTTATAATAGACCTCAGATGCTGAAGTGCATAGCGATCCAGTCCACCCTGGAGACATTTCCAAGTGGGTAATTGAGGACGGAATGGTTTCGGCAGGTCAGGATTGACATTCAGTGGATGTAATTGTCTGGAAATTTAGGAAGCACTGGCCTGGAATATAGTAGGCATGTAATCAAAGCTGTCTGACTCACTTCACTTCGTATGATGCTCTATAGGTCCGTCCATGTCGCTGCAAATGGCATCGTTTCATTCTTCAGTAAAATAAATTTTTAACACTTAAATGGAAATTTTTTTTAAAAAGAACTGTCTGATAGTGTAAATGAAGAAGGTTAAAGGAAACCTGCCCATGGTTCCCTATGAAACGACACAGGCTCATAACAGCATGTAGGGAACTGCAAGGGGTGTGCAAAGCTAGAAATAGGCTTTGAAGCAGTTTTAAGTAAATAATTAGAAAGGGAACCCTCTTGCACTGTTGGTGGGAGTGTAAATTGATACAGCCACAATGGAAAACAGTATGGAGGTTCCTTAAAAAACTAAAAATAGAACTACCATATGACCCAGCAATCCCACTACTGGGCATATACCCTGAGAAAACCATCATTCAAAAAGAGTCGTGTACCACAATGTTTATTGCAGCTCTATTTACAATAGCCAGGACATGGAAGCAACCTAAGTGTCCATCAACAGATGAATGGATAAAGAAGATGTGGCACACATATACAATGGAATATTACTCAGCCATAAAAAGAAACAAAATTGAGCTATCTGTAGTGAGGTGGATGGACTTGGAGTCTGTCCTACAGAGTGAAGTAAGTCAGAAAGAGAAAAACAAATATTGTATGTTAACACATATATATGGAATCTTTAAAAAAAAAAAAAAAGGTCATGAAGAACCTAGGTGCAGGACAGGAATAAAGATGCAGACCTACTAAAGAATGGACTTGAGGACACGGGGAGGGGGAAGGGTAAGCTGGGACGAAGTGAGAGAGTGGCATGGACATATACACACTACCAAATGTAAATTAGATAGCTAGTGGGAAGCTGCAGCATGGCACAGGGAGATCAGCTCGGTGCTTTGTGACCACCTAGAGGGGTGGGATAGGGAGGGTGGGAGGGAGTGAGACACAAGAGGGAAGAGATATGGGGATATATGTATATGTATAGCTGATTCACTTTGTTATAAAGTAGAAACTAAAACACCATTGTAAAGCAATTATACTCCAATAAAGATAAAGAAAGAAAAGAAGAAAGAAAGAAGGAAAGAAAGAAGAAGAAAGAAGAGAAGGAAAGGAAGGAAGGAAGGAAGGAAGGAAGGAAGGAAGAAAGACCACACCAGGCCAGGAGGCAGATGTAGAGGTAGAAAGAAAGATGTAGAAAAACATACAGAAAGTCTCTTAACATTACCTTGGAACATTAAAGGGGAATTCATTTTCTTTATATGAAAAACACCTATAACTTTTTTTTTGAAGTAGAGTTGATTTAGAATGTTGTGTTCTTTTCGGCTGTACAGCAAAGTGAAACAGTTATACATATGTATACATTCTTTTTTGTATTTTTCTCCATTTTGGTTTATCCCAGGATATCGAATACAATTGAACGCAATTCCCTGTGCTATACAGCAGGACCTTGTTGTTTACCTAATACTTAATTAAAAATAAAAACAATAAAAGAGCAACTTTTAAAAACATCAACATTTTGAGTTTTAGAAAGCCGCTTTGAACGGTATCCCAAGACTGAGCTAATGCATTCCATCTTCACTGGGAATGTGTTAGCACACACCGGAGAGTTCACAGTATGAATAAGAAGAGGCTTCGACACCTCGCTATTTTCTGCCCCAAAGTGGCAAATCGTGGGGATAAACTACAAACTCCAGCAACAGATACTGTAATAAATGCCCTCCCATAAGAATTTGTCCAAAGGGACTTTCTGCTGTCCCAAGAAGAGACGTAGATGGAATTGTCCAAAGTTCACAGACTTTTAAGACCACATTATCAGATTTACCCACCCCCTGCATATCAATTTTATTTCCTATGTCTATCTATCAAAAAAATGACCTTAATTGGATATTTTCCCTTTAGTCTGTGGAACATGCTATGGGGAATGGGTAATTTTCACTTTTCAATGAGAAAGTCTGTTATTTTAATTAAAAATAATATAATAAAATGAGAGTAAATTGATATAATGCTAAAATTTTTTAAAAATGACCATCTCCCAGTTAGAGGATCAAACCAAATACTGATTCTGTAAATTCTTACTCATTGTGAATGATGACAAAATAAACAACCGGAAAGAAGGCTTGCTTTTTACTTTTATGGAACAAATGAAGGTATGTAAATTAAAAGAATCAAACCTGGCACATGAAAAAAATAAAAGCAAATACTGTTTTACATCATTTTTTTTTTAAAAAAAAAGAAAGAAAAAGAAAACAAGGTTGTCAGAACCTGAAAATTAGAGAAATTGACTAAAAACAGGTCCAGGGAAATAACTGCAAAGCAGAGGGTGTATTTAAATCTGTTTACTGTCAGGAAGTGAATGTCTTCCTAACACTGACCACAGGGCGCGGAGGCTCCTAGAATGCAGTTCCCTTGCTTAATTACGGGGCAATGTATACATTTCTTGGAATCCAACCTGGCTTTTCAGCCTGGAGGAAAATCCCATGATAGGTTGATGAGCTGAACTTGCCTCTGGAAACTGGGCCATGTGTTAGAAATCAAACTGCGCTGTCTCGGTTTGCACCAACTTTCCAGTCCCCCCATCCTTTCCCTCTGCTCGGGAGGCATGTGACATGGAGGCTGACAGCCCCTTGGTATTCTCAGAGCCCTGGTGTTGTCGTTGGTGAGGTGCGGAAATGACCCACACAAAGGCAGTGAGAGACCAATGGGAGGTTTGATACAAACCACCCAGGACCTTGTGCCTGGCAGTGGGTTCGTGATACCAAAGGCAGCCGGCCATCCGAGGGTCAAGCGACCTGGGTCCCACTCCCAGTGCTGCAATTTACCAGCTGTGAGGTTTGCCCGTGGGACCACCCAGGTCTGTGCTAGATGCCAGGGGGCCACGGTGAGGTGGCACCATGCATGGCCCCTGTCCTCCTGGAGTCTAAATCCAAATGGCGGGATGGGTAGCAAACAACGGCTCATTCAGGTAAGTGTAAATGCCAACCGTCCACAGAAAAAGAATCACGAATGGCTCTTCTATGTGTGAAAAGATGGTCAGCCTCAGCCACGGTAAAAGAAACCCAGAGTAAAAGCTTCACGTACCGTCTCCCACTCACCAGTTGGACCAAGAAAAATAACTTGATCACATGCTGTGTTGGCCAGAGTGTGGGGAAGTCAGCCGCTCTCACAGGTGGCACTAAACAGACGGCTAAAAAGACACCTGTTTACAGCACGAAAGCTGAAACAAGAAGGCAGAACCTCATGAGGAGTTACTTAAATTTTTTCGCCACTTGGCATAAGTCCACGGAACCTCGGTGAGCTTGATTTGGGGTTATAATACATTTTAGGGAGTAGGCAAATTGGCAATCAATGGAATCTGTGAATAACAAAGATGGACTGTGATCGTTAACAGTGGTTGTCTCTAGGGAAGAGGACTGGGTAGGTGAGACACAGGGATGGGAAGGAAAATGCACTCTTGAATGGGTAGTCTTTTCTCCTTTTTGGATCTTTGTATCAAGTATGTTTACTACGTAACCAAATAAATACATGAAAGCTTTCAAGAAATTGTAACCGGAATTTCCTGGCTGTCTCCGCGTTTCCACTGCAGGGGGGCATGGGTTCCATCCCTGGTCGGGGAACTAAGATCCCGCATGCCACATGGCCAAAAAAATATATAAAAAGAAATTGTAACAAGGACAAGAATTAGTTAACCCTAGTAAGACTTCATTCTGCCATCGGTAAAAAGCGGGTGAGGATGTCGACAGCAGTGGCTACTGGTGAGGGTTTAAGAAGAGCAGTTAGGAAAAGGGCTTGGTACAGTGTCTGACCCGTAATAAGCATTTGATAAAGAAGAGCGGTATTTTAATGAATTCCTTTCTCCACTCTTCTCCAGATCTTGACTCCTAAGGTGAAAAAGTCTTCAGCCCTGCTCCTAAATATTCTCCTGGTTTCTGTGACCCTGTTCATACCCCTCTCTTTTCTAAATTCTCTCCCCACTTAATCACTGACTATGCCAGGCACTCTGGTTGCCTACTCCACACCCATTTTGCTCTTTTTTTAAAAAATTAAAAACTCTGATTTTGCTCAGCATGGCAATGTGTTCAGTTACAAATACCTACCTCCCCAGAAATCCCTTGCACATGCATGAACAGATGAGCCAGTTCTGGCCAATGAGACAAGGACAAAAATCCTCTTGGCATTCCTTCTCTAATAAAAGGCAGAGCTTCATGAGGAGGAGGCATTTGGCCTTCCCTCTGACTTTCTGCCTGGAACATGGGTGTAATGCCTGGAAGTGCAGCAGCCATCTTGTGACCTTGAGGAAGACAGCCTTACACTATGAAAGGTGAGGAAGAAAGAGAATAAGAAACTGGGTCTTTGGTGAAGTTATCGAGCCATAACAGTCCATCCTGAGTTGGGGAAGAAAAATAAAGCCCTGACTCATTTAGGTCATTGTGGTAGGTTTTTCTCATGTGTGCAGTTGAGATAGGGCTGGACTGACATTGCTCCCAACAGAACTCAAGCACAGAGGATGTGAAGGGTCTTCATCCACCTTCCTCACTAACCTTTCTCCACAGATAACTCAGCTCAGGCCACAGTCCAGCCACCGGTAGTGTATTCCAACTTCAGCCCAGATCTCCCTCCTCAGACCCAGCTCCCAAATGCCACCGCCTGAGGCTCTCAGACCTCTTACACTCAGGTCACTGCCTGCACCCCTGCACCCACAAATAGACTTCTCCTCTTGATCCCTATTTGGGGTCCTGGTTACCGTCCACTCCATAAAACAGGGCCAGCCTCACATCCAACTTTGATCTGCCCTTAACAGCTCTGAGCTTCAAATCCTGCATCTCTAAACCGAAATGATTACAGGACTTGTTTCACATGGGGTGTGGTGAGGGTTACGTAACGTCATCAGGCTTCTAGCTGCTTTCCCGGGAACAGAATGTGCTGACTGAGTAAATGCATAGATCCAGGGGGGCTTAACAGTTAACCCTGTCCTTGGACGCAGCTGCCTGGATACACGTGTGTGCACGTGATTTCGGCAGATTTCGGTTGTTCTCAGTTTAAAACTACCGGCAGGGCCTGTGGGCTTTGGCGAAGCAAAAGGAAGATGGGTTGAAATGGATTCAACATGGGATTTGCATGTGGACTGCGTGCCAGATGCTATTCTGAGTCCTGGGGATAAAATAGTGGACAAGCAGGCAAAAGCCCTAACCTTGTGCTGCCGACGCTATCACTGGGGACACAGATAGTGAGCAAACCAATTCATCTGGTTGCTGGATGTACAGGGCCAGGCTGTGAGGAAGGCATGAAACAAAACCAGCGGGATAAGATGCTACAGGTGAGTGCAGGGGCTGCCATCCGAGTGCAGGGTGGCAAAGCAGTCAGTGAAGAGCTCTTGGGGGAGATGACCAGGGTTGGAGCAGAGACCTCCAAGAAGTCAGAGAGGGACGGAGTTGCCAGATGGAGAAGATAAAAATGGAGGAGACCCGTTCAATGTGAATTTCAGATAAACAACAAATGCATGCATTATTTGGGACATACCTCTCCTAAAAAGCGATTCACCACATTGCCACCCAAACTGAATCAGGGTCCCACGAACCATAAAAAAGGACATAAACATACCACAGAAGCCAGCTGTCCCACTCCCAGATACTTTAGTGAAGAGGAAATGACACTTATGTTCATACAAAGACTTGTACGTGAATGTTCATAGTAGCTTTGTCTGCAGTAGCCACACACCAGCAGCAACACAAACGTCCATCAACAGGTAAATGGATACACAAATTGTGGTGCAGCCACACAGGGGAATATCCCACAGCAATGGAGAGAAATGAATTATTCAGTGGGAAGAGGGAAGGAGGAGGGGCAACACAGGGGGAGGGGATTAAGAGGTACAAGCTGTTAGGTATAAAATAAGCTACAAGAGGGGCTTCCCTGAGGGTCCATTGGTTAAGACTCTGCGCTTCCACTGCAGGGGGTACGGGTTTGATCCCTGGTTGGGGAACTAAGATCCTGCATGTCTTGAGGCTCGGCCAAAAAAATAAGCTACAAGGACCTAGAGATTATCATAGTAAGTGAAGTAGGTCAGACAGAGAAAGACAAATATCTTATGATATCACTTACATGTGGAAGCTAAAAAAATGATACAAGTGAACTTATTTATAAAACAGAAATAGACATAGACGTAGAAAACAAACTTATGGTTACCAAAGGGGATGGCGGGGGAGAGGGAGAGATAAATTAGTAGTTTGGGATTAGCACATATACACTACAATATATAAAATAAACAACAAGGTCCTACTGTATAGCACAGGGAACTATATTCAATATCTTGTAGCAACCTATAATGGAAAAGAATCTGAAAATATATATATACATATATATAACTGAATCACTTTGCTGTACACCTGAAACTAACACAACAGTGCAAATGAACTATACTTCAATTTTTAAAAATGGTTAAGAAAAAATAAAATGAGCTACAAGGATACACTGTACAACACAGGGAACCTAGCCAACATTTTATAATAACTATAAGTGGAGTATCAACTTTAAAAATTGTGAATCTCTATATTGCACACCTGTAACTATATAATATTGTACACCAACTGTACTTCAATAAAAAGATTTAAAAATAAAATATTACTAAAAAAGAAATGAACTATTGATCCCTGCACCAATGTATAATTACCTCAAAATAATTACATTGAGTTTAAAAGGCCAGACAAGAAAAAAGTACATGCCATGCTATATGCTTTGATGTCGGTAAAACTGAAGAGGCAAACTAAATATAGTGGCACAAAGTATACTTTGGTGGTTTCTCAGGCAGGAGGGGTGGGGACGCACAAGGGGAGACTGCAAAGGGGCAAAAAGAGAATTTGGGAGTGACAGGTGTGTTCAGTCTTGACTCTGGTGAAGGTTTTGTATACCTATATGTAGAGAGACGTATATCTCAAAACGTACTAAATTATGCACTTTCACTATGCACAGTCTGTTGTATGTCGATTTTATCGCATAAATCTGTCTTTACAAAATGAGGAGGGTTCATGTCACACACCCTGGAGTGGTCTATCCAGTGGAATTCCCCACTGCCTCTTCTGCAACCCTCGGGCCCCTGGGATCACCCCAGAGACAGCTGCTGGCCTTGCATGCCCTCGGGTTTTTAGCTCCTACGTGGAGTATTCTCGGCGTTCTTCTCCTTGTGCTCTGCTGTTCCCCATCACAGGACACAATCAAATAACCCCCAACCTCCATTCATGGCCAGACTTCCTTCCTCTTTTTTTTCTTCTTTAATTTTAATTGTGGTAAAATACACATAACACACAATTTTCCATCTTAAAAAAAAAAAAAAAAACCAAACCCCAAACCCAAACCAAACAGCATTTACCATCTTAACCACTTCTAAGTGTACAGTTCTGAGGCATTCAGAACATTCAAACTTGGGCAGCCATCACCAGAGCTCTTTTCATCTTGCGAAACGGAACCTCCAAAACTTGCTGAACGCTAACTCCCGTTCCCCCACTCCGTCCAGCCCCTGGCACCCACCACTCTATTTGCTGCCTCTGTATCTGACTATTCTAGACATCTCTTAGAAATGGAATCCTACAGGGACTCCCCTGGTGGCGCAGTGGGTGAGACTCCGCGCTCCCAATGCAGGGGGCCCAGGTTTGATCCCTGGTCAGGGAAATAGATCCCACATGCATGCTGCAACTAAGGTGCCCGCCTGCCACGACAAAGATGTAACCAACTAAATGAATAAATATTTTTTTTAAAAAAAACAATGAGAAATGGAATTCTACAGCATTAGTCTTTTGCGAGTGGCTTCTTTTACTAGGCAGAATGTCCTCAAGAGTCACCCATGTTGTACTGTGTCAGAATTCCTTCCTTTTAAAGGCTGAATAGTAGATAACTGATGAGAACCTACTGTAGAGCACAGGGAACTCTACTTAAGCACTCTGGTGACCTAAATGGGAAGGAAATCCAAAAAAAGAGGGGTTATATGTATAGCTGATTCATTTTGCTGTACGGTAGAAACTAATGCAACATTGTAAAGCAGTTACACCCCAATAAAATTAATGTTAAAAAATAAAGGCTGAGTAATATTCCATTGTATGCACACACCGCATTCCGTGTATCCATTCACCCCTCCATGGACACTTGGGTGGCTTCCACATTTTGCCTACCACAAATAATGCTGCTTTGAGCAGGGGTGCACAGATTTTTCGTTGAATTCCTGCTTCCCCTTCTTTTTTTTGTTCTGGTTTGGTGTGGTTTTGGGTTTTTTTTTTTTCAGTTTTATTGAGAAACAACTGTCTACATCACTCTATAAGTTTGAGGCATACAGCATGATGATTTGATTACATATACTACCGTAGAACGATTATCTCAATAGGTTCAGCTAACATCCATCATCTCCTGTAGATACAATATAAAGAAAAAAATTAAAGAATTTTTCTCCTTGTGACGAGAACTCAAGATATACCCTCTTCACAAGGTTCTGTCCGTTATACAGCTGTGTCTCCCATTCCTTTCAGTGTTAATTCTATGTCTGAGTTTCTGAGGACCCGCCATACTGTTTCCTTCTCAACTGCTGGTACAGTTGAGAAGTACAAGTATTGTACTTGGCAGACACCAGACCAACGTCAGCCCTCCCTCCCTCCGTCCCCACCCGGAGGGCAGCCTCTCCCATGTTTCTGTCGCCATCGCTTCAATCACAGGCTCATCCCTGGCCCCTCTCTCCCCCTCCCCCCCTCCCCTCCCTCATCCAGTCCCTTTGTTTCTGGCTCGAAACGTCCCTCTCCCCCCGCCCCCATTCAGCTCGTCCTCTTCAGGGCTGTGTCCTCACTTGGAGTCTGCATGTCTCTTGGATCTATCCACGTCTCGCCACCCTCGCCGCCCGCGGCCCACGCTAACCCCACACATCGCTGCTTCCTGGGTGGCTGCGGCAGCCAATAGCTCCGCAAAGCCGTCCTGAACGTCTGCTTCGCATCATCGTCCCACTCTCCTGTCTGGTACTCACGGCAGCCCATCCACAGGGAGCCTGGCACACAGTGAGCCTTCAAACATTTTTCACTTTCAGGCCTCCCTGGTGGCGCAGTGGCGGAGAGTCCGCCCGCCGATGCGGGGGACGCGGGTTCGCGCCCCCGTCCGGGAGGATCCCACGTGCCGCGGAGCGGCTGGGCCCGTGAGCCGTGGCCGCTGCGCCTGCGCGTCCGGAGCCTGTGCTCCGCAACGGGAGAGGCCACGACGGCGAGAGGCCAGCGTACCGCAAAAAAAAAAAAAAAAAAAAAAAAAAAAAAAAAAAAAAAATTCACTTTTTTTTCCTTTCTTTTTTTTTTCTGTTTATCGGAGTAGAGTTGATTTACAATGTTGGGTTAGTTTCAGCTGTACAGCAAAGTGAATCCGTTATACACATACATATATCCCCTCTCTTTTAGATTCTTTTCCCATACAGGTCATTACAGAGTACTGAGTGCAGTTCCCTGTGCTCTACAGTAGGTCCTCATTAGTTATCCATTTAAATATAGTAGTGTGTATATGTCAGTCCCAATCTCCCAATTTATCCCTTCCCCCTTTTCCCCCCAGTAACCATGTGTTTGTTTTTTACATCTGTAACTCTACTTCCATTTTGTAAATAAGTTCATTTGTACCATTTTTAAAAATTTCACATATAAGCGACATCATGATATTTGTCTTTGTCTGAGAAAGACACTTCACTCAGTATGACAATCTGCAGGTCCAATATTAATATTTTATATACCTACCTCCATGTCTCCAACATTATACACATGTGTATCTCTATCAGACATTATACGTGTATATGTGGAGATATATATATGTATATACACACATATAATATAGAAATTTTAATATATAAAAATTTATATATTTATTATTTATTATGTATTTATCATATATAAATTCTTATATATATCATAGGTGTGTGTGTGGATGTGTGTGTGTAGGGGGGAAAGAGATTCATGTAGAAAATTGTTAAAAAATACTTATGTTGGGGTGGTATGATTATGATAGTTTCTTAAAGGTACTTTTAAAGATTTTTTTTTTTAATTAAAAATATAATATGCAATCTTTGAGAAACCTCAAACTATATCAGAAATGTAGAAAGGAAAATTGTAAAATTCCCTTCCACTTCCACAGGGCCAATAGCTACTGACGTTTTCTTGGTTTTTCCCTCTTGAAATTTTTTGGTACAAAAGATGCATATGTGCCTGTCTATGTACCTGTGTGCACACGTGTACACACATACACACAGTTTCGTTTCTATGGGAATGGAGTCATATTCTACACTTTGTGCGGCAACTTGCCCTTCCTGGTTTTTTGAAGCAACAGTCCGTCCTGGACAGTCTTTACCCTACAATCATAACCACTATTAATGTTTTGTTTTTCCTTCCAGACGTTTCTTTGTGTGTACAAAAATATAAATACTTATAGAAAAATATACACACATTCTTCAATAGGATCAAGTTCAGACTCTGTGTACTGTTACTGACCTGATGGTCTTTCCTCTTTGTGACCCCTCAGCATGTCCCAGGCAACATTCTACCCCCAAACGCACCACTGCATCAACCTCTGGACAGTGGCTTACGACTCCACAGAATGGACGCAAGACCACCGGTTTTACCCTTCCTGTATTGATGGACAGAGTATCTACAATATTTTCCAATAGAATGTGCACTTCTGTGAGTCCTTCTGTAGGGTTCGTTACTGGAAGTACGTTTTCTGTGTCTGGGTGATGCCTGTTCAAATCAAGGAGCTTTGCCTCCTACAAAATCCCCCTCCAAGAGGTCATGCCCTCGAAACCCTCGCCCGCCCGCCCGCCGAGTGTGAGAGTACAAACTCACTCTCGCCCTCCCCGACCCTGGCCTTCGCCGATATTCTCGTGCTTTGGTGAGTCTGCAAGTTAAACCCAGCGTTGCATTATTTCGACTTGCACTCCCTAATCACCCAAGAAGTGGTGCCTCTTCTCCAAACCTTCCTGGCCTTTTCTCTATTAATAATTTTCTTCCCATGGCTTCATCTTAACACTTAGGTGTTGTCCCTAACTGTGTCCATTTCCCTTCAGTCTTCCCTCCAATTTCCCTTCTACACCAACCAACTTGTAAAGGATTCAACATTCAACATCAGAGACAGAACGGGACAAGATGGCCGCGCTGGAACATCGGGGTAAAAACTAGCCAAAACGGGATCTCAGGAGCGAGATGCGTCAAACAGCCGTGAAGCTGGGGGATGGACGTCTCTCTTCCATCTGGAACTTGACATCGGCAGGACAGCGAGCGCATTGTGAGTCTCCCAGAAGGAGCACCGCGTTGCCTGGCTAGCCGGCAGCTGGCCTGGCTTTGCAGCTCGGAGAATTTCAGGGTGGGATGCAAGCTGAGGTTCCAACAACAAATAGGCTGAAGGGTTTAACCCCTTCTTCTTGGGGAGCTCGAGCTGAGGGGCATCCTGGGCCCAGGTGGCCGGGTGATGGGACTTCCAGGACCTTTGGTTTCCTTCGTTGCAAAATGGGCTCAGCGGGACCCGACATGGTTGACAGCTACGTAGAATCCTTGAGATTTGTCACCCCCCCGGGCACTTCCCGGACCCGGTTTCCAGATGAGGGTCTTTCCACTCAGATGTAGGGCTTAGGGATGCTGGTTCACCTCCTCCAACAGAGGGGTCTTGTGGGCAAAATGAGGGCATTAACACCAGTCTTGGTTGGGTTGTGTTGAATGCACGAGAACGGCCTCAAAAGTGTGGGAAGGTAGTGTCGAAATTCCCTGTTTCTCTTCCCTTCGTCACATCTCTTCGAAACACTTACAATGGGTCTGCCCTCCTTGGTGACACTGTGCCCCACTGAACCTGCTTATGACTTTGCCATGGCTCCCCGGAAAGTGTTCAACAAGGAATTCACCCCACCCACGGGGTCCGGCCTCCCGGGTCCCCTCTGCTCACCACACTCTGGCCTCCCTGGTTTTCCTTCTGTTCCTTGATCCTCCCAACATAATTCCCACCTCCAAGCCTCCCCTGCCCCCGTCGGGGCTGGCTCCCGCTCATCTCATGGGGCTCGTGTTAAACAGCATTTCCTCGAAGAGGCTTCCCCCAACCCCTCCATCTAAAATAGCAGCCAGATGGCCAACAGACACATGAAAAGCTGCTCAACGTCACTAATCATTAGAGAAACGCAAATCAAGTCTACAATGAGGTATCACCTCACACCAGGTCAGAATGACCATCCTCGAAAAATCTACAAACAATAAATGCTGGAGAGGGTGTGGAGAAAATGAACCCTCCTGCACTGTTGGTGGGAATGTAAACTGGTGCAGCCACTATGGAGAACAGTATGGAGGTTCCTTAAAAAACTAAAAAGAGAACCACCCTATGACCCAGCAATCCCACTCCTCGACATATACCCAGAGAAAACCATAATTCACAAAGACACATGCACCCCAGTGTTCATCGCAGCACTATTTACAATAGCCAGGACATGGAATCAACCTAAATGTCAACAAGAGAGGAATGGATAAGGAAGATGTGGTACATATACACAATGGAATAGTACTCAGCCACAAAAAGGAACGAAACTGTGTCATTTGCAGAGACGTGGATGGACCTAGAGACTGTCACAAAGAGTGCAGTAAGTCAGAAAGAGAAGAACAAATATTGTATAATATCACTTACATGTGGAACCTAGAAAAAATGGTATAGATGATCTTATTTGCAAAGCAGAAATAGAGACACAGACATAGAGAACAAATGTATAGATAGCAAAGGGGAAGGGCTGGGGGGGTGAGATCAATTGGGAGATTGGGACTGACATATACACACTGCTATGTATTAAATAGATAACTAATGAGTACCTACTGAATAGCACAGGGAGCTCTACTTAATACTCTGCGGTGACCTAAATGGGAAGGGAATCTAAAAAAGAAGAGATATATGTGTACGTATAACTAGATTCACTTTGCTGTACAACAGAACTTGACACAGCAGTTTAAAGGAACTACACGCCAATAAATAAATGAATTAAAAATAAAATAGCTGTTAAATCCAGGCTTCCTAACCCTAAGCCTCCGCCCCAGACTCTCCATGCCCCTGGGCTTCCTGAACCCTCCACACACCTTCTGTAGATCCCAGAATAAACCCCACCACCGCCGCCATCACCACTGCTGTGTTACTCAGAAGACCATCTCATAGTCATCAAGGTGGGCACCTGCTGGTTCCCCCAGCCGACGTCCACTCCCCCCCCTGCATTCTGATCATAATGCTTTGCCTGGGGAGCCAGGCCACCCCTGCTCTCCGCCCTTGCAGTCTGAGTGGAGATGACATCTTTTTCTGAACCGGGAATGGACGGATGTATGTCCCAGGTCTGGCCAGTCAGCATCTTAGGGATTGACTGAGGGACGGGCCTGGGACTTTAGCAGAACTAACAGGATAGAGGCACTGATTCATTGGGGATGTTCAGCTGGTAGGGCCCACGCCTGGAGCTGCTGGCACCTATCCTTGCCACCTTGGAGGGAGGGCCTATGTCAGAAGGAAGCTGGATCAGGGAAGAGCAGACCCCATGGACCAAGACATAAAGACTGCATCTTGATGACATCATTTGAAATGCTGGATACAACTGTACCTGAAAGCACCTTGGGCTTCACAGATGTTTAGCCAATACATTCCCACTTATTTCGTTTAAGCCAATTTGAGTTCATTTTTCCCTTCACTGACACCTGAAATCCATACCACAGGTAACCCTTATGCCAAGCCCTTGTCACCACTCAGTTTCAAAACATTAAAGTCAACCCCGACCCTTCCCTCTTCTCCATCCCCCATATTCAGAGTTGCCACGTCCCGTGGAGTCCACCCCATAACTGTGTCTCCCATCTGCCTCGTATTTTGCGTTCTTCTGCACCCATTTCCCATCTCTCACACTGATACACCTCCTGAGCTACAGAACCCTAGTCCACCCCACCATTCATTCTCCACTAATTGCTCCTTCCATCCACTCCCCCATTTCAAGAAGGACATCCCAGGACTTTCCTGGTGGTCCAGTGGCTGAGACTTTGCCTTCCAGTGCAGGGGGTGCAGGTTCCATCCCTGGATGGGGAGCTAAGATCCCACATGCCTCATGGACAAAAAAACAAATCATAAAACAGGAGCAATATTGCAACAAGTTCAATAAAGACTTTAAAAATGGTCCAGGGACATCCCTGGTGGCACAGTGGTAAAGAATCCGCCTGCCAATGCAGGGGGCACGGGTTCAAGCCCTGGTCGGGGAAGATTCCACATACCACGGAGCAACTAAGCCCGTGGGTCACAACTACTGAGCCCGCATGCCTAGAGCCCGTGCTCCACGACAAGAGAAGCCACCGCAAATGAGAAGCCCTTGCACCGCAACGAAGAGTAGCCCCCCGCTCACTGCAACTAGAGAAAGCCCACACATAGCAACAAAGACCCAATGCAGCCTAAAATAAAAATTTGAAAACTTGGCCTCTGTTTAAAAAAAAAAAGATCCACATCAAAAAAAAAAAAAAATCTTAAAACTTAGAAACATTTCTTCAGTAACAGGAGACAGAAATGCTAACTGTTAACGCAAAGACAAAGGAACGAAAATAAGAGCTGTTTACAAAGAGCTCAGGAGTAGCTGGCTTCAGGTCCTCAAAAACGTTTGTCAGGGCTTCCCTGGTGGCGCAGTGGTTGAGAGTCCGCCTGCCGATGCAGGGGACGCGGGTTCGTGCCCCGGTCGGGGAAGATCCCACGTGCCGCAGAGCGGCTGGGCCCGTGAGCCGTGGCCGCTGAGCCTGCGCATCCGGAGCCTGTGCTCCGCAATGGGAGAGGCCACAGCAGTGAGAGGCCCGCGTACCACCAAAAAAAAAAAAACAAAAACAAAAACAAAAACAAAACAAAACAAAAAACGTTTGTCAGAGGTCCATCTCCCTCCCATCTCTAGGCTCTGATTTCCCCAGCAGGAACCATCCCCAACCCTTCCACAGAAATCCTAGGGCTGTGTCTCCTTGCCCAGGTGGAGTCACGTCCTGGGGCCAATTACAGTGGTTTCTGTTGACCAGGTAGAGGCCACAGGAGTGGAGGAGAGAAGCCAGCCCCACATAAGCCCCCACATGAGCTGAAGGGGCCGGAGAGAAGGCTTCCTAAAGGAAGAGGGCTTTATTGGTAAAAGTGTGAGTGCTGGGTGAGCAAAACTTATACTCGGTGCACCCATGCCGAGCACAGCAGCATCTCTGAGGTCAAGTTCAGGCCTCAGGAGGCTCTCCTGCAGTCTCTGCAGTCGTGTTTCACCTTGCCCACCACTGCCACTGCCGCACCCTAGTTAGAACAAACGGCCCTACTTGCCTAGACTTCCCTCTCCTCCTCAGACTTCTGCGCTCTCAACCCTGACACCTGAGCAGGACCCTGTGGGGCTCCTGGACACAGAAGCCCTTCTGTGTCCCCCATTTCTTGATTACAGGAAATGGGCTTCATTCAGCCTCCATGACCTTCCCTGAGTTCCAACAGGCAGCTTCAAACAGTTGCTAATAAGGGGAGGGAGGGGGTGTGGGACAAGGGAGGAGCAGCCTTGGGTGCAGGGTCCCGGTTGCCCCTCCAGGGATACACAGAACAATACCTTTGAGCTGTTTTGCAGATACTGAAACCCCCTCCAGGTGGGAGAAGTTAAACGATTAATGATGCTGTGCTGCCCACAGGCTCGGAGACCCCAGAGCAGTTGGAACCTGTAGGTTGATGACGCTGCCTGCTACTTACCTCCCCACCAGCCAATCAGAAGAAATGTCCATGGGCTGATCACGGCCTCCTTGAAGCATTACTATAAGACTCCTCACTAACCCCCCGCCCCAGGTCAGGACACACAGTTTTGAGGGCATGACCCCGCTGTGGCCCCCTTTGCCTGGCACAGCAATAAAGCTATTCTTTTCTGCTTCACCCAAAACTCTGTCTCCGAGAATCAATTTGGTGTCAGGGTACAGAGGCCGGGTTCGGCTTCAACCCCAAGCTCATTCCCGTGTTCCCCCTCTTTTCAGCAAGTTCCTGCTCAGCTTTGGGTCCTCATCCCATACGTTACCCCTCTAGGAAGGTGGTCCTGAGACCCCCACAAATGAGACTCGGTGTCCGAAGAGGGTATAAATGGGTTGACCTATGTAGCTCTCCCTGCCTCATTGGCGGTTCTAACCCTGTTTCTTGTTCCGGGGACTGCTTTTCCTCTACCCACCAGAGGAGGCCTATTGCCGTGTTCCGTGTGCCCTGGACACAGCGTGAACGTGGGGCCCAAGCCTTGGGCGGGTTACAAACTTTCTTCTGGGGACCAGGGAAGCAAGGCTGGTCCTCGCAGATGGATGACCAAGGAGTAGCACCGTTGTGACCTCACGGGGAAGCCTTGCGTGACGGCACGCTGCCGAGTGGTAGAGAGACAGCTGCTGGCTGCTTCCCATCACCCCGAGGACAGCTGCACCCCTACCTTCCCTCCCCAGGATATGGTTACTGGAGCCAAGAAACTCCCCCGCTTTGCCTACACTAGTTTGAGCTGGGCAGAGGTCTGGTGGGGCTGGTTCAGTGCTGCCTCTTGACTCTGGCGAGAAGGAAGGGGTGATAAACTGTCAGGTGCTTATGGGAGGTGAGACTCAACGGTTGGGCCTGTGAACGTGGACACTGCTGGAGGCCTTTCGGTAGGACAGTAGAGATGAAGGATCGGAATGGGGTGAAGACGGAGAGGGGGATTTGGAGGCAGCGAGGGACTGCGGAGCTGGCTCAAAGGGAGGGAAGGGCAACGGCACAGCAGCTGAACAGGGGTGTGGGGGTCCAGGTGGGCTTTGTGGGCCGGGGTCTGCTATTACAGCCTGTCAGTGGACTGACGGGAACGGCCCAGGAGAGGAGGGAGTCTCCGTGATGCAGCAGAGGGGGAGAGTGCGAGAAGGATGCCCTTCAACAGAGAGGAGGCTGGGGTCCATGGGGACAGGGTGGCCCTGGAGAGGAGTACAGCACCAGGGGAAGGAGGGCTGCGGGTACGAAGGCGGTGTTGGAAGAGTGTACAGTTCCCTCTTGACTCAAACAGTGGGTGAGGAGCCGTTGCCACACCTTCAGCGCTGGGCTTTCAGGATTAAGGAAGCAAGCACTGTGCAGGGGCCGGGAACCAGCGCTCTCCCTCTCAGACCACCCGGCCCTGCTGTGTACAAGCTGTGTACAAGGACAAACTACTCCCTCCCTTCAGGACTCACTTTCCCTACATGGAAAATAGGGATCTCTGAAGGCATCCCTCCCAAGGATTATTGTGAGAACACATTGCGAGAATGCTTACTTTGGTACTTATCGTTTTTGTTTTTATTTTACATAACTTTTTTTTTTTTTTTTTTTTTTTTTGCGGTACGCAGGCCTCTCACTGTTTGTGGCCTTTCCCGTTGCAGAGCACAGGCTCCGGACGCGCAGGCTCAGCGGCCACGGCTCACGGGCCCAGCCGCTCCGCGGCATGTGGGATCTTCCCGTACCGGGGCACGAACCCGCGTCCCCTGCATCGGCAGGCGGACTCTCAACCACTCTGCCACCAGGGAAGCCCTCGTTTTTGTTTTTATTTTAAAGAACACTTTTTTTCTAGTTTATTTTTTGGCCACGCTGCACGGCATGTGGGACCTTAGTTCCCCTACCAGGGATCGAACCTGTGTCCCCTGCAGTGGAAGCAAGGAGTCCTAACCACTGGACAGCGAGGGAAGCCCCCTTTGGTCCCTATCTTTGGTGAATGTTACTTATTGCTAGAATGAAAACAGTATTCAATGAAATTCAGGAAGAGAGGTATCGGCAAAGTGCAGGGCTTACAAAAGGACTATGTCCCTCACCTAGTGTATGGTATTATTATCATAATCTTATATATAACATAGAATTAAATATATAATACAGTGTTATGTGTAATAATCATATACATAATTATATATGAATACTCTGACCGTAACATGTAATTATGTAATAGTCAACACTAATAATACATGATGAGCTGATTGTAGACGGCCCATCACCTGTTGTAGAATCTACAAGAAGGCCCTCATTTCAGCTGACCCTGTGGAATAGCGCTTGGTAGGAATAAACTGGTTGGGAAATGATTAACAGGGACTTGGATATTTATTTGGAATCTGGGAGATGGGGCTACAATATGCAATCATGTTCCAGCAAAAGCTAACAGAAGCCTTTCTCTTAGATGCCCGGGAAAATGGAAGACGCTGCGGTATTTCCAATATATGCCTTTGGCTTGATGCATTAACCTTACCTCTGGCATTTTTACTCCCTCCTGCCTGAGACAGTATTTCTACTGGTCTCTCGGCCTGGGGATCCTGAGGGTTTTCTTAAGCCCCAGGACAAGGCGCCTCCGAGAGATTACGGCGGGGCGCCTTTTATTTGCAAAGCAGTAGAAGAGCCCCGGTGAAGGGAGAACCCTGGGGCGCCTCTCTCTCTCTCTCTCTCTCTCTCTCTTTAAAAATTAACCTTTTATTGGAGTATGGTTGCTTTACAATGCTGTGTTAGCCTCCACTGCACAACAAAATGAATTAGCCATACACATACAGATATCCCCTCCCTTTTGGACTTCCCTCCCGTTCAGAAAGAGAAAAGCAAATATCATATAATATCATTTATATGTGGAATCTAGAAAAGTGGTATAGATGCTCTTACTTGCAAAGCAGACGTAGAGACGCAGACGTAGAGGACAAATGTATGGATACCAAGGCGGAAAGGGGTGGGGTGGGAGGAATTAGGAGACTGGGATTGACACATATACACACTACTGATACGATGTATAAAATAGACAACGGATGGGGACATACTGTATAGCACAGGGAACATTCATTCACGTGGAAACGGCCTCTCTTCAACAATCCACCTCTCTTCAGCCTTTCTTCTCCGCTTGGAGGGCGTGCATGCCTCCGGGGTTACAAGTGACCTAATTTGAAGGCCACGGCTCTACTGACCTTAAGGTCCCCAGTTCCTCTGGGAGCCTCCAGCCCTGGGCCCCCTCCGTCTTTCCCGGGACACTCCCAGGCAGCTGCGCCAGACGGTGGGGCGCCAGGAGCCTCCTCTACTTAATCCTTCTGGCTGGGTCTGGAGGCCCGTGGAGGGGCCAGAAGCCTTGCTGTCTTGTCTTTTCCCCTCCATCTCCCACCTCTGCAGAGGGGGCGCTGTCTGAGCCCCCAGCCCAACACCTGAGGTACAGACTTTCTTTTTCTCAGATTTCAATTTTTTAAAAAATTTTTATTGGAGTAGAGTTGCTTTACAATGTTGTGTTAGTTTCTACTGTACAGCAAAGTGAATCAGCTATATGTATACATATATATCCCCTGTTTTTTGGATTTCCTTCCCATTTAGGTCACCACAGAGCATCGAGTAGAGTTCCCTCTGCTGTACAGTAGGTTCTCATTAGTTATCTATTTTACACATAGTGTGAATAGTGTTTATATGTCGATCCCAGTCTCCCAATTCATCCCACACCCCACTTCCCCCCTTGCTGTCCATACGTTTGTTCTCTACGTCTGTGTCTCTATTTCCGCTTTGCAAATAGGTTCATCTGCACCATTTTTCCAGATTCCACATATATGCGTGAATGTATGATGTCTGTTTTTCTCTTTCTGACTGACTTCATTCTGTAAGACAGTCTCTAGGTTGCATATATACAATGCAAGTGCATATATACAATGGAATATTACTCAGCCATTAAAAGGGACAGAATTTCTACACCAGTGAGGTCCAGGGAATACAATCTGGCAAAGAAGGGAAAGAAAGTGTTACTCCTTCCGTATCCAGGAGTGGAGGATGCCTTGACCCTGTTAATGTTTCCATATTCAGGAAGGGGATAAGCACAGGCCCTGTAAATGTGTCCACAACCAGGAATGGTAGACAGAGCCTCTGCCTCTACTCCCATCCCCTTCTGGGGCAGGTGACCCAATAAAGCTTGTCTCCAGAGGCCGTTAGAAGGAGTCAGGCAAAAAAGGAAGCTTGTGCCATCCTCCCTCCCTTGCAGCCCCACTCAGCCCCAGCCTTCCCTAAGCCCCCACGAGGCCTCGGGTTCCCGCAAACCAGGGGAGGGGAGTTGGGGGTGGAGGCAGAAGGGTTTCGGCCCATTCACCCTGCAAACCGAAGGGCAACATGGCTCCCAGTTTCCAGCCCTGGCGCAGAGTCCTCTGGGGCCCCAGGAGCTGAGGTCTGTCCCTTAGATGCCAGATGTCAGGACAGTGACAGGTGGGTACCCTCTGGAAGCCCCTGTTCTCCCTCCGTGGTGCCAACCGGAGGAATTCTGAGACCTTGCCTGCGACAGTCAGATGTGAACTATAAATAAAATTCTATCAGACACCAACAATAGAGCATTCACTCATCCGACAAGTATTTTGCATGCCTAAGTCCCAGGCACTGTGCTAAATTCTGGGGAGTCACAGGAGCTCAGGAAGATGTTCCTTTTCCCCTGGAGGGGGTGGAGTAGGGAGTGGGGGCTCTGACAAAGTCAAGGTAATTTTTTAAATGAGTGGAGATGGGTGACAATTTCTTGGACACGACGCCAAAACCACAGGCAACAAAGGCAAAAAGTAGACAAAGTAGGACTATAGGTAACTTAAAAACTTTTGTGCGTCACAGGAAACCATCAACAAAGCGAAAGGGCAGCCTATGGAATGGGAGAAAATATTTGCAAATGATCTATAAGGGGCTAATATTCAAAACCTATAAAGAGCTCCTAAACTCGACAACAAAAAACAAATAAGCATGATTTTAAAATAGGCAAAGGAAAAGAAAAACACTTTTTATGGCGCACACAGCTTAAAAGTAGCTGTCACTCAAACATGCGCTCACAATTGAGCTGCTTTTGTTTTATTCGCTTCTGAGGAACAAAAAAATGGGGGCAAAGGACTTCCATCGACCTTTCTCCAAAGATGATAAATGGCCAAAAAGTACATAAAAAGATGCTCATCATCATTAATCCTCAGAGAAATGCAACTCAAAACCACATGAGATACCATTTCACACTCATTAGGATGGCTACTACCAAAGAGAAAGAAAGAAAGAAAGAAAGGGAAAATAATGAATATTGCCAAGGGTGTGGAGCAACCGGAACGCTTATACACTGTTGGTGGGATTATAAAATGGTGCCACTGCTGTGGAAAAGAGTATGGAGAGTCCTCAAAAAATTAAAAATAGAACTCCCATATGATCCAGTAATCCCACTTCTGGGTTTATCCAAAAGAACTGAAAGCTGGGTCTCAAAGAGGTATTTGCACACCAATGTTCATAGCAGCACTGTCCACAACAGCCGAGAGGTGGAAGCAACCTAAGTGTCCATCAATGTAGCATGGATAAACAACAAAAAGAGATATGGTCTATCCACACAGTGGGTTTTGGTTTTTTGGGGTGTGTGTGTGTGTGTGTGCCGTACGCGGGCCTCTCACCGCTGTGGCCTCTCCCGTTGCGGAGCACGGGCTCCGGACGCGCGGGCCCAGCGGCCACGGCTCACGGGCCCAGCCGCTCCGCGGCACGTGGGATCCTCCCGGACCGGGGCACGAACCCGCGTCCCCTGCATCGGCAGGCGGACTCTCAACCACCGCGCCACCAGGGAAGCCCGATCTTAACCATTTTTAAGTGTACAATTCCATAGTGTTAAGTATATTCACATTGTGAAACAGATCTCAAGAACTTTTTTAAACTTTTTATTTTATATTGGAGCACAGTTGATTAACAATATTGTGTTAGTCTCAGGTGTACAGCAAAGTGGTTCAATTATACACAGACACGTATCTATGCTTTTTCAAGTTCTCTTCACACTGAGGTTATTACAGAGTACTGAGAAGAGTTCCCTGTGCTACACAGTAGGTCCTTGCTGGTTATGCATTTTAAATATAGCAGTGTGTACCTGTCAATCCCAAACTCCCAGGCGATCCCTCCCCCCAACCCTTCAGAACTATTTCATCTTGAAAATCTGAAATTCTGCATCAATTAATAACTCCCGTTCCCCCTTCCCCCAGCTCCTGTTAACCACTGTTTTACTTTCTGTCGCTATTCTAAGTGGAATCGTACAGTCCTTGTCTTTTCGTGACTGCCGTATTTCACTTAGCACCATGTCCTCAAGGCTCATCCGTGTTGCAGCAGGTGTCAGAATTTCCTTCCTTTTTAAGGCTGAATCGTTCCTTTGTATGGATGGACCATATTTTGTTTATCCATTCATTCATCAGGGGACATTTGGGTTGCTTCTACCCCCTGGCTATTGTGAATAACGCTTCTAGGAACGTGACTGCACAAATATCTCTTTGAGGGATATCTCTTCCCCGGTGGTGCAGTGGTAAAGAATCTGCCTTCCAATGCAGGGGACGCGGGTTTGACCCCTGGTCAGGGAACTAAGATCCCACATGCTGCCAGGGAACAAGCACGCATGCCACAACTGTTGAGCTTGTGTGCCTCAATGAGAGAGGTCACCTGCCTCAACAAGAAGATCCTGTGTGCCGCAACTAAGAACCGACACAGCCAAGAAAATAAGGGAAATAAATAAAAATTTTAAAAAATAAATAAATATTTCTAAAAACCATTTCTTTGAGATCCTGCTTTCAGTTCTTTGGGGTGCAGACCCAGAGGTGGGAATGCTAGATAGACACTCAGTCTGTTTTGCACGTTCCTCTTGCCCCGGCACAGTGTCTGGCCCTCAGGAAGGTCTTCGGAGGTAACAGCTGTGCCTAGAAAGGGTCTTGGAAAGAGTCCTGCTTCCTTGGTTCTCCCTGTGTACCCAGCATCTGCCAAGAACTCCCAATATATGATCTCTTTTGAGGTAGGAACTGATATGACACCCATTCCACAGGGGCCCAGAGCGGTGAAACCCCTTGGCTGGGAAGAGCTGCAGGAAAAGCAAGGTTGGCGGGGCAGAGGCTGCGTCTACGGGAACTTCCAACAAACGCTAAGGGGCGCAGTCTTCATCCTAAGGGGCGCCAGCTGGTTTTTAGCAGGGAGGGTGCCGTAGTTAGGTTTTTCTCCGGCAAAGACCCCCTGACTGCAAGCCCAGAGTGCATCAGAAGCCATCAGAGCGGGGAAGACGGGTTCGGAGCTCTTTGCAAAATCCAGGGAGACACAGGGAGACCCAGGCCAAAGATGTGGCCAGGGACGCAGGAGGAAGAGGGATGGCTCGAAAGGCATCTAGATGGACCACTGGACGCGACTTAACGTGCAAGGCATGGGGCTGGAGAAGCCGCTGAAGGCACCCAGGTTCCCGCCTGGCACACCGTGTGGCTGACCGGTAGCTCCCCTCCCTAAAAATGGGAGCACGCTGAGGTCAAAAAGGTTAGCAGGTGCTGGGCAGGGCCCTCCCCAGGGAGGGCCGGCCACGTGTTTCCCCCTTTGCTGGGCCTGCAGGTGTGTCCATGGATCAGATGATGGCTGTGGGGGTGGAGAGGGCTGAAGGCAGGAAGGCGCAGGGAGGGCTGGGGCCGCGGACCCCCCACTTCATCGGACACAGCTGTCTGGCGGTGGGAGGGATCGGTCATCTGGGCTGGCCTGTCCCCTGGTTCTCTCTTTTAGAGAAGATTGTTTTGTTCTTCTCGCGTCGAAAGGGATATTGTGGCTACTTAAGAAATTACATACTCAATACCTTCCAGTAATCTATAAGGGAAAAGAATCTGAAAAAGAATATGTATGTATATGTATTTGTATACGTATTACTGAATCACTTTGCTGTACACCTGAAACTAACACAACATTGTAAAGGAACTCTACTTCAGTTAAAAGAGAGAGAGAGAAAGAGAGAGAGAGAGAGAGAGAGAGAGAGAGAAGACTAAAAAAATAAAAATGCAAAGAAAAGATATTACAGAAAAAATATATTAAAGGGGAAAAAATGAAAATCACCTATAAGCAGACCAACAAGAGATGAACCCCAGAAACACTTTACTGTTTTCAAAGATTTTTTTTTTTGGATGTGGACCATTTATTTAAAGTCTTTTTTGAATATGTTACAACATTGCTTCTGTTTTCTGTTTTGGTTTTTCGGCCGCGAGGCATGTGGGATCTTAGCTCCCCGACCAGGGATCGAACCCGCACCCCCTGCATTGGAAGGCAAAGTCTTAACCACTGGACCGCCAGGGAAGTCCCTGGAAACATTTTAGAGTATTTTCACCCATTTTTTTCAATGCAGATATACTCGTGAAAACCACTTTTAACGAAATTGTGAGGTACCATTCATTCACTCATCCAACAGTTTTTAGGTGAGTGCTTATTACGTGCAAAGCATCGTTGTAGGTGCCAGAGATACAAAAGCGAACAAAACAGACAAAATTCCCTGCCTCCGTGGCGTTTACGTGCTGCTTTTTTTCAGTTAAGATTATCTCACAAACCCTGCCCCTCCCCTCAGGAAACAGTTTTTAGAGACATGACTTGTAATGACAGCTTACATCTTCATCCTATGGATATACTAAAATGCATTTGCCATTCAGAAATAATTGGACTTTCCAGCTCATTTCCATTTTTTCATAAATGTAAAAAAAAAAAAAAAAAAAAAGGAATGAAAATCCTTGTACATGCATTGTTTTGCGCCCTGCCACCTCCTTCCTTACAGAGAATCCCCAGGAGTAGAATTATAATATTTGGTCAATGGGAAAATAGTTGAAGATTCTTGACAGAAGTTAAAAAAATTCTCCATGATCAGTCAACACAGAGATAATAATGACTCTTAAGGTTTGGGGATATTTATTCCATTATTTTTTCTATGCATACCTATCTATGTGTCTGTCTATCTGCCTATTTATCTACCTACCTATGTAGACTTTGCCATCATGGGAAACTGCATGTCAGAAATCTCGATATTAACTCATCTTTGCTCTCATCGGTGGCCCCGGTCCCTTTAGGTCTTCCCTCCTCCCACCCCCCACACAATTCTGTGACTTATTGGCACATTCAGTTCACTACAGCCGACTTCAGCCCCTCCTGGTCTAATTTAAATTCCACGGTCCATTCTGACAATAACTGTTAGTGTTTTATTGCCCTGTAACAAACTACCACAAACCTGGTGGCTGGAGAAGGTGCCCGTTTATCACCTAACCATTCTGTAGGTCAGAAGTCCAAGCAGGCTCAACTGGGTCTCTGTTTAGGGTCTCAAGGGGCTGAAGTAAAGCTGTGGGCCGGGCTGAGGTCTCCTCTGGAGGCTCTGGGGAAGAATCCACTCTACACTCTTCCTTCACTCTTACTGGTCGTGGTAAGCCAGCCTCCACCCTGGAAGTGGCTCTCCACTAGTCAAGCCTTCAGAGGACTGAAGCCTTGCCTGACATCTTTTTCTTTCTTTCTTTAAAAAATTGGGACTTCCCTGGTGGTCCAGTGCTTAGGATTCTGCACTTTCACTGCCGAAGGCGCGGGTTCAATCCCTAGCCGGGGAACTAAGATCCCGCAAGCTGCGCAGCGCAGCCAAAAAAGAAGAAAATTGTAGTAAAATACACATGACGTAAAACTAACCATGTTAATCATTTTTAAGCATGCAGTTCAGCAGTACTGAATACACTCATAACATTGTGCGAGCATCCCCACCACCCATCTCCAGAGCTGTTTTCATCTTGCAAAACTGAAACTCTGTCCCCACGAAACACTATCTCCCCATCCTCCTCTCCCCCAGCCCCTGGCAACCACCATTCTACTTTGTCTCCAAGAATTTGACGACTCTAAGGACCTAATATAAGTGGAATCAGGCAGTATCTGTACCCTCTACAAGGGTTCCAATTTCCCCACATCCTTGTCCACATGTGTTATTGCCTTTTCTTTTTCTTTTTCTTTTTCGGAGGGTAGCCATCCCGATGGTGTGAGGTGCACGGGGCAGTAGTTTGCCGAGGAAGGGGTTTAAGCTAGGAGAGAGACGACCTGTGTTTTCATGTTTCTCTGATGGCTGTTCAGAGACGGCTGTGCAGGGGTGAGAGAGGACGCCATGATAGAAATTTACTGCCCCCGCCGAGGGACAGATGGCAGCCGGCTCCAGAATGGTATGATGGGGATAGAGAGAAGTGGAGAGATTTGAGATAGATTTTGATGGTGGGGATGGAAAAAAGACGGCAGTGAGGAGGGAAATTTATGCCTGGAAATCTCACTACAACACTCACACAAGGCCCAGTGTCCAGGTGAAAATTGCAGGCCAACAGCTTTCCATGGAATTTCCGCTGATTCGTGAGCTGAAAGCCCACCTAGAGTCCAAGCTACGAAGTTAGCCTAGGCACCCCACTAACACAGTCGGCTCTATAGTACTGTACTGTAATAGGTTTATAATACTTTTCACGCAAATAGTACATAAAAAACAAACACAGGACTTCCCTGGTGGCACAGTGGTTAAGAATCCACCTGCCAATGCAGGGGACACAGGTTCGAGCCCTGGTCCAGGAAGATCCCACATGCCGCGGAGCAACTAAGCCCGTGCGCCACAACTACTGAGCCTGCGCTCTAGAACCCACGAGCCACAACTACTGAGCCCACGTGCCACAACTCCTGAAGCCCACGCACCTAGAGCCCGTGCTCCACAACAAGAGAAGCCACCGCAATGAGAAGCCCACGCACCGCAACGAAGAGCAGCCCCCGCTCGCCACAACTAGAGAAAGCCCGCGCGCAGCAACAAAGACCCAAGGCAGCTAAAAATAAAGAAATAAATTTTTTAAAAATGCAAAAGATAAACATTTTTAATGCACAGTGCCTTGAAAAGTACAGTGCAACAGCTGGCCTCCAGGGGCTGGCATCGAGGGAACAGGCAGGAAGAGTTACTGAGTGGAGGAGGAAGAGGAGGTGGGAGACGGCAGAGCTGAAGGATCTGCAGCCATAGGAGACAGAGGGTGAGCTGCCATTTCACACACGCCTGACGTGGATGGCACAGGTTCTGGTTCCTCGCTGGGTTCAGTTCTATCTACCCTCTTGAAAAAACGATCCAGTGATGTCTGGGTAGTAGTTCTTTTTTTCTTGCCATAGATGACATGGAAGCACTGGATTGCATTCTGAACGGCCGCTGCAACCTTTGTGTACTGTTGTTCTACATTCGGGTCCTGTGCCTCAAAAATTAGCATTGCCTCCTCAAATAAAGAAAACCCCCTTGCCATTTCCTGCGTTGTGAATCTCTTCTTAGCAGTACCAGCTACATCACAGCTGGTTGCTTTGAACAACGTGGGCTTGAAATAAAGGTACTGTGCTACTGTACTCTGTACAGTACTGTAAGGGACACAAAAGCACAACCACTTGTAGAGGCTGCACGCACATGACAATGTACGCCAGACACGTGAACTAACCCACGAGACTGGACATGCGAACGCACGTACGCATCTTCGAAGGTCCGCAACTTGGAGGTTCGTATGCAGGGGACTTACTGTACATGGAGACTGTGGCCGGGAGAGGCTTGTGTTGACATGCATGCTTCTGCCTGTGATAGGTCTTTCCCTTCCCAAGACATGTGCTGGTGGGGCTTGGATTCCCAGAGACTTTGGAGGTTAACGACCAGCCAAAGGCCTTGATCCGTGAGTACGAGGGATCGATTCCTTTCAGGGAAAGAACGTCAGCTCGTCCAGGACAAGTCTGGGAGCAGCACGGGGTGCATTTCTGCTTCTCTCGTTCTCCTAAGCTCCCCTCCTGAAGAAGGACTGGGGCCCCAGGAGGCAGATTTGGGCAGAAGATCGGAAACGGGCAAGAACAAATCTCTCCTGTAAGTGTGGGCTGGGCTGCCGCCCCCATTTGCTGGGTCACAGGCAGGCCAGGGTTCCTGCTGCCGCCCCACCCAGGCCTGAAATGCCTGGGAATCCCAGCGTGAATCGTTCATCATGGATTGTTTTGCATTAGATGTGATTTTCTAAAAAAAACATTGTATTAAAATATTGTATATCTTTAAAAAAATTTTTTAATTTTTTTATTGGAGTATATATAGTTGCTTTACAATGTTGTGTTAGTTTCTGCTGTACAGCATAGTGAATCAGTTATACATGTACATATATCCCCTCCTTTTTAGGTTTCCTTCCCATTTAGGTCACCACAGAGCACTGAGTGGAGTTCCCTGTGCTGTACAGCAGGTTCTCATTTGTTATCTCTTTTGTACATAGTAGTGTATATATGTCAATCCCAATCTCCCAGTTCATCCCATCCACCCCTCCCCTTGGATACTCGGTATCCATAATTTTGTTCTCTACATCTGTAAGTCTATAATATTGCTTATATGTGGAATTTAAAATATTATACATGTTGATTACTGAGGTTTTTTTTGGTGCCTCCTTAAATTTGGGGAGGCTCTCCTAACCCCAACCTGGGCCCTTAATTGGTGCGAAGTGCGGGGTGCTGGTTCCAGCCCCGTGGAACTCGCCGCATGGGTCTTTACTTTCCAACTGGGAGGACAGGACACATAGGGACAAGTGACCCCAACTCTCTGGGGCTAATTAACACCTAGAGGCAGAGGCTAGAGTGTGATGGATCCATACGTGCACTATGCTCCACTCTACTTTTGCTCAAGGAACATTAGATGCCCCAGGCTGAAGCGGACCCGGGTGGGAGGGGCAGGCAGGCAACCAGTGCACATTCCGGGAGAGAGAGAATTTATGGGAAACGCATTTGGCTCCTACGGAGAACTCATGGCATGTGTCCAAAAACCAGGGATAATAAGGACTTCGTATCTCCCACTGGAGGAAAGAAACATGTCCCCGGAAAGCACAGAGAGCTTAGAAATGCAGAAATCACCGGTTACCGTGTATGTAGCTGTGCGTTTACTCTGTCAAAGTACAATGAGGCTACTACTGTGTTATGGGCTGAATTCTAATCCCCCCGAATTCATGCACTGAAGTTCTAACCCCCACCACCTCAGAATGTAACTGAATTTGGATTTAGGGCCTTTAAAGAGACAGTTACGGTAAAATGAGGTCATTAGGGTGGGCCCTAATCCATTGACCAGTGTCCTCATAAGAAGAGTGAATAGGGGGCTTCCCTGGTGGCGCAGTGGTTGAGAATCCGCCTGCTGATGCAGGGGTCACGGGTTCGTGCCCTGGTCCGGGAAGATCCCACATGCCGTGGAGCAACTAAGCCCGTGAGCCATGGCCGCTAGGCCTGCGCGTCCGGAGCCTGTGCTCCGCAACGGGAGAGGCCACAGCAGTGAGAGGCCCGCATACCACAAAAAAAAAAAAAAAAAAAAGAAGAGTGAATAGGGACGCACTGGGGGGAGACCGTGTGAGGACACAGGGAGAAGGTGGCTGTCTAAACGCCAAGGAGAGAGGCCTCAGGAGAAGCCAACGCTGCTGACACCTTGATCTCGGACTTCCAGTCTCCAGAATCGTGAGGCAATACGCTTCTGTTGTTTAAGCCCCCCTAGTCTGTGCTGCTTTGTTACAGCAGCCCTAGCAGACTGATACGACGTAACGTCTGAAATGAAAGGACAGTTCCGAGTTTATTTTTCACCGTAACAAGGGACAGCTGTGATAGGCAGGCAGTCTCTGCGCAGAATGGACTGATTTCATGCAGGGTTCGGCTTGTGGAGGTTGGCGGGCCTTTGGAGGCATAAACAGCTTCACGTTGTCTGCAGGACTGTGGTCTCTCAAGTGAGACCCAGGTTGACTGGTTGGCACCCGGAGGCGTGTTTATCAGAGTGAGTCCGTCCTTGATAGGCTCTTTCCCTGGCTGACTTTCCAGAGCAGAGTGGTGACACGTATTGTTTGGCTCGCAAAAGCACGCTCGCTGAGGCAAGTGGCCGTGGATCAGTCGGATGGGTTTAAAACGGATTCTGATGGCGGCTTGCTCTTCCCTGGCTGGGGAACCAGTCTGTCTTTTCTTTGAAGCTTGTGGGAACTTTCTTACACGCTGCTTGCTGGGTGACGGTGGCCCGCAAGGCTGCCAGCTCCCTGAAAACAGGAACGTGATCGGAATTGCTCATCTAAACGCCTGCTGGTGCCTGGAATGTGACTCGCAAAGAGTCGGCACTCAGTACATGTTGGAAATTATGATCGTTCCCTGGTCAGTGTGCCTTCCTGCGTGCATCTAGGCTACTCGAGTGAGAGCGGCCTGGTGAAGACATGCACATCTCGGGAATTCCCTGGCGGTCCAGTGGTTCAATCCCCCGTCGGGGAACTAAGATCCCGTGAGCCGAGAGGTGTGGCAAAAAAAAAAAAAAAAAAAAGTGCACATCCTCAGTTTCTATACCTAAAAGCAGAAGAGGAGGAGCTTGAAGGAGAAGACAGGGCCAGGAAGCCAGGAGAACAGAGGTTCAAAGAAGGCAAGGGAAGAAAGTGTTTTTAAGGAGGAGGAAGAGGTCGACAGTGCTGACGGCTGTGATGAAGCCACATAACCGAGGACAGACAGTGACAGCTGGATCTGACTACGATGGTGAATTTTGAGCGGAGCAGTTGTAGGGGCGTGGGGGGTGGGTGGAAGCCTGTTCAGAAGGAACTGGTGAGAGAGTGTGTCCTAAGATATGGTGTATTAATAGAAAATCTGAGGTATGTGAAGGCCAACAGATCAGAAGATGACTTGTCATTAATGAGAACCCACTGTAGAGCACAGGGAACTCTACTCTGTGCTCTGTGGTGACCTAATGGGAAGGAAATCCAAAAAAGAGGGGATGTTTGTATACATATAGCTGATTCACTTCGCTGTACAGCAGAAACTAACACAAGATTGTAAAGCAACGATACCCCAATAAAAATTAATTTTAAAAAAAAGATAGTTTGTCAGAAACAGACTCACAGAAATAGAGAACAAACTTATGGTTACCAAAGGGGAAAGGGTGGGGGGAGTGATAAATTAGAAGTTTGGGATTAACAGGTACACACTACTGTGTATAAAATAGATAGGGGCTTCCCTGGTGGCGCAGTGGTTGAGAGTCCGCCTGCCGATGCAGGGGACGCGGGTTCGTGCCCCGGTCCCGGAGGATCCTACGTGCCGCGGAGCGGCTGGGCCCGTGAGCCATGGCTGCTGAGCCTGCGCGTCCGGAGCCTGTGCTCCGCAACGGGAGAGGCCACAACAGTGAGAGGCCCGCGTACCGCAAAAAAACAAAAACAAAGGAAACCATAACCAAAACAAAAAATAACCTACAAACTGGGAGAAAATATTTGCAAATGATGCCACTGACAAGGGCTTACTTTCCAAAATATACAACACCAAGAAACAAAAAACCCAATTGAAAAATGGGTAGAAGACTTAAATAGACATTTCTCCAAAGAAGACATACAGATTTCTCCAAAGAAGACATACAAAAGGCACATGAAAAGATGTTCAACATCACTAATTATTAGAGAAATGCAAATCAAAACTACAATGAGGTATCACCTCACACCAGTCAGAATGGCCATCATCAAAAAGTCTACAAATAATAAATGCTGGTGAGGCTGTGGAGAAAAGGGTCCTCTCCTACACTGATGGTGGGAATGTAAATTGGTGTAGCCACTATGGAGAACAGTATGGAGGTTCCTTAAAAAACTAAAAATAGAGTTACCATATGATCCTGCAATCCCACTTCTGGGCATATATCCAGACAAAACTCTAATTCAAAAAGATACATGCACCCCAATGTTCACTGCAGCACTGTTTACAACAGCCAAGACATGGAAGCAACCTAAATGCCCATTGACAGAGGAGTGGATAAAGATGTGGTACATATATGCAATGGAATACTACTCAGCCAGAAAAAAGAACAAAATAATGCCATTTGCAGCAACATGGATGAACCTAGAGATTACTATACTGAGTGAAGTAAGTCAGAAAAGACAAATATTATATAACTTATATGTGGAATGTAAACAACAATACAAATGAATTTATTTACGAAACAGAAACAGCCTCACAGACATAGAAAACAAACATATGGTTACCAAAGGGGAAAGGGGAGGGGTAAATGAGGAGTATGGGATTAACAGACACACACTACTATATATTAGTATAAAAGAGATAAGCAACAAGGACCTACTATATAGCACAGGGAACTATATTCAATATCTTGTAAAAACCTATGACGGAAAAGGATCTGAAAAAAATACAACTGAATCACTTTGCTGTATACCTGAAACTCACACAATATTATAAATCAACTATACTTCGATCTGTTTAAAAAGGCTATGGTGAATGGATTCTAGGGGGTAAAATGCCTGGGAGATAGGATGTGATTTCAGGGACCCAAGCTAATGTGGTGGTGGCCTTCATAGTATTGGAAACAATGAGATCGGGTCTGAGGAAAGAGCTATTTCCGGAGGCGGAACTGGTGGGGCTGGCGGGTGATGGTATATGCCAGGTGTGGAGGGGAGACTGACAAGGACATCACCCACATTCCTGCCTTGGCCCCTGAGAAGAACTGCCGTACAGTGTCTGCGGAGGGCGGGTCCCCTGCAGGACCAAGATCGTGTCTAAATGTGCCTTTCTGGGCAGAGGAATTCTAGAAGGAGGCAGAGCCAATTGTGTCCACCCTCTGGGAGGAAAGAGGTTACCTCCTGAAAGCAGGGCTGGCTACACAGTTCGTGGGACCCAGTGTAAAATGAAAATTGTCCGAAAAGCATGAAAAAATGTACATTGAGGGTATTAAAATATAATGTTGTTTCCTTCCTTCCTTTCATGATCTCACTCATGATCCGTCCTGCTATTTTCCCTTTGCTAATGGATGCCCTGCCCCCTTGGGTACAGGGATAGTTGTGGGGTGAGTGCAGACCCTCCCGGGCAGCTGGGAGCCCTCTCCGTGATTCAGATATGTGTGCAGAGCTCGCCAGCTGCTACGTTCCTCTTCCCATCTGAGCCAGAGGGAAGCATCGCGCCCTGGTCAGGGCAGGGGAGTCGACCAAGTAGTCCCCCTTCTCATCCATAACTGGATGGATGGACCATTTCCAAAGGTCTGAATCGGGGGAGGGTAAGAGTCTTGCCCCCATCCGATTGCCCACCGAGGGCACCCTTCCTCCTCTTCCCTATCGTCTCCCCTTCTGTCTATCTCATCTCTCTCTGTCTCACTCTCATAGGGACCTTTGCCTTTGGATTCAGGGTCCACTCAGGCAATCCAGGATGACCTCGTGTCAACATCTTTAACTTAATTACATCAGCAATGACCCTTTTTCCAAAGAAGGTTAACAATCACAAGTTCCAGGGATTTGGACGAGGATGTATCTTTGGGGGGTAAACATTGGACCCTCTACACTGGCCATGCCTGAGAGAGAAAGTGTTGGGGGTGTGTGGGGCCCATATCCTCCCCCTTTCCCCTGCGCCCCCCTCTCAAAGGAGAACTGGGTCCTTGAGAAGGAAGAGCGAGGGGAGGAGAAAAGAGACACATAAGAATAAGACTCCAGCAGGCTCCTTTTTATAAAGTTGCTGCATTTTATAAAGTTCATTCTTGCCCAGGTTGGGGAATGAATGGAAGGAAGGGAGACCAGCAGAGGGGCTGGTACATTGGCTGTTATGGGTTGAATTATGTCCCCCCCCCACCCCCCCACTGCCAATTTCTATGTTGAAGTCCTAACCCCCGGCACCTCAGAATAGGACCTTATTGAAAATAGGGTTGTTGCAGATGTAATCAGTTAAGATGAGTCACACTGGAGGAGAGTGCCCCCCTAATCCAATATGACTGATGTCCTTGTAAAAAGGAGAAATTTGGACACAGAGACACACGCACACAGAGAGAATGCCTTGTGAACACGAAGACAGAGATCTGGGTGATGCACCTACGAGCATGCATTGGTGTCCTACAGGGGATGCCAGGAATTTCCAGCAAAGAACCAGAAATTAGGAGACTGTCACGAACAGTCTCCTTCACAGTCCTCAGAGCAAAACAAATGCCAACATCCTGGTCTCAGACTCCTGGCCTTCAGAACAGAGAGAGAATAAATTTCTATTGTTTAAGCCACTCAGTTTAGGATACATTTTTAAACGGCAGCCTGGAGAACTAATACACTTGCGTATGCAAGAGAAATGAGGAATCGACCAGGGAGGTGGGACTGGGTGAAACAGAAGTGGAAGGAATCCAGGGTGATTTAGGAAGGGAGAGGGGAAGCTGAAGATGCATGTTGGAGACAGGACTGATGGATTTGACGCTGGAGTCGAGGAAGAGAGGAGAGTCAAGGATACCATCCAGATTCCTGGTCTTTACAGCTGGTGGCACCATTTTGTGAGTTTGACAAAATTGGAAAAAGTGGATTTGGGGAGGGATGGGATAGGGGGGATGGGCTTGATGAGATCAATTTTGAATTTTTCTTGAGTCTGAGATATCAGATCCACCTGGGAAGAATGCCCAGGTCATAAGTGGATATACAGTTTAGGAGCCCAGGAGAGAGTTTGTCATTGAGGATAGAGATGTGAAAGGCAGGTGGCCCTTGAAGCCGTATGGGTGTGTAAGATTTCCCAGGGAACTGGTGTGGATGGAGAAGAGCCGGTCCAGGATGGAGCTGTGATGAACTCAACATTAAGGCTTTTACCATCTAGTTGGGGGAGGACGAATCTCAATGAACAAGACATTATAGAAACCACAGAAGTTATCTAACATCCTGAGACAAAGGTCCTATCTTGAATCATTCATTATTTCATTGTTTTCTCCTTCACTCTTGCCCAGTAATAGTACCTTTTATTTTTTTTTATTCCGCACCACGTGGCATGCGGGATCTAGTTCCCCAACCAGGGATCTAACCCGTGCCCCCTGCAGTGGAAGCACAGAGTCATAACCACTGGACCACCAGAGAATTACCTAACAGTACATTTGTAAGGTCATGAATTTCTCAGGCTGGTGATGCAGACATCCAGCAAGGGGGCACACCCAGAAGGCAGAAACCAACCCAGTAAGACGTAAGACTGTGTGTGCTCAAAACTGAGTATTTATAATACTCAGTTTCATACACGATGTCTGTCCATCTGTCCATTCAACCCTCCATCCAGGAAATAACAGATACTTCATGAAGGGAGTGGTGAACGCAGTAAGGCAAGAGAAATTTGCAACAATGTAATTAATTGATGATTTATTTGTCTGTTAACTGTGTTTCCCATGAGGCCAGCAGGTAGCAAACTAATGGCCTATGGGTCAAATCCAGCCCACTGCCTGTTTTTGTATGGCCCATGAGTGACGAATGGTTTTAATATTTTTAAATGGTTGAGAACAAATCAAAAGAAGAATATTTTGTGGCGTGGGAAAATCATGTGTAATTCAAATTTCAGTGTCCCCAATAAAATGGAACACAGTCACGTTCATTTACATACACATCGTCTGTGGTAGATTTTGCACAAAATGTCAGAGTTGTTTAGTTAAAACAGAGACGGTATGGCCCACAAAGTCTAAAATATTTATCTGGGTTTTTTGGTTTTGTTTTTTTTTCGCTGAAAGTTTGCTGACCACTAGATCATAGGTTCCAATAAGAAAAAGACATCAAGATAGTTCAAAACAAATTCTCCAGCACCTAGCACAATGCCCGCCCTATTACATATGGTAAAAAATATTTCTTATGTAAGTAACTGTGCAGATGGGGCTTGCGCCATCTTCCTCCAGCCTTATAAATGGAGGCTGTTGTAGAAGCTCAGAGGACCTGCGTTGTTACTGGTTCTTGCCTTCTCTGCTACCCTATTCATTGTAAAATCTTTAATGGCTGGGATCAAGTCTTATGTATCTTTTCTTCTGTAGAATTTTATCCAGGGAAGATATCTGCTATGGATTAAATGTTTGTCTCCCACAAAATCCATATGTTGAAATCCTAACCCCCAAGGTGATGGTATTAGAAGGGACCTTTTGGAGTCAGAGCTCTCATAAATGGGATTAGTGCCCTTATAAAAGAGGCCTCACAGAGATCCCTTAACCCTTTGGCCATGTGAGGAAACAGCTAAAAGATGGGCCCTCAGTAGACAGCAAATCTGCATGCACCGTGATCTTAGACTTCCCAGCCTCCAGAACTGTGAGAAATAAGTGTTTGCTGCTTATAAGCCATCCAGTTTATGGTATTTTTGTTATAGCAGCCTTGATGGACTAAGACAGTGTCAGTCAACGTTTGAATGGGTTGGTCCAAGCATTTTGCCTCCAGGCAACTGTGGTCTGCTGTGAATCCTGGACAGCTCATAAAACCTCATCATGGCCTGGAGGAAGTATTCCTCTGTACAGTACATCTACGTTTGTTTCATTCTATGCTCTCCAAGAAACCTCCTGATTTACTTTATTTTGAAGTGGTCAACAAACCCACAATCTTCCAGTCCCTACAAAGAATTTCTTCTCATGCTCCCTTTGTAACTCACTCACAACACTGGCTGACATTTATTGAGAGCTTACTTTGCACTAAGTCCATTACAGACGTTACCTCCTCTAAGCATCAGAAGAGAGAGTGGGGGCCCACCCTAACTCTCTTGCTTTTTTCCCTAATAGTCAGACAAGACCAATTTAGCACCCCAGCAAAGCGAATGTCATTCATTATAGGCCTCAGGGAAAAGTTCCAGGTGAGTGTCTGAATGGCTCACCGGGAGTCACGTGCTCGTCCCTGAGCCAATCACAGTGGTCACAGCAACACAACAGAGCGACCAGGCCTGGGTCAAACAATAACCAGTTATCCGTAGAAACAGAGGGCTTCGGTGGCAAGAAACTGGGGTAGGGAGTATCGGGCAAAAAAAGCATAGAATCTGTAATGATATAAATTATGTTTCTAAATAGATGACACCACCTATACCTCTGGCATTTTCATTTAATTAGGCCAATAAATTCTCCTTTTTATTTAAGTCAATTTGAGTTGAATATCCTGTATGTTGTAACTGAAAGAAAAAGAAGGCTAATTGACTCATTTACATATATTTCCCTCTTCCTACCATAATGTAAACTCCATGAGAACAGACACCAAGTCTATTTTGTTCATTGCTATAGTCCTTTTGCTTAAAACAGTGCCTGGCACCATAGTAGGTACTTAGTAAATATTTGCCATGTTTGTGATTATCTGTTTAATACCTGACCTCAAGCCTCCCAGGTTTGTTTCCATGCAGCACAGCACCTTGTTCTGCTTTTTGAATTCACTCTGTATCCCCCAGACTCTAATGTCTCACACATAATGGGCTCTCAGAATATAGTGATGAATGAACAAATAATAAAATAACAAAAGAAACGAATAAATAACAAAAGAACACAAATAACAAAGGTTGGCGAGGATATGGGTAAAGGGGAACCCTGTATCCTGTTGGTGGAAATGTAAATTGGTACAGCTACTGTGGAAAACAGTACAGAGGTTTCTCAAAAAACTAAAAATAGAACTACCATTTGACCCAGGAATTCCACTCCTCAGGTGTACATATCTGAAAAAAATGAAAAGGCTAATTTGAAAAGATACATGTACCTCAATGTCCACAGCAGCACTATTTAGAATAACCAAGATATGGAAACAACCTAAGTGTCCATCAACAAATGAATGGATAAAGAAGATGTGGTACATACATACAGTAGGATACTCTCAGCCATAAAAAAGAATGAAATTTTGCCATTTGCAACAACATGGATGGACTTGGAGGGTATTATGCTAAGTGAAATAAATCAGACAGAGAAAGACAAATAACTGTATAATATCACTTATATGTGGAATCTAAAAAATATAACAAACTAGTGAATATAGCAAATGAGAAGCAGACTCATAGACAACAAACTAGTGGTTACCAGAGGGGAGAGGGAAGGGGCAAGGGGCAAATACAGGGGTAGAGCATTAAGAGGTACAGACTATTACACATAAACTAAGCTACAAGGATATACTGTACAACACAGGGAATATAGCCAATGCTTTATAATAATTATAAATGGAGTATAACCTTTTAAAATTGTGAATAACTATATTGCATACTTGTAACATATAATATTGTACATCAACTATACTTCAGTTTTTTGATCACAAGGGCCAAAATTACTGTGTGGCCTTATTCTTTTTTTTTTTTTAATTTTATTATCTTTGGCTGCATTGTGTCTTCGTTGCTGCGCACGGGCTATCTCTAGTTGCAGTGCGAGGGCTTCTCATTGCAGTGGCTTCTCTTGTGGAGCTCAGGCTCTAGACACGTGGGTTTCAGTAGCCATGGCACACAGGCTTAGTTGCTCTGTGGCATGTGGGATCTTCCCGGACCAGGGCTCGAACCTGTGTCCCCTGCATTGGCAGGCAGATTCTTAACCACTGCGCCACCAGGAAAGCCTATACTTCAATTTTTGAAAAGATCATAAAAAACAAACAAATAAATAAAAGTCTCTCCTGCTGGACTCTAAGGAACAGGAAGGTAGAGACCGTGTTTTGATAGCAATTGTATCTTCAGGATCTAGCACTGTTTGACACACAGAAAACCAAGTCCCTTCTGATCATTATTGGTTGATTAGACTAAATGATCAACCAATAGACTAAATGAATTAATAAGTATTAAACATGCAAAATATTAATCTCTCTGTTGCTTGCAGCAGCTTCTGAACTGAAAACCTATGACTCTGTAGAGTCTGCAGAGGTTCACATAGCCAACTTTTTGTTTTTCTGCAGAGACCCCATCCAAGGACAGATTTTAACACATACATACATATTTCATAAACCACTGAAGGAGCCGGCTTTAGGGCTTCAGGAAGTCCTCCGCATCCCCCAGCCAGGTTAGGTTGACGTCAATGGTTCCGGCTTGATCCCCTTCAAGAGCTCTCATCTCTAGTTAGCTATAGAGGCAGGTTCAGTCCGTTACCATGGAAACTGCAGCTGGAGTGGGGAAGCGGGGGAGCCTAAGGAGTGAGCAGAGACTGAAATCTTCAAACTCAGAGGCAGACTGTGTGTGGAATAAAAATACCAGACGAGCACACAAAAATATTCTCAATAACTATTTTTGAGGTGACTGAATGAAAATGTGGGAACTTGGACAAGCAACCTCTTTCTTCATTTGTAAAATAAAAATAATTATCCTACTGCATGGGACATTTCAATTAAGATAATGTAAATACAATCTTTAGCACAGGGCTAGGCACTTTTATATCAAAGTTTCTCAAGCACGGTCTTTGGTCGTGCTTCATAATTGGAGGCATTTATTTATAAATTCCAGATGCGCTTTTGTCCCCCTTCTCCAGTTCTCTAAGAGGAATGAAATCATCTTCTCTCCCCACCTTAACACGTTGCCTTCTTGCTAGGGTGCCAGATAAAATATAGGAAATCCAGTATGGGACATACTAAGGCTAAAAAATTGTATGTTGTTTATCTGAAATTCAAATTTAACTGGGTTAGCCTGTACTCTTATTTGATAAATCAGGCAACCCTACTTCTCACACTATACTACTTTGTGACGAATGAAAACTTGGTTTTATCAGCCAATCTAGCGGATGATTCACTTCCCGGGAACTCTAACTTTTGGTGCAGCACGCCCTTTTAAAGACTTCTGTGATCTGAGAACTATTCACCGAGCATTCATTCTGTCCCGGGCACGGTTTAGGTGCATTGGATACTCGTACTGACAAGTGCCTGCCCTCTCAGTTTTCATTCCATCATGCAATTTCTCTTTTCCCCAGAAAATAATGAAATTATTCAAAATATGATCTCATGGAATTCTAAAATTGAAATTTATTTTTAAAAGATTAATCCACTGCCTAGCTCAAGATATGAAAGTAATGGCTGAAAACACATCTCACCAAGCTCTATAACAGACGCTTGGGTATAGCTAACGGATACCCTACATTCGCCCGTTGCTTTTTATCTGCTTCCGGTTCCTCCGTGAGCTCCTTGAGGGCAAGACTCGTCTCGTTTCACTGACGGTTTCCCAGGCGCCCTGGCGTAGGGGGCCCGTACGGCGCGTCTGCGCACAAGGTTCGTACTCATTGACCAAGAAAAGTCCCGTTCCTGGGTCTCATCAGTGAGCAGGGCTCGACTTAGAGACCTGTGACTCTAAGACAGTAGTGGGTGGAGGTCATCGTTCTACTGACTGTTCTCTCCCGAGGGACTGGGCAACTAGTCCACAGCCATAGGAGAACCCCGGAAACTCCGACGCTCTGGCGTGGGCCCAACAGAAAGGCCGGCCCAGGGCGCATGCTCAGAGGGCCTCGGGCCCTCGGCACCGTTTCGAGACGCCGTGGGAGTGAGACGGCTCCGTCCTGGGCGTTCGGGCCTGCGAAGTCGGTGAGCTCGCGTCGTGGGGCCTCTCGGGACAGGACGTGGGCTTCTCCTCTTTCGTGGCAACTTTCCTGGCGTCCCCGTCAGGCCTCGTGCTGGACTCAGGTGGTCTGAAATGCGCTCCCTGGTGACCGCACAATCTCGGCTCCCTCACCCTCTCCGTTCTGTGGGGCTGCTTCTCGGCTGGGCCCAACGGAGACCTCCAGCCTCGCCCCCGGGTCTTTTAAACAGCCAGAAACCATCCACGAACAGCTGCTGAAGTTCGGGGCCCGCCTGCCGAAGTCTGTTCCACCGCAGTATTTTCTCTGAACTTGGGATTTCCAGTGATTACCATTGACTTGAATAAGAGGAAGCTTGTAAGGCGCGTAGCACTGAGTCTAGGAAATGGCCTTCGATAAGCATCGGTTGTTACATAATAGTGAGCATAGTTCCCTGTGGTATACGGTAGGTCCTTGTTGGTTACCCATTGCAAATACAGTAGTGTGTACATGTTACTCCCAAACTCCATAACAATTCTTCCCTCCCCACCGTAAGTTCGTTCTCTAAGTCGGTGAGTCTGTTTCTGTTTTGTAGATAAGTTTGTATTTTTTTTTAAGATTCCATTATACATATTTGTCTTTCTCTGACTTACTTCACTCAGTATGACAATCTCTAGGTCCATCCATGTTGCTGCAAATGGCATTTTATTTTTTAATGGCTAATTTTCCATTGTGTATATGTACCACATTTTCTTTATCCATTCCTCTGTTGATGGACATTTAGGTGGCTTCCATGTCCTGGCAATTGTCAATAGTGCTCCTCTGAACATTGGGGAGCATGTATACTTTCGGGCCATGGTTTTCTCCTGATATAGGCCCAGAAGTGGGGTTGTAGGATCATACGGTAGCTCTGTTTTTAGTTTTTTAAGAAACCTCCATACCGTTCTCCACGGTGTCTGTACCAATTTACATTCCCACCAACAGTGTAGGAGGGCTCCCTTCTCTCCACACCCTCAGATCAATTTGTGGCTCATAATTATTTACTCCCTGGGAGTTGGTAGGAAGTTTATATATAACCCCCCAACGGTATTTTGATAGTTTTGGTACTTTATATTTTCTCGAGAAATAGTGCATTTCCTCAATATTTGCAGATTTATTAGGTTAAAATTAAGTGGTGTCTTGTTAAGAGTGTAGTCTCTGAAGGCAGAAGCCAAGGTTAGAGGCCTGAGCTCTTATCAGCTTTAGTTCCTTGGGCAATGTGCTTAACCTCCTGAGGCTCCAGTTCATCCACAGAATTGGATAACAATGGCACCCTACCTTCCCTGGTTGTCGAGGATTAAATGGAAATCTTATATTTAGTATAGCACCTGGAATCGTAGGGATAGTTCTATAACTATCAGCTGTTGTTATTTTCATTATGCAAAGTTCTTTACAATTAAAACAGCTTAGGGATTGTAAACCTCTGTGAACCAGTTAATTCAAAGGAACTGGGAAGCCCTCCACTGTTTTTCAGGCCTTGGAACACGTTATGGAACAGAGAAATTTGTTCCTTGAAAGCTGGAAGTTTCCATTCCTATTCCAGTCACCCTTTAAAGCCATGCTTTTTCTTCCTTTGGGGGAGTACTTTTTATACACTCCCCCTCCATTTCACTAAGAGTTTTAAATTTAATACTAAAGAATGGGTGTCCGTAAACCTTTTCTGTAAAGGGCCAAATAGTAAATATTTAGGCTTTGTGGGATATGTGGTATCTTTCAGAATTACTTAGCTGAGCCACTGTAGTGTGAAAGCAGCCATAGATAGTATGTAAACATGGATGTGGCTGTGTCCAATAAAACTGTATTTATGGACGTTGAAATTTGGATTTCATATAATTTTCATGTGTCACAAAGTAGTATTTTGATTTTTTTCCCATCACTTAACCACTTTTTAATTCGACTATTTTGTGTGTGGACTGTACAGCAACAGCGGGCCAGATGTGGCCTGAAGGCTGTAGTCTGCTGGCCCCACAGAACTTCATGACACAGTGACTAGTGGTATGAATTGGAGTCAGAAAGACTTGGTTCTGATATGTATTAGTTGGTTGTATTTGGGCAAGTTAACCAGCATTCTAAGCCTTGTGCTCCTCATCTTGCAAACAGGTATTATGCTAACATACCTACTTCCTCAGGTTGTTAAGTTGATACAATACATGTGAAAGGCCTTGCATAATGTTGGGTGTCTAGTGAATCAAATATTAGCTATGTCATATTCTTTTTTGAGAATCAGTCAGATAGAGTAAGTGCTAGAGGGTGGAGCTAGATGACTTGGGTTTAAATCCTGGCCATTTATTAGCCATGTGACTTTGGGCTGGTCACCCAACCTCTATGCCTCCCTTAACTCATCCCTAAAATAGGGATTATGATAGTACCTACTTCAGACAATTGTCTTGAAGATTAAGTAAGCTAACACTTCATAAACTGCTTAGAAAAATTTCTGGCACATATAAATTTTCAATTAATATTAGCTGTCACAATAAGACATATTTGGGGTTAAAACTCCTGTGCTTTGTTGTTAAAATGAAAGACTTTTGTCTCTCTTCCCTGGAGTGGTACAATTTATAAAGCATAGGATTTGTTTCTTGGAAATGAAAAGAAAGTTGCCGGTAAATGGCAAGGGCTTAGAGCACTTTTTAAGGAAAGCACTCCCTTGATATTTGCCAAGTTTTTATTATCTGCCTTCCTCTCAAGAATGATCCATTTCATTATGGCTTTCAAACTTAACAGCCTAGAAATGTATCCAGTGGGTAGTGAGAGCTCAGGCGTCTAACAGATTTGGGTTTGATTCCTGACTCTACCAACTACTGCCGTGTAACCTGGGGCAAGATACTAACCTCCCAATGCTCACTTCTGATCTATGAGACTTGGATAATAATAGTATCTACCTCACAGAGTTGTTACAAAGATAAAACACACTAACGCACATGAAGTGCCTGGTGCCAGGCCTTGCCCATTGTAAAAGTTCAAGAAATGATAGCTATTACTTTTACTGTCCTCCAGGGCACTCTTAAAGTAACACCCATTTGAGATGGAAAACCATTTGCCAGGTTTTTAAGTGGGCAGCCTCCTCTCTTACTGTAGGTTTAGAATGCTTAATGAAATAGGGTTTTTTGTTGTTGTTCTTAGGAGATTGCCCTTGTGAACCTGTTAGCCATCAGTTTATGTCTTCACAAAAAAGGGGGCCATTTTTTGAAGATTTTCACTGTATTTGCATTAGGATTGTGTTGGGAAGTAGTAGGCATTGTGAATCTTGGCTTTCTCAGCCAGTTAGATGATGACCTTGAGTAAATGACATCCTCTCCGAGATGCAGATTTCTCATCCATAAAACAAGTATATTAGTTCTAGTTTCATTAAGATTATTGGGAGAATTTACCCAGATGCATATATATATATATATATTTATTTATTTATTTTGCGGTACGCGGGCCTCTCACTGTTGTGGCCTCTCCCGTTGTGGAGCACAGGCTCCGGACGCACAGGCTCAGCAGCCATGGCTCACGGGCACAGCCGCTCCACGGCATGTGGGATCTTCCCGGACCGGGGCACGAACCCGTGTCCCCTGCATTGGCAGGCAGACTCTCAACCACTGCACCACCATGGAAGCCCCAGATGGATATTTTAAAATAACAATTTTATCTAGGTGTAATTAATTCACATACCATACAATTCACCCACCTGAAGTGTATAATTAAGTGGTGTTTAATGTATTCACAGAGTTGTGCAACCATAACCACAATCTTTTTTTTTTTGCGGTACACGGGCCTCTCACTGTTGTGGCCTCTTCCATTGCAGAGCACAGGCTCCAGATGCGCAGGCTCAGCAGCCGTGGCTCATGGGCCCAGCCGCTCTGTGGCATGTGGGATCTTCCCAGACTGGGGCATGATCCCATGGTCTCCTGCATCGGCAGGCGGACTCCCAACCACTGCGCCACCAGAGAAGCCCCACAATCAATTTTTAAACATTGTCATTACCCTAAAAAGAAATCCTCACTCTCCATTCCCTTCTGCCCCAGCCGTAGGCAACCATTAATCTACTTTGTCATTGCCTATTCTGGACAATTCATATAAATGGAATTACACAATATTCTGGGCTTTTATTACTGGCTCCTTTTACTTAGCGTAATGTTTTCAAAGTTCATCAGTGCTGTAGCATGTATCAGTACTTCATTCTTTTTTATTGCCAAATTCTCTGTTGTATGGATATACTATATTTTATTTATCCATTTATCAAACAATGGGTCCATCAAATGATGGGCATTTGAGTTGTTTCCACTTTTTGGCTCTTATGATAATGCTGCTGTGAACATCCATGTACAAGTTGTTATGTGGACATATGTTTTCACTTCACCCAGAAAAGGAATTTCTGGGTCTTGTGGTAACTGTTTAACCTTTTAAGGAACCGCCAGACTGTTTTCCAAGCAGCACCCGGATCTTTTTTTTTTTAATTTATTATTTTTGGCTGCATTGGGTCTTTGTTGCTGCACGCAAGCTTTTTCTCTAGTTGTGGTGAGCAGGCTTCTCATTGCGGTGGCTTCTCTTGTTGCGGAGTACGGGCTCCAGGCGCATGGGCTTCAGTAGTTGTGGCGCACAGGCTTAGTTGCTCTGTGGCACGTAGGATCTTCCTGGACCAGGGCTCAAACCCGTGTCCCCTCCATTGGCAGGCGGATTCTTAACCACTGTGCCACCAGGGAAGTCCTACCCGGATCATTTTTAAAGAACTTAACCCAAAGCCTGACACAGAGCAAATGCCTCATACAAGATAGCTATTTTATTGTAAGAAATTTGTTCTTGAGGGCCACTTCTAATTTAGTTGAACTGGCAAGCCTTCTGTCTTTTTAAATGCTCTGGAACAATTTGTACAGACCAAGAATAATTTGCTCCTTGGGCATCTGAAGGACATTTCCAGTCAAATTGAGATTTCAAGTAATTTCTGCTTCCCTAGAAAGTGATACGGTTAAGGTTTTTCCAATTTGTTGGCATAAAATTATGTTAGCATAGTGGTTGAAGAGTCTGACTCTGGAGTCATTTGCTAGGTATGCAGGTTTGAGTGAGACTCCATGACCTTCTGTTTCCTTACATGTAAAACAGGTCATGAGGTCACATATCTCAGAGATGTTTTACGAGGAGCTGCAAATACCTATAACGCTTGATGCTGTATCTTGCATACAGGAAGTGCTCAGTAAATATTAGTTTTTAATCTCGTAGAGCCTGTGGGGTTGAAAATCCTTGTGCTAGGCTATTAAAATGTTCTAGAGTCTTAGTACATAGGAATTCTTTGTAAGGTTTTTCCTACTTTTTTTTTTCTATTCCTTTGCTAGTCGGTTTTGGTAATTTTTATTTTCCTTGACAGTATTCATTTTCATTAAAATCTTCATATGCATTAGTCTAGAACCTTGACTAATATTAATCAAGTTAAAATTAATGTGTTTGCTTTAACTTTTAATAGGTGATTTATTTGTGTGGCTCAAAATTCAAAAAGGAGAAAAGGGTATACACTGAAAATTTGCTTCCCATATCCCTTCTCTCAGCCTCCAGTTTCCCTCCCTGCAGATAACCAGCATCACTAATTTTGTTAATTATCTTTCCAAAGGTGTTTCACGCATATTGAAGCAAATATGTATGTATTGCGTTTACCTTTTTGTTTAACAAATGAAGCATACTGTGTTCAAGGTTCAGCACCTTGGCTTTCACTTAACAATGTATCTTGGAAATCATTCCATAAGATATTTCTCATTCTTTTTTATGGCTACTGAATGTATATGTATTCTATGTATATATATGTATAATTTATAAAATATGTATCTCTTATCTCCAGCTCTTTTTCTGCTTTCTGATTCATGTTTTACTTTAATCTCAATGATTTTCTTTTTCCTGTTCTCTTTAGATTTATATTTGATGGACCTTTGGCAAAATGAACCAGATAAGAGTGCATGTTCTCTCCTGGCCTGACGATCTGCATTGTGGAAGCCAGATCACCTCTCCATAACATTCTAATCACGTTCTGAGGTGTTGACATGTGAGTAAGTGGGGAAATGATGCCACTTTTCAGGAGACTTGTGTGAGATTTGAGTGCTGGCCGGTCACCTCTGCGGGGAATTCCTGTGGCATGCCAGAGGTCGTGGTTGTCAGGGATCTCCAGTCTTTAAATGGCCTGCAGGGCTTTGCAAGGTCTGACTTCTTGCTCCATCCTTTGTCTTAAGCCAGTCTGTATTCTAGCTGCGTGGTTCTCGTACTCCTCTCTGCCTCCTAACCTTTGTATGTACTGGTAATTAGGCATGGAATGTCCTCCGTCAGCACCTGGTCCGGATCAGATTCTCTCATTATACATGCTTACAATAAGCACAGTGTATCTTCATCACATTTACTGCTTGTCACTCATCTTATTTGTGTGGCTATTTATAATTGTTTGGTATCATCCATGAACCATATACCCCATGAAGGCAGCAACTGCATCTCCTTTATCATTTTATCCTTAGTGTCTGGATGTATTTGATAATACCTGTTTATTGAATGGTTGAATAAATGAGTGTCTATCATTTTGCCAGCTCAGGATTAGAGCTTTCTGGTTGGCAAACCAATGTGAGAAAAAAGTATGTGAATAGCCCTGTATTTTTTAAGTAAGTATTTTGATTAGCATGTGGTAACTTGACTTCTGAGTGATTTTGCTTCCTGTGAGAGAAGGTGCCTAGTGCCCTCTAGGACAGGGACATGTGAGCAGAACTTTGTGCAGATGAGCCTTCCTGGCATATACAGGAACTCTTGTAGTTCTGAACCTTAACCCCATCTGCCAGACTTGACATAGCATTTTTCTTTTCTAACGTCAGACTTGTGACAGGGTTCTCCTTTGCTATCTTTAATCTTATGTGTAATTAACTGTTTGTTTAATATTTGAATTTAGAAGCAGTTTTTGTGAAATAGTTGGTTGCCTTTAATGTGAATGTTTGGTTTTCTGTTAGCTTGAAATTCCTTGAGAGGGTTAACAAATAAAAGTAAGTTTACTCTTAAAAAAATTGGTTAGATTTGCATTACTGAGGAACCATACAAATTTGTATACTAAGATAATTACCTATCCGGCACTGAATGCGTACGCGAGAGTACTAAATACTGAAGAACTGATTTTTAAATTTATTTTGTAAAGTAGTGTTTATCTTCACCTGACTATTCATGCAACAAACCAGCTCTGTGCGGACAACTTCCAGAGTTAGAGCTCTAGCAGACCTTGCCCGAATACCCACTCAACATCTTCACTTGCTTGAGCATAAGCATTTCAAATGTAACATATCCAAAAGAGAGCTCTGGGTTTTCTGCTCTTCCCCTGCCCAAACCTGAGACTCAAAGACTCACTAAATAACACTTCCACCTACCCAGTCACTCCAACCAGAAATGTAGGAATCATTTGCGATACTTTTTTCCTTTGCCACACATACACAAATTATCAGCAATTTTTGTCTCTTTTGTGTCTTGTATTGGTTCACCTCTCCTTGTCTCCACTGCCACCACGCTAGTTCAGAGCACTGCCATCCTGCCTGGACAGCGGCCTCCTAACTGGTCGTCCTGCTTCCTCTCTTTCCTATCTCTAGTCCTCTAGTTTTCCACACAGCAACGTGAATCGCCTCTCAGTGGATTATGTCAGACCTTATTTAAAAGTCTTTAATGGCTCCTTATCACATTTAGGATCTTGACCTACGGTTCCTAAAGAACTGGTTTTTGCATACCTGTAAAACCTCATTTTATGCCCTTCTACCCCTTTCTTGCTATCCTCCAGCCATTCTGGTGTCTTTTCCTTTTTTTTCCTTTATGGTCTTCGTATATTGCTATTTTATCTATCTAGAATGTTCTTCCCCTTGCTCTTCCCAGGGCTGGCTCTTTCTCACTATTTAGTTTTAGCTTGTCCTCAGAGAAGCCTTCCCTGATTGCTCTATCTAACCACCATATAAAACCCTCCCCCTCCCCACCTCATTTCAGCATCCTGGTTTTTTCTTCAAAGTCCACACCACAATTTTTAAAGGTTTATTTTGTCAACTTAATGTATGTATCTTCCCAGCTAGACTGAAGCTCAAAGACATATATATCAAATAAATGAATTAGGGCAAGGGCCATTTCAATTTTATTTGCAATGAGCCAAGAACCTGGCCTAGCACTGGTCCTTTAGTAGGTAGTCAAATATTTGTTGAAAGAATGGATGAATAAGCATTAATTGAGAGACTTAAATGTATTAAGCTCTGTGCTAATCCATGGGATCATACCACCCAGATAGTAGCCCAATCTATTATAGACCTATTGTAGACCAGAGGTTCTCAAACTTTTTTGTCTCAAGACCCATTTACACTCTTGAAAATGATTAAGGACTCCAAAGAACTTTTTTTTTTTTTTTTTTTCGGTATGCGGGCCTCTCACTGTTGTGGCCTCTCCCATTGCGGAGCACAGGCTCAGCGGCCATGGCTCACGGGCCCAGCCACTCCGCGGCATGTGGGATCCCAGACCGGGGCACGAACCCGTGTCCCCTGCATCAGCAGGCGGACTCTCAACCACTGCACCACCAGGGAAGCCCCCAAAGAACTTTTGGTTATGTGGATTATACCTATCGATATACATAGTTTTAGAAATTAAAACAAATTAAAATGTATATTAATTAATTTAAAAATAGGTAGTCCATTACATGTTGATAGAAGCAACATTTCTTAAATTAAAAAAAGACATAATTCCCAAAGCAAAAGATTACTGAGAAGAGTGGCATAGTTTTACATCTTTGCAAATCTCTTTAACATCTGGTTTAAGTGAAAACAGGTAGATTCTCAAGTGCTCCAGCATTCACTCTGTCATGATACCACATGTCATACAGCCCCAGGAAAACTCCATTGTACACTTGGGAAAGAAGTGAGAACTACTGCTATATACAATTTAGAAGATAATATTTTTGATTGAGATGGTGCTGTGAGTTTTGCATTCACACTTCAAACCAGCCTCTTTTAAATATAAACTTATAATGATCTAGATATATATGACATCTGTATGGATCAAAAACTGAACAGAAAAACAAGGATTTGTGGGGTGAAAGACATGAACCTGCTAGACTTCTGATCTTTAAATAGGCAGAGGCAGTTAACAATTTGACTGCTGTGGATTAATGAGGTCCAGAAGCACCCTGTGTATATTGAGGTCCCAGGCTCATTGTGTCAAACAGGGGCGGGGGTGATATTCTCCTGACATGAAATGAGACTGCAAAAAGCCAGTAATAGTTACTCAGGGCTCCAGCTTATATTATGAGCCGTGGCAGGAGATAAAAACATGGCCATGCAGAGTGGACCCAGTCTAAGCTTAAATTTTGCTCAGTGACTAATATTACCCCTTTATCACATGGCACAGAGCCCCCAGTTGATGATATAAGACTTGTCTCAAGACTAAGTTTCTCAGGGGCAAAAAAAAAAGGCTAGATATGGAGGGAAGGAGATGGGTGGGGTAGGGGGAGATATCCCATAGGAGAAACACTTAAAAATTAAAATTGCAAAGCACTCAGTTAAACATAGGAAAACTTACAATAAATAAGACAACAAAGTCAGGATATGAATTCATTCCTGACAAAATGCCATTCTAACAGTTTTAGTTTGACTTTAAGATTCTTGAAAGATAAAGAAAAATATTAATAAAATATTCATCATTTGAGAAAGGTGGATATAAAAACGTAGTGATAAAAATGTCAGACATGAAAAAAAAAATAACCATTGTAAAACACATCAAGGCAAACAGTACATTGGATGCAGTTAGAAAGAGGAGTTACTCAGAAAACAACAGAAAAGAATATGAAAAATAGAGAATGATAAATGGAGGATAGATTAAGAAGGGCCAATATACTCTAATAGTTTGAGAAGAATAGAATAGAGTTGGAATGACAGAATGTATTGGCCAAGAATTCTCCAGAATGGAAGAAAGACCTTCATAGGTCACACAACTCCTGAGCAGGATAAACAAAAACAAATCCATATGTAACACCTTTTGAAAAGCTACAGAGCGGAAAAACCAGTGTTAGGAACATTTAGATTATAGCACACCTCATCAGCAATGTTAAATGTTGAAGACAATAGAATAATATCTTCAAAATAAGGAGGGAAGATAAGGGTCACTTTAGAATTCCATACCTAGGTAAACCGTCATTCAAAAAATATCTTTTAAAGCCATTGTTATAAATACAAATAGACTGCCTGAAAGGCTTATTTAAGGATTTATTACAATGAGAAAATAAAAGAACCTAGAGGGAAGGAGTAAAATTCAAGAAACAAGAATAAATTATCAAAATATCAATAAATCATTGACTGTAAAAATTGTGCTTTTAGTTGTTTTAAAAATGTATAGCTAAAATTCTAGACAATAGCCAGGAAAGTGGGAATAGGAAATTCAATGAATTGCTAAGATATGCCAGGATCCTTTATTTTATACTCTTAAAAAATATGTACTTGTATATAAATTAGGAATTTAAAGATAGACAATAAAACAACTGAAATATAATTCAGAGCTTTCAAATTAGCAAAGGGAAAAAGAGAAGTAAAGAAAACTTGATCAACTCAGTAGAAGGCAGGAAAGGAGAAAATAAGCAAAGGAAAAGGCACATTTAACAAGCAAATATATCAGAAATTTAAAATGTGATCGATTAACTCCCCTATTAAAGGCAGACTTCTAGATTAATTTCTTTGATATATGATTTAGAGGAAATCATGGACTTGTTCCTACCTAAAAACATGGCCTTGGAATATATAAAGCAAAAGCTAAAAGAATTACTAGGAGCAATGGATGAAACTGTAGGCATAATGGGAGATTTTATTATAATTATTTAGAACTGATATATCAAGCAGACAGAAAATTAATAAGAATACTGAAAATGTAAACACAAAGAAAGCTTGCTCCTATGAACATAAATAGAAATTGGTACCTGATAGTTAGAGAATGCTTATTCTTTCCTAATACATTGAACAATTAAAAATTGATTACATCCTAAGATCACAAAGGAAATTTTAACAAATATCCAGTAATAACATATAGGCCATATCATTTGGCTATAATGCAGTTAAATTAGAAATCTATAATCAAAAGATTTTTAAAGAACTTGAAAACCTAAACGCATTCCTTAATGTGACTAAGAGGAAATCTAATTGAAACAATGGAATATAGTACCAAACAACAATGAAATACATGGAATGCACTTCAAGTGGTACTCGAAGGGAATGTTATAGCCTGAAATGTACCTGTTAAAAATTAAGAAAGGTTGAAGGTAAATGAGTTAAATATGCAACTTAAGTTGCTAGGAAAAGAAACTCAAATAAGTAGAAGGAAGGAAATAATAAAGAACAGAAATTAATTAAATGGAAAAGAAGAAAGAATATGGTCAAAAGACCAAAAGCACTTTAAAAGACATAAAATTGTCAAATCTTTTGTGAAACTGATGATAAAAACAAGAATAGCTTAAATGATATTAGTAACAGAAAAGGGGACAAATTATTAATTACCAATGAGGACTAGATTAAAAATCAAAAATACTGTGAATAATTATGTGCTAATAAATTTAAGTGAGGTGGACAATTTTCTTGGAAAATATAAATGACTACAATTGACTCAAGACAAAGCAGAAATATAAGTATAAAGCTAAGGAAACTAAGTCAAAAATATTCCATGCAAAAAGACATCAGATTTAGACAGTTTTATAGTGAGTTATATTAAACTTTCAAAAATCAGAGAATCTCTATTTTTTATGAACTGTTGTAGAGAATATAAGCAGCAAGGTAATAATCCAAGTAATTTTATAAGGCTAGTGTAACCTTGATACCGAAACGAAACTAGTATAATAAAGTAAGAACTTAGGTGCAAAAACAAAAGTAAAATATAACCCAGTAGTATCCTCCTGTATGTGTATATAAATCAGACCCTCATAATCATGATTAAGTAGGGATTAGGAACGCAACGTTTCAACATCAGAAAATTTGCCTTAATTCTCCACATTAACAGATTATATAAAATAAAGTATAATCTTCCCAATAGATAATAAAGTCATTATATAAAAATTAAACTTATTCATGATAAAATTTTTAGAAAACTAGAACTAAAGGGAATTTCCTTAACCCCCAACAAAGTGGCTCTACAAAAAAGCTTATTGTGAACATTTTTACTTGATACTGAAAGAAAAGTATCCCCTTTCAAGTCTAGAACAAGACTTATTCCATATCACCCCAAAACGCATTATGATAGAAATGAGATATAATTGTCAATAAAAATTAAAAATTGTCATTAATAAACAGTTTAACATTTTTAAAAATCCAGGAAAATCTGAGAGAAACTATTAGAACTAACAAGGAGAGGTCAGCAAATTCACTGGATTAAAAAAACCAACATTATAAAAGGCAAGAGCAGATAATTCTTCTCAAAAACTTATAACCCAAGACAAATCATGAGAAAATATTAGACTACCTCAAATTGAGAGATTTCCTACAAAAACCTGACTAGTACTCCTCAAAACTGCTAAAGTTATAAAAAACAAGGAAATACTGAGGAGCTGTCACAGCCTGGAGTTGTCTAAGGAGACATAACAACTAAATGTAATGTGGCGTTCTAGATGGGATCCTGGGACAGAAGGAAGACATTTATGGAAAGTTTGTAGTTTAATTACTAGCTTTGTACTAATGGAAATTTCTTCATTTTGACAACGTTACCAAAGTTAGGTAAGATGTTACCATCGGGAAACTGGGTAAGAAATGTTTACACTCTCTTTGCACCTTTTCTGTAAATAAGTTATTTTTAAAAAGCTGTACTACAGTTGTAACCCCAAAATAACCAGTTAAGTAAGTAACAGGAAGAAAGACCTCCTAAAGTCAAATAAGATCTTAAAGGGAAAAAAATTACAATGTACTGTTGATGGCTGTAGATGACATGAATAAATGGGTAGCACAGACCATAGGCAAAGATGGGAGGTCTTGATAAAACGTTTTCGGTTCTCTTTAAATTTCTCTATGGATTTAGTAAAATGTCAGTCGAGGGCTAAGAATAGCCAAAGACACTTTTGAAAAACAAGGTTAGGGCAGTTGTCCTTCCAGATATCAAGGTACTGTAAAGCTCCAGTAATTAATATGATGTGAAAATGCATACAGATAAACAGATGGGCCAGTGGGACAGACTAGAGAGTTTAGGAACAGGTCCACTTGTACAGAAACATGACATATGTCAGGAGAAAAATTAGATCCATACCACAGAACATATATAAAACTAAACCTAAACAACTAAAACTTAAGGTAATTATAATATCTTTATGACTTCAATGTGGAGAGGGATTTCTTAAGGTAGAAAAAGCAGAAGTCTGAAGGAAAAGATCATTAAATTTTACAGCACAAATATTTAACATTCTTCCATGACAAAAGATATTGACTCCTTTTAACCTTATATGGATTTTAGACTTATATGGAAGTGTGATTGGGGTAGGCAATAGGAGGTAATTCAAGCTGCAACACGACGTCTTATTCTCAGTTAAAGAAGATCACCCTGGATGCTGTCTAGAGAATATTGGAGGGAAGGGTTTGGAATGGAAGCAGGTAGTCAAATGAGTGAGCTAATATCTAGGGGAAATCATGGTAATTAGGACTATCATGCAGAGGAAAAACACAGGACAAATTTGGGATGTATCTTGGATGTAGAGTCAGCAGGATTTGCTGACGAACTGGATGTTGATGGTAAGCGAAAGGGGAATCGAGAACAATTGCGAGATTTTTGGCTACTGCAACTGGTGCTGTTTATAGAAACGGGGAAAACAGAAATTACTATTTGTTTTCAATGTTTTGAGTTGCCTATTAGGCATCCTGGTAGAACAGTCAGCTGTTAAGCAGATAGTTGGATACATGAGACTGGGCTTCTGTGGAGAGTTCCGGGGCAGAGGGAGCTGTTGGCACGCAGGTGCTATAAACCGTACGGCTGGGTGAGACTGCTACCTAGGGAGCAGACGTTGATGGAGAAGGCTAGTGACTGAGTTCTGAGCCTTGCGAGGTTGAACAAAGCAGAAGCCAGCTAAGAGGACATGGGGGGGAAACCAGGGCAGTATAGTGTCTGAAAATAAAATAGTTTTTGTTATCATTATTTGTTTTAATGAGGATGTTGAATGTTACTGAAAGATCAAATGAGATTAAGAACAAGTTTCCTAGCTACATGGAGAACTGCTGAAATTGCCAAGCAATTTCAGGGGTGTGGAAAGGATGGAAGCCTGTGTGGCGTGCCAGGGGTGGAGAATGTGCGGTAAGGCTGTTGAGTCGGTGACAGAAGACCACTCTATCAAGAGGGCTTTTTTGGTGGGTGCAGGGAGAGAATGCTGAGAAAGGGGGTAGTAGCTGGAGAAGCTCTGAGAGCATGTGATATTTGATGGGAATGAACGACCTGGGATCCAGAGAAGAATCTGTGTTGCAGATAGGGGCCTTTGAGAAGGAGAGAGAGGGGATGGGGTCCCTAGATTGCATTAAAATCACCTCCTAAACCATAACCAGACTTTAGGATCCCCTGAGGAGCTCCCAAACAAACACCTCTCTGGGACCCTGGGCACCTGCAATGTTTGACAGCTCCCCCAGGGGATCCTAATGTGTGGCCAGATTTGAAAACCTCTGACCTAAGGGTAGTACCACATTCACTTCTAGTGGTGCCTCTAGAATTTCTATAGAAGCTCCCGGGGAATAATTTTCAAAGGTACAGAGCAAACACAATGTTTTCATTCCGATTTTATGTTTATGTGGCACTGCTGGGTGAGAAGAGACCGCTGAAGACTTGGGGAGTTCAAACATCCCCCACCCCAAAAGCCAGTAGTTCTTAATGTACCCAGCAACCACTGATTTATAAATGTTTATACTTATTAAGTATAAAATTTAATTTGGGTATCATGTTCTTTGTGCTTAGGTAACCTGCTTTTTGTAATTAACTGTATCTTATGAATCTTTTCCTTTAAAATTAAAAAAAATTACATTTTAATTGGCCACATAAAATTGCAGTGTATGGCTTTGCCAGAATACAATTTATTTCTTCCGCAGAGTACATTTTTCTAATAAAAAATGATGCTACGTGAATACGCCTGCGTACAATCTTTCGTACCTCTTAGCTTAGTTCGTTTCCCTTAGCTCCTGGAGACTGGAATAGTTGGATCAAAGGGTGCATCAGTGACCTTTTTGTAATTCATTGATTCTACTACTGGGAAAGAAATGCATATTTCTGGCCAGGAGATTCGAACAGTATGGACTGGAGACGGGAAAGGTCCCTCCTCCATCTTCCTTCCCCTCATCCCTTTTCCCTAGAGGTAACCGGCTAACAGTTTCTTGTACACTTTACCAGAGGTTTTACCTGCGCGTGTGTTCATCCTTAACAAACAAATGAAAACACTTACCAGGTCGTGTCTACAAACTTCGGCCACTTGAGTGTTTTACTAACTCTGTTGAGTCCTCGTCTGTCGTTCGTCCCGAGCAGCGCGACCTCGTCGTTTCCCGCCGCACACGGGTTTCCTCATGCGTCTGTGTGCCCTGCACGGCCGACAGTCTGGGTGGACCACGGGTGGGACTGACCCAGCCTGTCCCAGGCGGCGACGCGCGAGGCCGCCTCAGGAGAGCGTCCGCTAAACCGTGCTGGTCCAGGCTCTCGTTTTACGTTTCTTTGGGAGTTAGGTCGTGAGTTTTATCCCGTAGGTCTGTCAGCCATTTGTATTTTCCTGTGAATTGCCAGTTTCCTCCCTTTTTGCCCATTTTTCTGGCTTGGTTTGGTCTTTACCGTATCGGTTTCCAAGAGGTCTTCGTTTATTAGGGAAGTAAGCCCCGTGTCTTTCATGTGTTCCAGGCAGAAAAGTCTCGTCTCCCACTTTCTCGTTTGTCTTTAACTTCAACATACATATTTTTGTCCGCCGGATTTTCATTTTCTTAGACAAATGTATGGGTTTTTTTTTTTCTTTTTCTTCAGAGGTTTTGCATTTGGGAGTCGTTAGCGGGCCTTTCTCTGCGTCACCCCCCTTCTTTGTTTGGGGGTCGCACACCCACTCCCCCTCCCCCTTTTCCAGACCCTTCCTCAGGGCCCCTAGCGTTGGCTCCGTTGACGTCAGCCTCCTACCTTGGCGCCAAGCCGTCGCCACGGCAACCGCGGCCTGATTGGCAGGGATTGGGGGCGTGGCGAGGGGGGCCCAGGGCGTGTAGCGCTGCCTCTGATTTGCCCGTGCCGGGGCCCCGCCTCTGCGGAGAGCCTGACAAGGAGTCGCGGGCCGGGGCTCGGTGCAGACGCCGGGAGCCGCGGGAAGACGAGGTCGGAGTGGAGGAGCGGACATGTCCACCATGGGCTGGTGGCGCCGCTGGGTGCCCGGGGCCGTGTGGGGGCAGTAGACTGTGCGTGGGCTGCGCCGTGGCCGACCTGTCGGCCTGGGGCGGGGCAGTGCCTTGAGGTGCGGTGTGGCGAGGTGAGTCCGGCCGCCTCGGCCCGTACCTGCGCGTCTGGACGGTGCGCGGGGATGGGACGCCGCAGGTTCGGGACCCTGGTCAGCGGGCGGGGGCTGCTGCGCTTGCCGCAGCGGCGCCATCTTGCGCTGCCGGCTGGAGTCTGCAGTAGGGGCTCCCGTGCCACCTTTCCTGGACATAGTGGGGGACAGGGATGGCTAGCCGTCCTGGGCAGGGGGCGGGAAGGCCGCGGGCTCCTGTCACCGAGGTCCACTGGGGTGGGTGCCGGAGAAGTGGCAGGCCATCCCTAACGAGCGCGGGAAGGCTCAGCCCGCCCCCCCCTGCGCCCCGCCCTCCCGTTTCCTCGGCTTGGTCGGGGGGCTGCAGAGGCCACCCCATCCCACGGGGTCCCACATTGGCCAGGTCCCCTCCGGCTGCCTCTGCATCCTTGCCGGGCTTTGGGGGCGGGGCTTGCTTGCCGCAGTGGCGGCGGGAGGAGCTAAGGGGCGGGGCCGAGGGCAGTCGTGCCTGTGGGATGTTTTTCTCGGGGCGGTGACAAGCTGCGGGCCCGCCCACCCTGGCGTCACTTTTGATGTGTCCCACCCTGGCGTCCCTTTTGATGTGTCGGATAAGAGTGACTGCGCAGGCGCTGTCCTGATTGGTTGGTGCGGGCTGGGGTGGGGCTAAGGGCTGTCTTGACTGAGGGTCTCGAAAGAGGTCGACTGGTCTAGCCCCGCCTACCTCGGCGCCATCTTTGATGGGGGCGGCTGAGGTTCACTGCGCATGCGCGGCATGGTCTCGGCTGGCTGGTCGCAGGTGTGGGGCTGAGGGCAGCGGTGCCCTGTGTTCTTTGCCGTGATTGAAGGCCGCGGGGGTCCTGCCACCTCACACCTTTGCTGGTCACGGGCCTGGCCGCCGACGCTTGCCGCGGACGCTTGCCGCGGTCGCTTGCCGCGACGTGCCACCCTGACTAGCGTAGGTTTTGAGGTCCGACTTGAGATTGGGTGACGGCTGGTGACTGGGGGGCTGTTTGATCGTCAGGGTCCATGTGGCCCAGAATTTGATGGCATTGTTGTTGCTGGAGAGCTGTCTGTCCTGAGGGACAGGGCTACGGGCTATCATTGTGCCCGCTGTTTCTCCTTGGTTGGTCTGGGGGTTGCAGAGCATCACCCCTTCCCCTGTGGTTGCCTTCCTGGACTGCTTTCACCTTGGGATGTTTCTGGCTGCATCTTTTGGCTGGGGGGGGCTGGGGCGGGGGGTGCCGCCCATCCGTGTTTCCCAGGTGCCCTGTCAACTGGGCTGAGGGGGTGGGGCTGCGGGCCGTCTTTGGGGACTGACAGCGCTGCAGAGCCCTGCCCACTCTGATCCTGTGCTTGTTGGCCGACAGGTGGCGCCGAGGCTTATTGCGCAGGCACTGTTATGAATGAGGGCGGAGCTGCAGGGGGCGGGCCGGGGGAGGGGCTGCAGAGCCCTGCCCACTGTAGCGCTGTTTGTTGGCCGTCAGGTGGCGCCAAGGCTTACTGCGCAGGTGCTATCTTGAACGACTGTGGGGCTGCAGGGCGCGGGCCGAGGGAGGGCTGTAGAGCCATGTCCACTCTAGTGCTATTTGTTGACTGACAGGTGGCGAGCAAGACTTACCGTGGAGGCGCCGTCTTGAATGACAGCGGTGCTGTCTGCTGGGGTGGGCCCAAGGGAGGGGCTTTTATGCTTTGTATGACTAACGGGGGGGACTGCAGACCATTTCCCATCTAGCGCTGTGTACTTTGGCCTAGGGGTGGTAGCTGAAGCTTACTGTGCAGGCGCCATCTTGAATGACGGTGGTACTGCAGGGGCAGCCTGAGGGAGGGCTGCAGACCCTTGCCCACCTAGTGCTCTGCCAGCCGACAGGTGGCGGCCGAGGCCTACTGCGCAGGCGCCATCTTGACTGACACTGGGCCGACTACAGGGGGCGGGCCCGAGGACGGGGCTGCGGAGCCCTGCGGACCTTGCTTTCTGCGCATGCGCCATATTGAGCGCCAGTAGGACTGCGGGGCGGGCTGCATATGGTGTCCTGGGAGATGGAACTCACTCTACCTGGAGCCTTTCTCCCTGAGAAAGGCTCCAGGTGGACCAATGCTTGCCGCTGCGGCACATCTTGGCGGCCGCGAGACGGCGCCGTGTTCCCTGGAGGGTGTGCAGAGCCTTTTCCCTGGGACTGGTTTCAACTGCGCATGGCCGAGGGTCACATAGGAAAGTGGGAATTTTAATAGATTGGGGAAGGGGGGGAATCTAAGTGAGAAGGCGGAGGAGAGGGTGACAGGCTCTGAGGGCGGTGGGAGGTGACGTGAAGGAAAAGGCCTCAAGCCCGTAGACAGCCTGGAGAATGAGGAGCACAGATGGTTATGAGGGAGGCGTGGCGTGAGAAATGATGGGACGGAGGAGGGGCTGGCAGGTGGGGCGGGGCTGGGAGGGGTGGCCCCAATGGGGAGGGGCAGGGCGGGGCGAGAGGGAGCAGCCCCGGATTCCTTGTTTGTGGGAGGGACCTAGTTATATATCCGCCCGTGACTGATAGCGTTAACCTAAACCAGAGCCATAGTCCTGAAGGTGCGTCCCCTAGGGGCCTCTGATTGATTGAATGCATGCTCTGAGGCAGAGTAGAACTTGAAAGATCTCGATGTAGTGTTGTCCACGGGGATCATGTTGACAACCTCAAGTATTATTGTGTAAGGTTAAGTAATGATACCATTATCTACTGGTAATGTTGATGATAATAGCATTAAGATTGTAATATAAGTTAGTCTTTCATGCTACTTAGGTGTACAGCACAGTAAAATTTCTGGCATTGCATCACTGCCTATCGCATGGCAGAACTAGAGTTTTACTCACCTTTGTAAGGGAGTTATTCCACAAGGTTTGCATGAAAATTGTCTGTAGATGTACTGTTTTCCAAAATGACGTTAGTTGATCTGTAATTGCCATGAGTTTTGAGGTTGAGTTCTCTGAGCCTCTGCTTTTTCGTGTGTGAAATAAGTAGAAAATAATGTTGTGGTGGGAATTAACAGAGATGCTAAAAGTAAGGTGCTAATAAGCACTGTATGAGGCACATAATTAGCAGTAAATCATACTACTTTCTTAGCCATTTTTTCCCTCTAATTTGTATCTGCAGTGTGTGCCCCTTGCCTTTAGAGGGATGGCCAGTGCAGCATGGCTAATAAGTGGGAGATTGGGGTATTAAATAGGATTTCTCAGTCCCAACTTTTTACTGTTTTGCTCTGCTTATTAGAGAAGTTTCTAAGATAGTCAGAGATTGGCTTGCACACGATTGACATAATCTCACTGGAAAAAAACCATGATTATAGCCAGGGTACAACATACACCCCAGGGAGCAATGCGGACGGCCCTTCCGTCCTGGGCGGAAAAGCTGTTCTTCTCGGTCTCATTTTACCTCTACCACTGTAGGAGGTAAAGATGCAGCTGTGTGGGGTCATTTCCAGCCTGGAAATTCAGTAAATGGGAAGTAAGTTTGGTGTCTCACATTTTCTTTTCCTTCCCCAGCTCTACCCTTCTCTGAGACGACTTGCAAGAGGAAGAGGGACTAGGTCCAGACGCTAGGTGGCGGTGTCCAGGTGAGCTGAATTCCCTCCTCACAGTGCCACACCCATCCTTGGACTGAGCACATCCTGCCTCAACCTGCCACTTTCCTACTGTACACGTGTTCCGTATGGCCACACAAGCACCCTGTGTGCCCTCTGAGAATGCACAGGCTCTTCTGGTGGATCATGTGTTCACCAAATTCTCCTTGGTCTTCGCAACATTCAGCTACTCCTTCAGGCCTGCCCTTTCTTTCTTATTGGGTGAATAAAGAAACATGAGAAATTCATTGATTCATCTATCAAACATGGCCCCAAGTGGAAAAGGAAGTGTTTTCCTGGAGCTCATAGTCTTTTGGGTAATGAAAGACATTGAAAAAATAATTATGTGATTCATGCCTTTGAAAGAGAAGGTTAAGTTCAGGCAGTTAACTTAATCTGGGAGAGGCCATGTAGGGTCTCCCTGAGAAAGTGAGGAACATTAAGGCTGAGCCCTGAAGCGTGGTGGATGGTAGCATGTCGGGAGAAGAGCAGTCTTAAGGGAGCTGGGAGTCCAGAATCTAGTCTAGGCTAGAAGCCTAGAACAAAGGAAAGAAAAGAGTGATGTTTGAGGTGAGAAAAAAGTAAAGTGGGGCTGGACTGTGAAAGGCTTTGCAATCCATGGTAGGTAATTGGACTTGATCTGGAGCACCATGGGAAGCCATGGAGGTACCTAACCATGGCAGCACCTTGACAAACAGATTTGTGCTTTAAAAATATCATCTGGTTGCAGGGTTCAGAACGGGAGGGTAGAAACAGTGGGTCCAGGAAGACCACCTCTGATCTGGGTGAGAGGTGGTGGCTTGGGTTAGGGTCGCAGAAGAGGGATAAGTGAATTGGTTGGATTTGAGAGAGGTACTGAAGAAAGGGACTCAGTAGGGCTTGTACTCTTTGTTCATGTTTTGCCGACTGATTCAGACCATACTCAGTGAATCATATCATGGGGGGAAGTGAGCAAAATAGCCAAATATTGCTCATTCCGTCAGCAAGCATTGATACTGTGCCTGATCTGGGACATGATCATGCTGGACTTCAGGTCTCCAGAAGTGAGTGACATAATCCCTGGTCTCAGTGTCTATTGACTGAGAAACTCCAGTTAAGTAGAGAGTCAGTACACCTGCTTACCAAGATCTGTGGCCATGCTGCTGGCATGTTACCACCCAGGGAAAGAGTAACATGCCATCCCCGTGAGCCCGGGGCGGGGGGGTGGTTGGTTCTGGCCTCGGTGAACGCTGCAGACAGCGGTCCAGTGTCTGGCGCTCAAGCCTTTGGAGACTCAGAGGCCCTGCTTCACCTGAGGACTCATCTTACATCCGTAGATCCACGTTAACGCAGCTAAGCCACGATGAATTATTGGTTTATGTCGGAAAATAGTGTGACCAAATACGACGTTCCTACTCTCTCAATTTTGGTAATTGATTTGTGGTGGGAGAGCACTACCACAGGGACCCAGATATTCAAAAGTATGCATGATCAGCACATTCTCTCCCTGTAGGCAGACCTACATGGGAAAGGAAGCCATAGTGAGAGCTTGTTTGGTGAGTATGGAATCAGAATGAGAGGATGTGGAAAAGCTTTGGTAGCACTGGCCTGTAAGGGCACCTGGGGATACCATCTGGTTGCAGTGAAGCTCTTGCTAGGGTCACCAGGACACCAGAAGCCCCTTGTCTGCAGCCGCCACCCTCCCCAGTCTCCATTCACATTAGGTCTGACCAGAGTAGCGTGCGCGCTCCTATAGATGGTTAAATGAACCATGCTTTGTGGTCTGCTTTTTCATGCCCTCACCCCTTAAAAAAAAAAAATCTGATCAGCCAGTTACTGATGTAAAAATTGGTCAGATAAGTCCTACTGGCACAGAAGAGGTTTTATCTCTTTAAAGTAACTCTCTTTCTTGAATCATTTGGGGGCTGACCATAAAACTAAACTCTTAGTTACTGTTTCCTCTTTTTTGAAATTTTTGGGGAAATTCCTCCAGAATGGACAACCATAAGGAACTTTTGCTGCAGAGTGGTAAGTGCTCAGTTTATATGATGGAGGTAAGCCCAGGGCGACGTGGCCGTTATCTGCGAGGAGCCACCTGAGAGTCCAGAGGGTGGAGACGTGGCTGGTACGGTAGGGGTAGTGGTTGTTTACTCCATGCTCACGTTCCCCTGTGAAATTGTTACCCAAACAGCCTCTATTGTCCACATGTACCTGTTCATGGTTGACTGGACCAGACTGGACGCATCAGCCTAGAGCAGTGGTTCTCAAAGTACGGCTCCTGGTGTGCTTCCTGGATGGCCATTTCCTGGGGAGCCACAGACCTCCTAAATACCCACCCCAGAAAGGCTGGTGCATTTCTCCCAGGCACCCCAGGCTTGAGAACCACACCCTAGAAGGCATCGAGCTGTAGTGTGCACTCGTAATGTTGGAGTGGGGGTGAGCAGAGGCACGGGCTGGCCCGGCTGCCAGTGTTGGGTGCCTGAGCCGGGAGCTGAGGCGGGCCCAGGCTGAGACAGCACTTTCCCCCACGTGGTGCTGAAGGAGAGAATGTCGGTTTGCAGAAAGAGGCAGGAGAAAGGAGCAGAGAAGAGACCGCACACCCTGCTGTCCCTGAGAAGCGAAGAAAGTAACTTCCTCGGTTCGTGACTTTAAAGTTCTCAATTCCAACCCCCTTTAATGAGGTAGGTAGAATGAGAGAGGGGCTGAATCTAGGTGCGCCGTGATGAGGCAGCAAATTAAGTAAGTAGAAACGGGCTTGGAGAAGAGACCATGAGCTTCTCTCACTCCTGGTGGGATGCGGGGAACCTGAGGTCACACAGGGGGCCACAGAATTTCTTTACCTCTCCTCACACATCCAGCCACATTTCCAGCCACCACTAGTTGAGTTCCTCCCAGTTCAGTTGAACACTTGACCCACTGATCCTTTGATTGAGGCCAAAGACCCCCCCCCCCACCGCCTTGTGGCAGGGGTGCCTGGTGACTTCCATCTCTGTTTCAGATGAATTAAATGTGAGACCGTGCTTTTGTGTTCTATGCATTTTTATGAAATAGAAGTAAAGGGCTGTAAAGCACTCAGAGAATGGCATAAACAGTTCCACATGGACCACAGTGCTTGTGGACTGCTTGTCCAGCAGGCAGGACCACTGCCCTGTGGTTGGAGTCCAGCTCTTGCCCGAAACTAACTCTGCATACTGCATACGGTGCTTATGACGCACACATTTCATGCTTAGATGTCCCGTGTATTTAAGAAGAGGCGTTTGGAGGTTGAAGAACAGCTGGAACCCCGTAAGCCCCTCTGCCTGGTGTGGAGGGTCAGACCTTTTTCTGACCGCCTGTCCTTGTTTGTCTCCTCTCTTTCCCTCTCCTTGGAGTTGGTGGCCTCCCTTGGCCCCTACGACCAGAGTCAGGCTGCGTCCCTGTGTGTCCCCGTCTTCGCCCACATCCTCTGAACGTGGTCAGACCGTTGGCTTTTAAAATCCTGCCCTTGGGTACTCCTTGACTCACGCTGGGACTCCTGCTGCAGAGAGAGTGTGGAGGAAGATGTGGGAGCTTCAATAACTAGGGTGTGTGGGAGCCCACCTCCAGGCCCAGAAACAAAGCTGATGGGTTTGCCACGTGGCCAGAATGGAGTGTGAACAGTGAGACCGCGAGGACAGCTGGCAGTGAGGTCGGGGTCTAGGTGTGGCGCCCCAGCAGTGGTGCTCTGGCCCAAAGGGTGTGTGGGGAGTGGAGGACTCCACGGGAGCACTGTGGGTGGTTGGAGAGAGGGGGAGCCACGCAGGGGAGGGGGTGCTGATGCACTGTGACTGGTGCAGACGAGAGGACAGACAGACAGCAGCTGACTGCCAAAGTTATATTCAGGTGTTTTTTTTTTTCTGATGGTGAACTTAAAATAGCATTCTAAGTTGAAATGCAAAATGAAGTATCTTTTATTAATCATTTATTTTATCGATTTTCCCTGCTTTACACATGGTCTCCATAACACGTTTTTATGGAAGTTTTCTTCCAGTTTGGTTTTGTATGTACTTCCATACGTTTAAGTACCTATGTAGTTTCTTGGTTTTTTGGGTTTTTTTACGTAAATGAGATCATGCCCAATTCACTGACACTTCAAACTCAGGCTACCAGAGTGAAGTATGTGGGGTGTTAGGCGGTAATATTTGGTTGTGGGGGAGTGCATGGTGTGCCAGTTGGCGAGCTCATATCACGTGCCCATCACGTTTACAGTCTCAATTATACGCGTGTTTCTCTGTGTGAACGTAATATTGTGCAGCTGTTTAACAACATCTACAATAACTTCTGTATAAATACATCTCCATCTGCAGCTTTGCTTTCTAAAACTTCATTTTATTCCATTGTGTGGACATCCGCATTATTTTCTGTGTACATATAAATGAGTATATTTGCAGTAAGAATGCCACATATGCTGTATAATTTTATGCCCTTGTATTTTCATTTAATGCATTAAACCTTTTTTACATTGGTCATTTCCATCAAGTGTAAATAAACTGGTATATCCATAGAATGGAAGACTATGTGGCCTTTATAAAGAATGACATAAATCTATATGTACTGGTTGGAAAGATGTCTATCAAAAATTACTGGGTTTAACGATACACACAGAACTCCTGGTATGATCTCATTTTGGTAAAAACAAGATGTTATATGTACAGACTTTAAAAGGTTTAGTATAGGAACAAATGTGATCACTGGATGTGGCTTGCAGTTTCTACGTTGGATAATCTATAATGTTTGAACGTTGTACTGTCTTCTGTGTTTGTAATCAGAAAATAAAGCTACAAAGTTTCTTGGCAACGTGACTTAATGTTACATGACATTTTCTTAAAGGTTTTATCGGTTTTCATTTCTTCTTGCACGATGGAATTTTGGAGGAATGCTGTTCTTCGAAGGCATTGATTTATTTCTCTCAGTATGTTTGTCATTGGCATTAGTGGCCTTTGCCTTCTAGAGATGAAATACCGAATTTCGTGGAGGAGAGGCCAGACACCGGCCCTGATCTTTCCTAATGGCAGACAGAGGCCTGCTCCAACCTTCTTAGAAACCCATACTCGAATAGCTGGTCAGAAATGGAAGTGCTGGCTGACTTTTCTTGCCACTTTCCTTAAAATGACCCTTTATCATTTACTCCTAAGGAAGTTCCTAGTTAGTATTTAAAGAGTTAATGCTTCTCTTGATTTAAAAGTCTTTCTTTACTATAAACTACATTCCCGCATGTGTATATACTTTCACACGAGTCAGATTCTGGAGTGTGCTAGGTTCCAGCAGTGTATTTGTCGTTGCACCCCCATCCTTGTGTTGGAAAGAATACTTGTGTTCTTATATGTTTGGGTCACTCCACAGACAGTCCCCCACCCTTCCTGCACACATACCTTCTTGTTCAGAATTGTCTTGATATTTCTGTACATTTAGTCTTCTGGAGAAACTGGATTCTCAGTTTGTCAAAACTCCCACATTTGGTTGGATTTTAACTTACATTCAAGGGAGGATTGACGACAATTTTCATTGTCCTGTGCAAAAACACACGTCTTAATTTATTTAGGACCTGCTCTGTGTCCTTCTGTACATTGAAAAAATTGTATTTGGAGTTGCAAATACTTCACTGAATTTATTAATGAGAATTGGTTTATTTATTTTGCTATTCCTGGAATTTTTTTTTTTGCTGTATTAACTGACAAGGTTTTTGAATTCAAAATAATGCTGTTTCCACATCCATACCTTTCACTTCTTTTTTATCTGTTGCATTAGCTAGGACTTCCAAAATAGTGCTGAATGGTGGGTGTGGTGGAGGGCTTCCCTACCTTTAGTGTTTAATGCTTGCTTGCACTTGAGATAAGTCTTTATTGTGTTTAGATGGTCTCCTCGTGTTGCTCTTTGCTAGGGACATACAAGGAAAGGTTGAAGTTTGCAGATGCTTTATAACGTGCATCAGTGCTCATGGAATCCCCTTCCCCCTCGAATCCCTTATATAACATCCTACCCTAATGGGATATCATCCTTGTATTCCTGGAATAGCCTTTCATGGTCAAGCGCGACTATTTAGACGTTTCTAGATTGGATTTGAATGTTTTTGCATCTAAGTAGAAAAAAACCCAAACACACAGTTTATTGCACACCCTCTACGTGCCAGTCCTGTGAAGGTAATACAGCGATGAGAAAGGCGACGTAGTCCTTGCCTCAGGGACTTTGCAGCCTGGCGTAAGTACAAGTGCTCCCATTCTCTGTTGGGCTGTGTGTCCCCCAGCACATCTTGATTCTGTGATGGTCTTTCTGGGCCGTCCTTGGACAGGCGTCCCCCTCGACCTCAACACCGCCTTTGGCCATGCCGGGCAAGCCCGTGGATGACTCTTCCCTGAGGCTTTCTTCCTCTCAGCCACCCCCGACACATATCTTCTGTCCTCTTCAGTGGTAGGCATGGCTGTTGCCATGGAGGCAGAAGCTGGACTGGGGAAGTGGGGGCGAAGTGGGCAGAGCAGTTATGCTTTCGGTTGGCCAGAGTCGCTGGCACAGGAGGAGTTCACCTGGGTCTTCCCAAGGGTGAGGTGAGTATGGGGCCCTGGCACGTGCTAACTCAGCCCCTGGCCTCACTCCTGGGTGCCCTTTGGGCTGTCAGCGGAGGACAGGGTGAGTCGGGGCTGAGGGCTGGGTCACTCGGCTCCTCCTGAGGGGCCACCTGCAGTCAGGTGACCCTGTAGGAGAACGTTGACCTGTGTTTCCTTTCCCTGCTTTGCCTCTGGTCGCTGTGCAGGGATCTGCCCTGTGTTAGGACTGCCGCATAAGAGCACGTTCCCAGATGTGCTCCTTGGGTGACATGATGTCGATGTCACCTGCCATCGCTCCTGCAACATATTTGAGAGTAGATGTACATACAAGGACTTAGTGGTGGTGGGCAGCTGACTTTGTCGCTTTTTTTTTTTTAACTAATATTTTTGTCTACTGGACTGTCTTTGTTCTTAAGTGGAGACTTGCTCTTTCAATAGGAATAGGCATTTTTAATGTTTTTTAGATATATGCCAAAATGATATCCAGAAATAGGATTCACACTTGTACCAGCTGGCTTCCCACCAACACTGACTTTTATTTTGAAATAGTTACCCATTTGGTAAGCGTAAAAAGTGTTCATTATAATATTTTACATTTCTTTGATTTCTGATATAGATATTGGCTCTTATCCCTAATTTTATGAACTGTGTATTAATGTTCTTTATTTTCATGTTGAGCCACCTAACTTTTTTCTCACTGCTTTCTAAGACCTATTAACGGTTACCTATGTTGCAGAATATTTTTCCCCCTCCTTTTCTGGTTTGCTTTATTTTGACTGGTTTTTTTTTTTTTTTTTATTGCGTTATGCGGGCCTCTCACTGTTGTGGCCTCTCCCATTGCGGAGCACAGGCTGCGGACGCGCAGGCTCAGCGGCCATGGCTCACGGGCTTAGTTGCTCCGCGGCATGTGGGATCTTCCCGGACCAGGGCACGAACCCGTGTTTCCTGCATCGGCAGGCGGATTCTCAACCACTGCGCCACCAGGGAAGCCCTTGACTGGTTTTTATAGTGTGGAAAATGTGTACCGTTTTTATTTTCGCATCTGCTGCGTAGCAGTCAGCGGTCTCTGCCATTGAATCTGCTCGAGCATTCTCCTGCCTGTCCCCGTTCTTTACTGTTGTAAACGGTGCTTCTGTGAACACCCTCGTGAACTGTGTCTCTCTGCTCACGGGCACGTAGGTCTGTCAGTTGGAGTGCGGAAGTGGAATCGCCAGGAGAGGGGATGGCATTGCATTCATGTACTAACAGTTGCTACAGTTGTGAGGGCTGCTTCCGCTCGGAGCTGCAGTTTCCCTAAGTACTTCTTGGGTCTGAGGAGTTTCAGAGTTGATTTTTTTAGGGTTCTCTAAATTGCCTATCATATAGTCTGCAGACGGCCGGTTTAGGGTGTGACCTTGGACTCAGACCAGGGTGGGGGTGGGGTGGGAGGGGAGGAGACCCCTCGGTGTTGAGGTGGTAGTGCTGCCAGCACCCAGTCAGTGGGCAGCACAGTCTCGAAAGGCCTCCACTAGTGCTTTTGTTTATTGTTTTAACTGTGGATTTATTTGTTGACTAGGTAATGCGTGTCGTGATAAAAGTAAATGAAAACAAAAAACAAAAGGGGAATATACAATGAAAAAGTTAAGTCGCCCTTCCTTCCCTGGCCCCCAGTTCCCCCTGGTTCCCCAGGACCAATCGCTATTAATCACTATTAATAGTCTCTTCTCTGTCCTTCCAGAGATTGTCCAAGTAAATGACATCTGTTTTTATAGTTCCTTAGAATTCTATGCACATTGGTGTGTCCCATTTTGCACTTAACTTCGTCTCATGTCCATTTATTTACAATTGCCTCATTATTTTAAAAGGTTTCATAATCATAATATAAACATAGCATATTTTGCCCATTGTCATAACAGTACTTCAATGAATATATTCTTGCACACATGTCATTACATATCTCTGGGATAAATTCATAGAAGTAGAATTAATAGGACAGGATATTACATTTTTAAATTTGGATAAGTAACCAATTTGCCCTTTATAAAATTGGCAGGATATGTGTATGGCAGTTTTTTCTTCACACAACATATATGTTATCTATCTTTATGATTATTCTGTTCCCAAGGCCCTTTCTTACTCTCAAATGAACTTCCTCTGCCATTGTGGGAAGGAGTACGTAAGGTCCAACTGTTTTTCAGGTTTTTCTATTAAAAATCTTTTCTTTTTCAACGCCCTTGCTGACCAAGGGCTGTTTCGTTGGCCTGATCAGAAAATCTTCAGCACATTTATCAAAGATCACATTTGTTGACTCTAGTCCTGAATTTCTTGAGAAGAGGAATAGGTGAATTTTCGGCATAGAAGTTGGCATCTACCTTGCGACAGGATAGTTTTGGGTGTTCACATGGTCATATTATCAGTGAGCAGGAAGTCCTCCATCTCTTTTCTGTGCTCTGGAAGGGTTTTTAGAACATGGTAAATACTTCGCTCATGGAAGTTTTATGGGAAGTTGCTCCTTCGATCATTTCATCTTTAAATTTCTTCCCTGGATTTTCCTCTGCTTCCTGAGTCAGGTTTGCCAAATATTTATATTTTCTTAGCAAAATTGTTGCTTCCTTATCAAACTTTTTAAGCCTGCAGTTCTTAAGTGTAGTTTTTAACCTACTGGTGCTTTATGCTTCAAACACATGCCTAGTGGGAAAAAAAATTGTGATTAGAGACGTATGTATACAAAGTCAAAGTTGTCCCTGTTTTATTGTCAGGTTAGAAGATCCCGTCCCCAGGATTATAAAAATTAATATTTTATTTTATTTTGATTTTAGTTTTAGCAATTTCATATATTTTATGACTTTTTTCCCCAAGTGAATGATTGGCTAGATCTCCTATTAGACCGTTATTATTTCTTGAAGTAATCTATATATATTCCTTACTATTTTTTAATGCCACTTTCATAGAGTTCCACATACTCAATTGTGTACATACAGTAAAATTATATTACAATTCTTAAGTGAATCCGTCTTTTTGTCTTTTTTGGTGTTTTTTTAGGTGGTTGATTTATTGCTTTGGCTTTGATTATATAGACGAACACCGTTTGTTACTTTTATGTTGTCTTTCTGCTTTTAGGCATCATACCAGAAAAGAACTTTCTTAACCCTGAGATTATATTAAGAAACTTCTTTTTGTGTGTGTGGTTTGTTGGCCTTTTGATGTATGAACTCTCAAAATATTGATCCAAGTGAAATTCTTCCAGGTCAACTTTAGAACCATTGTCAAGTTCCCCAACATTTATATTCTTTGAAATTCCACTAGGTAATATAGGTTAATTTGGAGGAGTATTTAGAGCTTTCATGTGCTAGATCCATGTATCTCCCATGATTATCCTGTGTCTCTCTGGTTATTGCCTTTTCTATTGCAATATAATGTAAAAGTTTGTTCCTATGGGTGCTGTCTTCTTCTATTAAATCTTTTGTATTTTTACAATGGAGTTCTTCCCATTTTTTCAAATTGGTTATTGTTGATACATTTTTAGGGAGTCTGTTATAAATGGGTTTCTTACTAAATTATTATTACTGTTATAAGGTCTGTTGCCACTGATTTGCAATATCTGAGTGGACGGTCTTACATAAGGGAGTGATAATTTTCTATCTTTCTTTGTTCATGCCTCAGATTTTCTTGTAATTGGCTGAAACTCTGTAGAATGATGTTCATTAGTCATAGTGTTAAGACTGTTATGTCTGCTTTTATAAGTGAGTTTGGTCTGCAGTTTGCTAGTGCTCTCTTTATCTTAGATGTTTTAATTATTCTGGTTTCATAAAGAAAATTTGAAAGCTTTCTGCTTCTTGTCTCTGGTTGGTTTATATGACATGGGAATGGGCCTTTTCTTGAATATGGTATGTAAGGCCTCACCTCCAGTGCTGTCTCAGTCCACAGCCATTTGGAGAGTGAATTCTCTGACACTCTTTACATTTCTTCCATGTTTATTTTTCCATGTATTTCTTTAAAATGTCTGCAGGTCCCTGGCATTTTGACTCTGTTCCTGTGGATAAGAACACTTGTTCTGAAGTTCCAGAAAGGAGCCTATTCCCAAACAGGTGATTTACATACCCGAGGGTGTCCTGTGGCCTCTGAGAGGTGGGGCTGCTGTCATCTAGGGGACCAGAGTTCTCTCTGGAATTGGATGCCACAGAGCAGGCTTGGGCTCCCTGCCTGCCCCTCTGTCCCGCACGGGCCTGCTGGCTTTTGAGGGTCCTGCTCTTGTCAGGGCAGTCTCTCTTAGCCAGTTGCTGGGTAAACTCGACTGTGTTCTCTTGTCCCAGCTGTCTCACCAGCTCTCCAGAGCCTGGACGCTTGCCCTTTCTTTCCCCTGCCCAGCAGCGTGTTATCTAGTGTCCTGTCTGTCATCGAGGAGGGTAGGGCAGGCAGGACGGGAGTGGCAGGGTCTCCAGGGTCTCCAAATGGAGGTGCATCTGTGTGGTTGGTGCTGAAGCTCCAGAGGACGATGCAGACAGAGTGGGAGGGCAGTTTACACGGGACGGAGCAGAGCCCACCACTGTCTGGAGAGAGTGCCCTGCGTTCGTGCCCAAATGATGAAGGCTACTTAGAGACTGAACAATTGAAACACCTTTTGTTTTCTCTTTAGACATTAAAAAAAAATTCTTTTTAACTTACTGGTTTTTCCTTTTAAAACAAAAAAGAATTTTTGCTGCATGTGGTTTTGTTCTTCTCTGGAAGTAAAGCCAGAAGTACAAAACTGTCAGGTAAGTTAACTCACCCAAACCTAGATTTCTTTCCTGTACCGCCTACTTTGTGCTCCACGTGTGGCTGACCGCTAATAACAAGACTACGTGACAGAAACCACATGCGACTAAAGTGGTTCAGGTGAAGGGAAACGTAAAGCCTTATTTGGTTACGTTCGAACAAAAGGAAGATGGAAAATCAGCTTTGATCCTTGGTCTAAAAAGTTTTCTTCAGAAGGGAGGGGGCAGATACTAAAAGACAAGTAAGGAAATAAACGATACCGAGTATCATCAAAGTAGAAAGCTCATTCTGTGGAGGCAAGCTAGATGTTTGACAGGATTGATTAAAGCAGGAGGATGTGCAGGGGTGTGGAGAAGCCTGACGGTCGCCTGATCGCATTCTCACTATTGATGTGAATAGTAGGTGTTTATCACCTGTGTCGGGTTCTGTGGATTCACGGATACTTCGTTTAACCTTCCCGCTCTGTGCTAGGCAGCGCTGTAAGAGAGCTCCACATATACCTCCCAGTGCTTCCCGTGCCTGTTTGTCGGGAATACTGGGAAGGGGCTGGTAGAAAAGTGGTCAGGGGAGGGTAGGTGAAACGCCAGGGTGTTCTTTTGGAAACAGTGTTGCAGAGCTTAACCCAGAAACTGCACTGTGCTTCCGCAGGCCTGTAGTAAGAAGGCATGCCTGTGGCTGACACCAATTTTAAAATGGGTTTGCGTCCATTATCTGCAACATGCTCTGTCAGTGTTGATAGCTGGCTTTTCCAGTGATGGAAGAGTTCGTCTCCCATCCCTTTACCAGAGTTCACAGTGGGGGCATAGGCAAGTGAGCTCAAATGTTTGAGACTACATGCAGCAAGTGCTTGGAACACTAGTAGAGGAAGTGAGTCTCGGGAAGGCTCCCAGAGGGAGTGGCGTTAGCACGAGCCCCAGGCTGGGCTGTGGGGCGGACACTCCTCAGAAGGGTGGGCGCTGCTGAGGCAGGGGTGCTGAGCTTTCCTGCGAACTCAGACGCTGCCCAGCCACTCTGACCGATAGAACTTTCCCCACGAGGGAGATGTTCCGTGTCGTGCGGTAGGCTAGCCACTGGCACTTGGGATGTAGCTGGTGTGACAGAGGAGCTGAACTTTTAATTTCATTGAACTTTAACTTAACAGCAGCGCGGGTTCAGAGAAATTATTAAGAGCGCTTGCAGTCGCATTACCCAGAGCTGAGCACTTCTAACATTTTTATGTGGCCTCCTGCCTTTTATGTGTTGTACGCTGTTTTAACAACCACGTTAGGGGAAGAAATGCTCAGAAATGGCAGGATTGAGCCCCTCACGACCCCCTTTCCGTTTTTGCTAAGAAAAAATACCGCCATCCCGTTTTCGTAACGGCCAGCACCGTGGGCATCCCCATGTGTTCTGTGCTGGGTGGTCAGGCCTTTCAGGTGTATTGGCTTATTTAAGCCTCACAGTTCTAGAAGGGGTGTAGGTCTGTTGTTCCCATTTTGAAGATAAGGGGACAGACGGCAGGACATGGACTGTGTGGCCCAGGGTCACAGAACCAGTGAGTAGCAGAGCTCGCTCCTCACACGGGTGTGTGTGGTGCTTTAACACCTGCCTGTGCATGTGTCTGTGTGTCGGGGTTTGATGCCTCTCTTCTGCCCTTGGCCTGTTCACAAAGCATTGTTGGTGCCCTTGTCGGGCAGCCCCACACTGCTGCCTGGTCCTCGACTTCGGGGACATGTGTATGTCTCCTTACGATCCGCAGGTCCCTGAGTACTGACTGTCCCAGGCTGCCGCGTCTTTCCTGTTGACTCATGTTGGGTTCCTCCAGTGAAAATTTTCCTTAGAGAGATGCTGCCTCCAAAGTACTTGTCTGCCACCAAACCCAAGAGGTCTTGGGCCCCAAATCTGTGTGAGCTAGACAGTGACTTGTCTCAGGAGCCGGATGCCGCCATAGGAGAAGCCGCCACTGACTCTGAATTCTTTCATCAGAGGTTTCGGAACTTCCTCTACGTGGAACTTGTCGGGCCTCGGAAGACCCTGCTCAAACTCCGAAACCTCTGCCTCGATTGGTTGCAGCCGGAGACTCGCACCAAGGAGGAGATTATCGAGCTCTTGGTCCTCGAGCAGTACCTGACCATCCTTCCAGAAAAGATCAAGCCTTGGGTGCGTGCAAAAAAGCCGGAGAACTGCGAGAAGCTCGTTACTCTGCTGGAAAATTACAAGGAGATGTACGAACCGGAAGGTGAGTGGGAGAGGAAGGCGGAGCTCCCTGGGGTGCCCCGCGCAGCGTCCCTGGTGGTCTAGGCCCTGGTGGTCTAGGCCGATTGTCCTCTTCGCGGGGGGTGGGGGACTGCCCTGCCATAGGACGAAGGTGCAACGTGCCAGTTGCACCTCCCTCCCCAGCCTGTGACAGCCTGATGAGAGCCGGTGCCCCATGTCCCCGGGGAGCAGAATCCCTCCTGGTTAGGCTGCGAGAGGGAAGGAGACCGTCCGTGGTCCCTCGATAGGAAGGGAGGCTGCACACACCGCGCCCCCACCCTGTGGAACCGGGGCAGGGGCGGGGGGGCACCCCAGCAGGTTATACTTGGCGCTGCCGTCGGGAGGGTCACAGCCTCGCTCCTGCCCAGCAGGGGCGGAAGAGAGGGGCGAGAGGGTCTGACCACTGCAGCAAGGGGCGGGGCCACCGGGGGGGCTACTTAGAGGGGACCGGCGAGCACAGATGAGCCCTTAAGTCATGTGTGGTGCCCTCCCAGACGACAGCAGCAGTGACGCCCACGGCGAAGGCAGCATGAGCCGGAAGGCAGCAGAGTCCCCGCCACCACACGCCGCCTGCTGCAGTGAGTAGCCCGGTCACTGCGCCGTCCAGGCCGCGCAGGACCTCCCTGGGGCAGGGCTGCTGCTCAGAGGTCTGAGGGGGAGGGAAATCAAGTGAGGATGGAAGCAGACACGTGTGTGGAGTGAAATACAACTGTTTATCTTGATGAGAGAAAATGTTTAAAGCTATGTGGAATTTGCAGTAGGCTGTTTCAGGTTGTGTCCACAGCCTCCCAGGAGGGGCAGAGTTCATCACCCCTTTGCCTCCAAAGCTGTTTTATTTGTTAAAGGTTCTTCGGTGAACTTTTTGAAGGAGCGTTGCTTTGGGGGCAGGTGGGTGCTTCATTTCTTTGGGGTAAAGTTACGTGCACATTAAGACTGACCGGGGTAAGCGAGGCGGTGGAGGGTCTGAGGTCCGTTCTCCGGAACGTGGACCTGACCACGTGGGAGCTGGGAGACCAGGAAAGCCTGAAGGGGGAACCAGCTCCTCAGCTCAGCATTGGCCCTGACTGAGACCGGGCCCACCTAGGCGAGGCCCCCAGAAACAGTGTCCGGGGCCCGGGCGTCGGGTTGCGCTTGGGACCCCGGTTTGGGATCCGTCTCCTAGCATCCCTTCCGGAGGGGTATGTGCGTGTGAAGCGAGCACACTCGTGTCAGGGCGTGCGGTCAGCTCCTGAAATGTCTGCTTCCTCAGGTGACCGGGACTGGGACCAGGACTGGGACCGAGACTGGGAGCCAGCCCGCGAGCGGGAGCACCGGAGGGGCCGAAGCAGGGACCGCGAGTTCCGGGCCCGCTGGCCGTACGCCCGGAGCCCCAGCAGCAGTAGGTCCTTCTCCGACTGCTCCCCAGCGCGCGTGCCGGCGTGACTGTGCCGTGTCCTTCACGACGCCTCTTGTCTTCCAGGGTTTCATCAGCGGGATCTTTCCCTCCCTCTGATGGAGAAAGTGGCTTTTGCAAAGGAAAGAGAGCACAAGCGTCGGGACTCCGTGATGGATTATGAGACGAGATCGCAGGTATGCTTCGGTCTCCGCTCGTGCTGGGAAGGCTGTCTTCATTTCGTGGCAGAGACGCCTTTCTTTCCCGAGAGGCTGAGTTGTCTGCCCACTAGAATCCTACCTGGGTTGGGGAGAGCCCCAGCGGCTCTCCAGGAGCCTGTCCTGTCCCCAGGGGTGGCTGGTGGCTGGGAAACTGCTGCCCGTTTTCTGCTTCATCCACGGGGTCAGAGGAGCGCTTTGCCGCTCGGCGTTTGTGTCACGTGGTGGCTCGGCCGCAGCAGCTGCTCCTCCTGGGCCAGGGAAGCCCATCGACCCTGCAGGTGTTTCTGGTCCTCAGTGGGGAGCCAGGAAAGTTGCACATCCACAGAGCAGACTTGGGGGGCGGGCGGCGGAGCAGAAGGCCCCGGGGCCGGGAAGAGCTGGGTCGGGTCTGGAGCCTGGCTCTGCCACCTGCTAGCTGTGCAGCCTCAGACCGTTAACGAAGCCGAGCCTCGGTTTCCTCATCTGTGAAGTGGGCGGGCCGTTGTGAGGAATGGGCGAGAGCCGCACGCAGACACAAAGTGCGCGGTGCGACGCCCGGCACGAGGGAGGCGCTGTGGGCATCGCTGGCTGTGGGCGCAGGCAAGACGGGCCTTGAGAGAGAGCGTCACGCGTGACATGGCAGCGTGGAGGCCGCACGGTGGTGACCAGGCGGGGCCCGTCCCGGGAGCCTCCTGTCTTGTAACAGGAGGGTGTGCAGCAAGCGTGCGGGGAGTCTCTGTGGACAGAGATGCTGTGCCTGACGCTGGCTGTCCAGCTCGCTCTTAAGGAAGAGCCGGGGCAGCGGACTGTCACAGGGGCAGGAGCAGCTGGCCGGGTGCCCCCTGGGGCGGGGGGTCCCAGGTGTTCAGGAGAGCCCAGCGCAAGCCCCGAAGCGGCACCAGATGAAAGCCGGAGTGGGTGGAGTGCAAGGGCAGAGGTGCAGCCTCGCCCCGGTGCCCCGAGATGCGGTCACGGTGCTCCCTGTGGCGGGGTTTGAAAGGTGGGGCCAGGTGACAGAGGGCTCTGAAATCTACCCCGAAAACTCTTGTCATTTGTCCTGTGTCCTGGAGGCAAGCCAGAGCGCGCAGGTGTGTGAGAAGAAGGGGGTGGCATCCCGTTACCGAAAGCAGAGCTTCTGCGGCAGCAGTACCGACGGGGGAGGGGATGTGGAGGGTGGGCCGGGTCCAGATGTGCGTTATGACCTTGTCCCACGGAGAGACCCCTATGTGAGGGACACACTTAGTTGGTCACTAATTGTGGTTTCTTGTTTGGAGAAACCAAATTGACCAACTTTTAGGAATCCGGATAAAAACATTAAATCGTAGAAACTTTGAAGGAGACACATCTTTAGTGTGCATTTGCCCCCGTGAACTGATGAGTGTCGGTGGTCTCCGGTGAACTGCTCTGTGAGCCCGGGGCCAAGCGCTCACTCCTCTTCAGGGAGGACAGGGACCGCGGGCGTCCTTACTTGGGGGTGTTAAAGTACTCTTGCGAAGTGAAGGTGACAGCAGGTTGGCAGTGGGGTTGTGTCTACTCTGCTTCTCAGATGCCTGTCCTCGCTGCTGGAAAGTGTTGGGCCCCTGTGTGTGGTCCAGAGGTCTGGGAGCCACTGGTTCCTCCTACCTTGGTGTCGCAGAAATAACAGAGTTTTCATCTTCCTTCAGCACGCATCGTTCGTGTGTGTAGGTCATGTGAGGATGCAGCAGTGTGGGTGCTGTTCTCCGACAGCACCTGTCACGGGGAGTGTGGCAGCAGCCCGTGCCGCCTTAGAGCCGTGATTGATCACAGATACAAAGAGAACAACTGCGGAAGCCTCCGCACTGAGTTGGAGTCAAAGCAGCCTGTTTCTTTCCTAGCGACGACGCAGTCCAAAATTTAACATACGTTACATTTCTGTTACTCAGGTTAGGCAGACAGAGAGAGAGATGTGAAAAATGCCCCTTCCATTTTGCCATTGCCCTTTAGGGCCTGTTAGTACCAGGGATGGTGCCCTTCTTGCGCCCTCAGCCCCCCAGGTTCTTGACCTCATCTGCTCTCTGGCAGCCCCCAAGTTAGGAGTTCTGGTTCCCTCCCTCTGCCACCACAAATGTGTCTGTGCTCCCAGTGGGCTTCTCCTGCATTGCAATAACCCAGGGCTGAGGCCTTAGGATGGAGGCACTATCGCCCCCGAGCACAGTGGGGTGTGCGCTCTGGGGAGCCGCCCTCTGACAGCAGGAGACGGGCTCCCACCAGAAAGGGTGCAGCCTAGCTTTCTGGCCGGTGGTGGTGGCAGCCGATTTTGCAGTGAGTGCTTCCTGATCTTTTGTAGCGTGCTGTCCTAAAAATCCTCAGCCCTGGCCTAGTAAGAGTTTTTATTTTTGAAGTTCTGCTTAGTTTTGGTGATGGTTTTTTGCTTTTTAATCACTGCACATTGGCAGTTGTATTACAAATGAGGCTTTCCTCTTAAACCCCAGTGCTTGTGCCTGTTTATTTTTTTCAGTAGGTGATGCACCCGATTGTGTCTTTTTTTTTTTTGCTACATTTGCACATGGCTGTGATATCTGTGCCACTTCCCAGAACTGTAGCACACTTAATATCAAAATATCTTTACATAATAGTTCAGTAGTGACAATTTACATTTCCTTTACACGATTTTTCTCCATTCTTAAACAACAAATCACATCACAGGACATCCACTCCCACAGTGCTACAGGGCAGGCCGATGCCCTTCTCTCCGTTTCACAGATGAAGGACCTGAGGTTTGGAAAGACATCTGCTCCCAGGGTTGCTCGGTCATAAACAGTGCCTAAGCTCCTTTGACCCTGGAGTCTTCTCTGGCCCCACAGCCTGCAGGCTTCCCATGGCCCCACCTTGCTCCTTGAGTCTGTCTCCAGGCTCCCTGGGACCACGGCTCACCGAAACTAGTGACGTTCTAGTGCGGCAGTGAGAAGAGGTCCTGTGAGGTCCTGTGCAGGAGGCTCTCCCGCGTGATGTGGGGACTCCTAAGATGCTTTGCAGGGGAATGTGCGTCAAAGCAGAAAAGGCAGCTGGGAGAGGAAGGTGCTCCGTGCTAGAGGTCACCCCCGGGTTCTTCGGAACTTGTCCATACCTAGAAGGGCCCACGGAGTAGCCACAGTGTACAGCGGAGGTGGACACAGGACACAGCGGACCTAGGGATGGAGGCTGGTCACTCTGCTCACCAGGTGCCTGGAAACGCTGTGTTTAGTTGACACTGAGCCTCTTGAAGCTTCCCACCCCGCCACCCCTGTCCGGGCCGGAGTCCCACCACCACTTACCATCCCACGCACGGCCTCTGTGCAGTCTTTGCTCACCGTCCCAGCCCACCCTTAGCTGTCCCCCTGCTAAAGCCGCTTAGCGCTGGCTCTCTGCACCCCACTTTATTGTTTACTGTTCTCTGATTGTTTCTCTCCAAACAAATAATAAGCTGCGTGAGGGCAAGGAATATGTGTCCTCCGTCTTTGGGAGCTCCCTCAGAGTGTAGCACCAAGGTTGGTGCCAAGTAGGTCCCTGGTAGAACCTGACTTGGATCATTCGGAACCCCAAGTGGGGTGAGCACTTGCTGCACACCGTGTGTGGGGGGGGCGGGGGGGCTCCTCGCCCACGGGGGTGGACTCCACTGAGGAGAGGTGTGCATTTGCTCTTGCAGGATGCGGTGTCGTACCAGGATGTGGTGGCCCTCACCGAGGACCGGAAGCCCCAGAACCCGGTTCAGGACAACATGGAGAACTACCGGAAGCTGCTCTCACTGGGTGAGCACTGCGCTCCCAGCCTGGCCCCTCAGGCTGCTGCAGGGAGTCAGGGTCCACATTGTGTGTGGACTCGAGGGGTCAGAGGCCCTCGAGCGGCTCCCAGCTGAGGCATAAACAATGAGGCTGTGTTTTAAGAATCCTCTGGCTTTGGGGGAAGAGTGTATAGTGTGGGGTCAGGGAGCCCAGGAGATGACTCTTGTCCCCAAGAGTGCTGACCCTGGAAACTTAAATACTCATTTCGGATGGGGTCCCAAGTTCCAGTTTGGATTCCCCTGGAAGACATCTGGCTCAGGTCCTAGTAGGCGGTTGGCTCTGCAGGAGTGTTGTGTGGGCAGTGGAGCCTTGAGGAGCTCCCGTGTTTGGAGAGCAGGTGGGGAAAGAGGCACGAGTAGGAGGAGAGCCAGGAAGCCCAGTGAAAGGATGTCAGGGCCGAGGAGGTAGTTACGAGAAGGGGAGGACTGAAAAGAACGCAGTAAATTTAGAAGGCACTCGGAGGTCTTTGTACAAACTTCTGGGTGGAGTCAGGAGAATTAACTAAACTTCAGACCAGCAGAGGCTAAGGAATGAATAATAAGGAAATGAGACTGCAGATAGAAGACGTGCTAGGGCTTGGATATGGGCCCCTTCACACTTCGTGGCTGCGAGAAAGACAGACGCCATTTATGGTGATGAGTCTTGGTCCCCAGCTCGAGTGTGAGATGTTGTGTTCTTCTCGTGGACAGGGGTTCAGCTTGCCGAGGACGATGGCCACTCGCACATGACCCAGGGCCACTCGTCAAGGTCAAAGAGAAGTGCCTACCCGAGCACCAGTCGAGGTGAGCGCGCGAGGCCCTGCGGAGTGGCGCTTGCACCAGTGAGATGGGAGCCGTCCGTACACACTGATACATGATGATACACAATTGACGCACAAAAATACAAGCATTTTACAGTTTATCTTCACACCACCATCGCGGAGGTCCCAGTGTTACTCTGCACAAGTACAGGGACAGGGGAGCACTTACATTTGGGATTTCTTTTCAGGTCTGAAAAGTATGCCTGAAACCAAAAAGTCAGCCCATCGGCGGGGGATCTGTGAAGATGAATCTTCCCACGGGGTGATAATGGAAAAGTTCATCAAGGACGTTTCGCGCAACTCCAGATCAGGAAGGGCAAGGGAACCCGGCGATCGGCTGCAGAGGTTCCCCAGGAGGCCAGACAGTGACTGGAAGGAAGTTCCATTCAACAAGAGGGAGTCAGTGATTCAGGAAAGGGGCCATGAAGGGAATGCCTTTGGGGGAGGAGGCTTTAATCTGAACTCAAACCTTGTTTCCAGAAAGAGAGTTGTTGAGAGAAAAAGGCGCTATCATTTTGACACAGACGGGAAGGGCTCCGTGCACGGTCGGAGAGGTGGCGCAAGGAAGCGGCCCTTCGAGCGCAGCGAGGTGAGGAAGGCCGCGAGTGGGAGCGGCCTTAGCGCGCCGCCCGTCCCCCAGTCGCAGCCCTTCGACTTCGGGGCGACGCCCTATGTGTGTGATGAGTGCGGGAGGTCCTTCAGTGTGATTTCGGGGTTTGTGGAGCATCAGATCACGCACACCAGGGAGAATCTGTATGAGTACGGCGAGTCCTTTCTTCATAGTGTGGCCGTCAGTGAGGTTCAGAAAAGGCAGGCGGGAGGGAAACGCTTTGAATGTAAGGAGTGTGGGGAAAGCTTCAATAAGAGCGCCGCCCTGGCCGAGCATCGGAAAATGCACGCTAGAGATTGCCTTGCGGGGCGTAAGGCCGAGGAGTCCGAGGAGCACTTCATGCCCAGCCCAACCTTCCGTGAGCTCCAGAAGATATACGGGAAAGATAAGTTCTATGAATGCCGGGTGTGCAAGGAAACCTTCCTTCATAGTTCCGCCCTGATCGAGCACCAGAAAACCCACGGCCGGGATGACAAAGGGAACGAGCGTGGGGGAGCCTTCAAACCCAGCCCGGTGCCTAACGAGCTTCAGAAGATGTATGGGAAAGAGAAAATGTACGAGTGCAAGGTGTGCGGGGAGACCTTCCATCACAGCGCGTCCCTGAAAGAGCACCACAGGATCCACACCCGAGGAAACCCGTTTGAAAACAAGGGCAAAGTGTGTGAGGAAACCTTCATTCCCGGTCAGTCCCTTAAAAGACGCCAGAAAACCTACCCAACAGAGAAGGCCTACGACTTCAAAGATGGCGGGGATGCCTTTAGGCAGAACTCAGACCTCATCGAGCATCAGAGAGTTCATTCTCGGAAGAACCTCTTTGAAGGCCGGGGCTACGAGAAGCCTGTCATTCACAGTGTGTCCTTCCCCGAATCTCAGAAGAGTCACACTATAACAAGGCCACCCGAGGACGAGGACGACGAGAAAGCATTCACTGTCAGCTCCAGTCCTGACGACAGCCGGGAAGCCCCGTCCTACGAGAGGAACCCCTATGAGAGGTCTTTCATTCACAGCTCAGCCTTCTCGGGGGCTCAGAAAAGTCACGGCAAACCGAGAGTGATAGCGGAGGCGACCATTCGGAGCTCAGGTGCCACGGAACATCAGAAAGCCCACGCTGGGGAGAGTACGTCTGAAAGAAAGGGGTACGAGAGGTCCGTCATCCACAGCCTAGCCGCTTTCAAGCCGCCCCGTGGCCGCGGTGGAAGTGAGCTCCTGGGCTGTGATGAGCAGCGGGAGTGCTCCGCTTTCCTCGCGGGCCCTTGTGGGCAGCCTCAGGAGACCCCCGCCCGAGAGAGCCCCTGGGCAGGGGCTCCGAACAGCGTCTTCAAGGGCTCTGTTGGCCACGGCGCGTCGCACGGCGCAGTTCACGACAGTCTCGCTGGGGAGGGCCCCAGTGGGTGGAAGCAGGATGGTGGGCCGCCTGCTCCCAGGCCAGCTGTGCGCGAGCATCATCAGAAGGCTCGCGCTAAGAAGAAGAACATCGAGCGCAGAATTCACGAGGCCTCCGTAATCCGTGCCCTGCGCTGCGGCGAGCCGCAGATGCGTCGCCCGAGAGAGAAGTTCCATGGGTGCCCGCAGTGTGCAGAGTCCTTTGGGCGCAGCTCCGACCTCACTGAGCATCAGCAGATTCATGACAGGAAGCGGCTCTGTGGCGGTGAGAACTACATGCGGTCTGTCATCCGCAGCTCAGCCGCCACTGAGCCTCAGAGCGGTTACGCGGGCCAGTCGGTGCACACAGCTTATGCAGGACCACCCGCCCAGACCAGTTACGCCGAAGCGCCAGCTCAGACCAGTTACTCTGAACCACCAGCTCAGACCAGTTACGCTGAACCGCCAGCTCAGACCAGTTACGCTGAACCACCCGCTCAGACCAGTTACGCTGAACCGCCAGCTCAGACCAGTTACGCTGAACCACCCGCTCAGACCAGTTACGCCGAAGCACCCGCTCAGACCAGTTACGCCGAAGCGCCCGCTCAGACCAGTTACGCCGAAGCGCCAGCTCAGACCAGTTACGCTGAACCACCAGCTCAGACCAGTTACGCTGAACCACCAGCTCAGACCAGTTACTCTGAACCACCAGCTCAGACCAGTTACTCTGAACCACCAGCTCAGACCAGTTACGCTGAACCACCAGCTCAGACCAGTTACTCTGAACCACCAGCTCAGACCAGTTACTCTGAACCACCAGCTCAGACCAGTTACTCTGAACCACCAGCTCAGACCAGTTACGCCGAAGCACCAGCTCAGACCAGTTACGCCGAAGCACCAGCTCAGACCAGTTGCCCTGAACCACCAGCTCAGACCAGTTACGCCGAAGCACCAGCTCAGACCAGTTACGCCGAAGCACCAGCTCAGGCCAGTTACGCTGCAGCACCAGCTCAGACCAGTTGCCCTGAAGCACCAGCTCAGACCAGTTGCCCTGAAGCACCAGCTCAGACCAGTTACGCTGAAGCACCAGCTCAGGCCAGTTACGCTGCAGCACCAGCTCAGACCAGTTGCCCTGAAGCACCAGCTCAGACCAGTTACGCTGCAGCACCAGCTCAGACCGGTTGCCCTGAAGCACCAGCTCAGACCAGTTACGCTGAGCAGCCAGTCCGCAATGAATGTAAGGATTGTGGGGAGTGTTTTGCCACCGTCGAGGAGCTTGGCATACATCAGAAAATCTATGCCCGAGAGAAATTCCATGGTGGGGAGCTGTTTGGAGACTCTGTGATTCAGGGTGTGGGCCTTGATGGACTTCGGCAGGAAGGGCCAGACGAGCCGGATGAGGCGGAAGACACCATCTATGGGTGTAAGGACTGCGGGCTGGGCTTCGCGGATCGCACAGACCTCAAGGACCATCAGAAAGTTCACGGCAGAGAGTACCTCGTCGACAGCCGCGAGGACGCGCGTTCTGTGACGCGCCCCCGTTCTGTCAGTGAGGATCAGAGAGATCACATCGGAGAGCAGCTCTATGAGTGCCCAGCGTGTGGGGAGTCTTTCGTTCATAGCTCCTTCCTTTTCGAGCATCAGAAGATCCACGAGCAAGACCAGGTTTATGGCCCCAGGAGGTACGATGAGCCCTTTATGCAGCCCTTGGTCATTAGCCCGCAGCGGCCTCGCGCCCCACAGAAGAGTCCTCCTGCTGGGACATCCCTGCAGTGCCAAGTGTGCGGACGAGACTTCATCCACGGCTCCGTCCTTAACGAACACATGAGAGTCCACGCTGGAGACAGCCTGCTGGAGCAGGGCCAGGGAAGCACCGATGCGGTCAGCCCAGGCTCGGCCCCCACAGACCTTCAGAGAGACCAGGCCAAGGACAAGCACCACGAGTGTAAGACCTGTGGAGAATCCTTCCTCAGCCAGGCAGACCTTCGGGAGCACGTGAGGATTCACGAGAAGGATGAGCCCTATGACTACGGGGCCACCTTCGTCCACACCTCCTTCCTCACCGAGCCCCCCAAGAGAGATTCACCCTTCTATGAGTGCAAGGACTGCGGGAAGTCCTTCATCCACAACACAGTCCTCACGAAGCATCAGAAGCTGCACCTCGAGGAAGAGGAAGCAGCAGCCGCCGCCCAGGAAGTGGAAGCCAACGTCCTCGTCCCACGGGAAGTTCTGCGGATCCAGGGATCAAATGTGGAGGCTGCAGAGCCGGAGGTGGAGGCTGCAGAGCCAGAGGTGGAGGCCGCCGAGCCCAACGTGGAGGCCGCCGAGCCCAACGGAGAGGCCGAGGGGCCGGAGGGGGAGGCCGCCGAGCCCAACGGGGAGGCCGGACAGCCCAACGGGGAGGCCGAGCAGCCCAACGGGGATGCTGATGAACCGGACGGGGCAGGGATCGAAGACCCAGAGGAAAGAGCCGAAGAGCCGGAGGGAGACGCAGATGAGCCGGACGGTGCAGGGATTGAGGACCCAGAAGAGGAAGGTGACGGCCAGGAGATCCAAGTGGAAGAGCCCTACTATGACTGCAGGGAGTGCGGAGAGACCTTCACCTCCAACTCGGCCTACGGGGAGCACCTGAAAACCCACGCCAGGGTGATAATATTCGAGCCTGGAAGCGTCTACGGGGAAAGCTCCCACTACACCGAGCACGCCAGCACCAGCAGCAGTGACAGCGGCCGGGCTGATGACAAGTACTTCAAGTGTGACGTCTGTGGGCAGGTCTTCACCGACCGCCTGTCCCTGGCCAGGCACCAGAACACACACACCGGCTGAGGACTCGGGTGTCAAGGTTGGAAAACCTTCACTAGGACTGGACCCTTACAGAGAATTGGAACCAACCCTCGATGCTGTCGGAAGGAGGCTTCCCTTGGCGTGTACACAGCTGACTTTGAACGTCAGATAACTCAGCCTGGAAAGAAACCGAAGGTGGAGACTCCTTCAGACTCAGCTCTTCCCCATCAGACATCAGTGTATGCATGTGGGAAAGCCATAGCACACATCTTACCTTCCCCCCGAGTAATTGCGTTGATGGAAAACTGGAGGGGTTTTCAAGGCTGTAGAAATCACCCACATCTGTAAATGACACTCCTGGAACCTATATATAATGAATGTTTCCTGAGATGTACATAAAATAGCAAATCATAGCAAACAGTACTCATATCTGGACTTAATATGGTATCCAGTTACAGTTCACTTGCAGAGGTACCTTCCTTACCTGGTACTCTTTGATGATGATTTTTTTTTTTTTTTTTTTTTTTTTGGAGGAGGAAGAGAGCAACAAATTAGAATATATTTGTAAGCATCTTAGATCCTTAGAAAGATTTATTGTGCGTTATTTGAATCCCATCCGTATTTTTTTGAGTAATTGGCTGTGTTGTTCCTTACTCTTAAATATCCCTGTACAGGTGTAGGCATGAAAGATAAAATGTCTTTTCCGCTTTGCTGTTTGAAAGGGGAAGTACTTGGAGCTTCCTTTTCAGCCCTTTCGTCTACACTAACACTTTGGAACCTAATGCTGTGTAAGCCTTTATAATACGCGGATTGGCCTTTTGTAACCCCAAATTGATTGGTTGCCACCTTGTACTTTGCAGTGGTTCTCATGCAAAAAATAGTTACGAGTTTTGTTATTTGCTTTTAAACCAACTTGATGTCTGTTGGATAGCGAATTCACAAAAGCTGGAGCTTCTCCCTGTGCATCTTGCGTCTTTGCCTTTCAAGAGTGGTTGCAGCCATCCCGAGATCGCGCGCGTGCCTAATGGGGTTGAGAACCATGGGGGCTCTCATGTAAGTTAGGACGGGGCTGCCGCCTCATCACTCCCTTTGCGCGCTCCCTGCCTTAAGCAACAAGTAGCAACGGGGCTTCGTCCGTGTGTGCCGCTACAACTCAGTTTTTGCACCCTGGGCGCCCAGGGGCGAGTATCCTTAGAGCTTTCTAGCGTGAAACTTAATTCTCGTCTTTACCTGTCTGACCCTCAACCCCATGTCTAACTTGCGTTTTAAAAAAAAAAAAAAAGCTTTCTTTACAGTCAACTCAAGCTTAACATGGACTCAGGTTCCCCAGCAGCCTTAATTTGTTTCGTTGCCATCTGTCCCTTCCTCTTAAAGAGTGCCCCCCTAAATAAGCAGTTGTCACCTATCCTTCAGAGCGTCCTATCTGTCTAGTCGCCTCAGTTTCCCGTGTGATCACAAGTCGACCTCACAGCTCGAGGTTTCCTGTGTCCTGTTCTGTGGACCACCTGTGCTCCCTTTGCTTCCCCGCCCCTCGCATAATGACTATTAAGAAATCTTTTTGGCTTTGAGTTGGCTGGAAAAAAAAAAAATTAAAAATGTAAAAAAAATTTTTTAAAGAGTATCTGGTAGATTAAGGGAGCAGAAGATAAAGAGCTAGATTATTTGGGCAAGCAAAGTTAAAGTACCTGCTGGGGAAATGTGTCTAAAACTCCCTCTCCTAGGTCCGCACGGTCAGGGCTCCGGGAGAGCGTATCGCAGCTGGAAGGAATGCCAAAGTCGAAGGAGGTTGGTGTAGGGTGAGAGCAGGAAGCAGAAAAGAGTAAGCCAAAGAAAGGAGTCCTGTTAAGGTCACCAGACCTAGGAGGGTGAGGAAGCAGATGGCAGCGACATCAGGAGCAAGGATGCGGAGAATGAACGAGCAGGCTGTCCGGGGCCTCTTGAGAAGAAGGGGCCATTCTGGTGGCATGGAGTAGGCGAGGGCCAGCTGCATAGGAAGACCCGAGGTTGGGCCCCTGGGACAGCTGAGGCCCGGTGAGGCACGGCCTCAGAGGAGGACCCCTGAGGTGGGGGCCGGCGTCAGCGTCAGCGGGGTGAACCTGCATTCCTCGCCGCTGGCAGTATTAGCTGGTACCTTCAGAAAGCGACTTGCCAAATGTCAGGGTGTCCGTTCCGGCCTTTGGTTAGTGAAACATTAGGAACAACTTAATGCCAAAAATAGGACAATTAAGGGAACTTGTCCGTGGACTCCTAATGCAGCTGTTTAAAAATGATAATCATGGAGAGTTATGTAGCAACGTGGAAATATATTTACGGAATACTAAGTGGAGAAAACAGGACACAGAATTATATTTATACTACAGTTATAACTGTTTAAAAATGTATGCTTATAGTCAAAAGCTGTCGTGGTGGTGGTGTTGTAGGCTTATAGTCGAGCATTATTTTCTTAAATTCCTTGAATGTTCTTCATCGTAGTGTTAACTAAAAAGTTTATAATCACGTTTCCATTGTGAACATAATTTGAACTCATTATCAGGCACTTGGAAAATACAGAAAAGTGGAGGAAAAAAAAAATCCATATACCCCCCCATCCAAAGAGAGATGTACACCTCACTGTATTGTTTATCCTTGTTTCTGTGCACAGGTTTATGATTATAACTGTGTCAAAATGTGTACTCAGAGTAACTGTTACCTTTGTGGAATTATGGTTAAACACTTTCATCTTAATGTTTCAGATGTTCCTTATAGTAGTGTCCTGATAACAAAGTTTATTATGTTTGTTTCCATTACAAGCATAATACGTACCCAGAGGAATAATTGGAAAATACAAAGTACATTAGAAAAGTCGCCCATATCCCCAACACCCAACAACTGCTGTTCACATCTTGATCTATTTTCTCCATCTCATATGTCAGTGCACAAGCTTGTGATTATGACGGCGTTGAGTACGTGTGCGTAAAGTCTAAAATGAAAAAAATATGGAAAATAATTAGAAGAGAGTTGTCGTGGGATTATGGTTAAACATTTTGTCTCAAATTCCTTGAATGATCTTTGGTGTTTTCGTACTAAAGCTTACGTATGTGTTTTTCCATTACAAATATAGTACGTACTCATGGCAGACTTCGGGGAGATTCAGCAAAGCAAAAGAAAAGAAATTCACCCATATTCCCGACACCCAACAACCATTGCTGTTGACACCTTGACCTGTGCACAGTCTGATGACTGCGTTGTTTGTGATGGGTTTGCAGAGGGTCAAAAACGGGAAGAGACACAGAAAGCAGTGAGGAAATGGTGTGTGGTCATTGTGGGATTACAGTTAAGTATTTTGTCTCGGATTCCTGGGACAGGCTTTCTCACGGTGTTTTGGGAACCTACCTTTGTTACATGTATTTCCATTATAAACACGGTATGTGTTCATTACAGAGACTTGGAAGTTACGGAAGTGTAGAAGAGAAACTCACCCATATTATCATCATCCAAAGACTGTGGTTAACATCTTCATATAGTTTCTTCATCTTGTTTCTGTGCACAGGTTTTTGGTTTGTTAATATGGTTGTGGTCGTTCTATCTATCTGTAATAGTGTCAACAATAAAAATAAAGTTAAAAATAAGATACTTCTCAGTCTCTTCTTTTGTCCATTTTAAGTGTTTGGGGTGGTTAAAAATCCAAAAACTTAGTGTCTCCTTAGGCCTTTAGGGTTAGTTTACAAATCTTATTCCAGTTTTAATTATTGCATATTTCAGGAGTTACTTCTAAGGGATCTTTTAGTACTACACGATCCCACATTTTAACTGAACGAAAAAATTAAAACGTATATTCCAGTAGTGTTTCAAACTTGATAATAACCGCAACAAGTATGTTTCAGTTACTTGAGTCTGCATTTAAAATTTTAATCTCATTTAAATACAATATTCTCTCAGAAACAAGAGTGATCCCGTAACATAGTAAACATGTGACTGTTACGGAGTCTCTTTAAAGTGTCCATCCCTCACTCTTCCGTGAGGTTAGATGGTTACCCCTGGTGGTGCCTCACTGACTGCAGGGTGGCCAGAGCGTCGGTCAGGGTGCGAGGGTCAATTCTCTTTTAAGACGACGAAAGGAAGTCTGGGAAGGGAAGGAAATGAGGGTCGTTGGGGTTGCTTGACGGGCACTTACGGAATTCTTTTCTCCACCCGCGCCTCGCTTGCAGGGGTAACTATGCCCCTGCCATGTTTGTTCCCTGAGGTTTGACCCTTCCCTGGCCTCAGCTGATTGGTGCCCATGGGTTCCCCACGTCCAGTCAGACTCGGACTGAGGGCCACCTGTGGGGGGTCACACAGGCTGGGGCTGGGTGTGTTGGTGAACAAGGCCACGTGCCAGAGGGAAACTTGGTTCCTGGTGCTTCACCCACCCCAGTGCCTTGGGGATCCTGGCTGAACTGCCTACCTTTGGGTTCCCTAAGAACTCCTGCCTCATTACAATAATCCTCCTTGCACTTGAGCTGGCTTTGTTATCGGTGTAGTGTTTTGCTGTTTTCAGCAGCCCCAAATCCTTTCCGCTTTCTGGGAACCACCGAGTCTTGTGGGAATGCCACAGTGCCCCCTGCCCCTTCCCTGTCCAAAGGCTGAGCCCTGTGCCAATCAGGCTCCCTGAGCAGAAGGGCACACATAAGTCATCCCAATGGCAGCACTGACCATATGTGAGTTCCTGCTACAGAGATAGCCAAGAGCTGTTCTGGTAACTGTCCTTCCTGAGGCCTGATGGTTTAGTTCTTCCTTTGATTCTCTGAGTACCCAGTATCCTTCCAGGCTATTCCTTACTTGCTTTACTTGGTCATAGTTAGTTATTTATAACCCAAAAGAGTCCTAACTGAGACAGAAATGGATACAGAGAATGGGTTGGAGATAATAAACCCTGAGGGAAATTGGGATACTTGGAAACATTCAGTATTGGGCCTTGGAACAGGAAACTCAAAGACCAAGGCATGTGGCAGTAAAATATTTAAGTACTGCCCATGGTCGGTCATCTGGAGTCATCTGCTTCCTGGGGTGAAGGGCTTGATAGCAGCTGTCACAGACAAATCCAAAGACCGTGAAGGATGTCGTCAGGGAGCTCAGCTCTGTGCTCTGTGGTGACCTAGAGAGGTGGGATTGGGGGGGGGGGGGGAGGCTCAAGACAGAGGGGATGGATGTATACATATAGCTGATTCACTTTGTTCTACAGCAGAAACTAACAAAACTGTAAGGCAATTTTACTCCAATTAAAAGAAAGAAAAGACTATGAAGAGTGTCGAGATCAGAGGTACAGGTGGGTTTCTACAAACACCTTTAACCTGCAGGGCTCTGACTTTGGTCAGTTAAACCCGTAGCCTTTCCCTATTCCCAATGGGAAGCGCTTGGACAGCCCTAGGGAAACACGATCCTGGCACTCAGAATGGTGGGTCTAGGAGACTCGGAAACGCTGAGACCACCCTGAAGCTCCAAACCCTTGAAAACACTCCTCATTGACCACTTCCATCCCACACAGAGGAAGTCGAGGGGGCTGCCCGTGGGAGGGGCAGCCGTTGAAATGCTCTCTGATGTTCTTGGCAATGGGAAGAACCTGAGTATTGAAAAGGGGGCCGCTTCTCAGAGGAAGCATGGCTGGTGTAATCAGACCCTGGGGGGGGGGGTGGGAGTCCTGACACACATTCATGGATGTGATGCCCCCGCAAAGGATTTATACAACAAGCCAAAGTCTAGGTCCAAAGGAGGCTGACGAGGGCCACCATACTGGAGTCACAACGTCCTTGAGCCTGTTTATAGACAATGTCACTAGAGTCCAGGGACCCTTGAGGAAGGACTCTTAAACATAACACCTGTGCCTTACGGAGAGAATCCATTTGTTGATAAACCTTCCAAGGACCAGTGGATGTTGCATCTAAACAAACACTCATCCTTGGGGTTGGGAGCATTGCAAGGTGAACAGCAATTAAGATGTAACGTGCTGTCTGCAGGCAAGCCAGCTCCTGAGAACTGGGCTCTGCATCTCCTAGTTGTACCTTCCTAATTCTTCACTTGGTTTAAGTCATTCCTCCCCTGGGAAGGCATGAGTGAGGATGAAACCAGGACTGCTACTATGTCCACCCTCCAAACAGCCAGACATCTGGGGGTAGTTTGATCACACCAAGCCCCTTTCATCGCAGAGAGGGCAATGGTTTATCCTCAATGGAACAGTGATGTGTTTTGGATTTAGATCTTCCCTTTCCTCCCCACCAGCCTCTTCTCAACATCTTTGGGCTTACTGTGTGTTTCATCCACCACTTAGGCACCATACGTAGCAGTCATCTATCAGGATGATGCTCATAACAAGCAACCACAAAACCTCGACACACGATCAAGGTTTATTTCTCACACAACTAGGATCAGCTCACGATCGGTGAGATGGCTCTGCTTACCTTGGTTGGGCTTGATTGGCTGGCTGTCAGCTGACGTCAGCTAGTTATAGCTGGGGTTGGGAGACTCAAACAACTCCCATCCTCCTGAGACTAGTGGACCACCTACTTATGGTGGTGGCAAAATGCAAGAGAACAAGTGAAAATACCCAAGGCTTCTTGAAGCCTAGACTTGGAACTAGTATACTCTCACTTTCACCTCATTCTGTTGACCAAAGCAAGTCACTTGGGGTGGGGAATATACTCCACCTTTAGGAAAGGAGTTAAAGCCACATGACAGAAAGGAGTGAAGAATCGGAGACATTAATGGAACCTCAATACCTTGCTGTTAACCAAGGAATTCTCTCCCCATGATTTAAATCCCACACACCTGTATAATCCCTAAAAAACAACCTAGGTATAGCCTAAGGAAAACTAAGCCATGGTCTTCAATGAGAGAAACCACCATCCGACTTTGGAAAGCTGTTTTGCCAAATGTGATATATGCCCCAAACCTACTGTCCGTAGTTGGAAGACAAAAGTCCAGGAACAAAGAATTGAAAACAGAGGTGTACTTCCTTCCATTGCATCTCATTACCCACTCTCCAAATTCTTGTTTCAGGGAGTCTGTTGATTTAGAACTCTTACTACCCAAGGGAACTTTTACAGCTGGAGACACAATAGTTCCATATAACTGGAGCTAGACTGTCCCCTAGCCTTCTGGGGTTCCCTCTCTGACCACTAGACAAATAGGCAAAAAGAAGATGATGATGATAACTGAGGTTGGCTCTAATTAACAAGTAGAAATATGGTCAGTTACTGCTTATTTTGATTATCTTTTGTCATGTAACAATTCCAAAACTTAGTGACTTAAAATAACAACCAACAATCATACATTTGCTCACAGTTCTGCAGACTGGATTGGACCCAGCTAGGATCTTCTGCTGTCTTGTCTATGGTCACTCAAGCATTATAGTCATATCTCTGGAGACTCAACTAGGGCTTCCTGAAGGGTTGACTTTTCTCTTGCCTCAAGTTGAGAATTGCTGGCTGGTGAAGATCTCTCTAAGTCAAATCCAGCCCATAAAGACTGGAAGAGGTAGCTGCTTGTTCAAATGTACAGAACAAAGCAAACCTACAAGGAACATGAATAATCAAGAAAACACAACACAATCAAAGTAAGAAAACAAATCTCCAGTAACCAACATGGTAGAAATGGAAATCTGTGAGCTGTCTTACAAAGAATTAAAAATAATCATCTTTTAAAAGCTCAGTGAGTTACCAGAGAACGTGGGTAGACAACCAAATGAAACCAGGGAAATTATACGTGAACAAAATGAGAATATCAACAAAGAGAAACAAACAAGCAAAAGAACCAAGTAGAAACACTGGAGCTGAAGAATACAATAACTGAACGAAAAATTAATTAGTGGAGTTCAAAAGCAGACTTAATCAAGGAGAAGAAAGAATTAACATACTTAGGGGCAAGTGATTCAAAATTTTCAGTAAACAATGCTACAGTAATCAAAACAGCATGGTACTGGCACAGAAACAGACACAGAGATCAATGGAACAGAACAGAGAATCCAGAAATAAACCCACACACTATGGTCAATTAAACCATGACAAAGGAGGCAAGAATATACAATGGAGCATCAATAAGTTCTGCTGGGAAAACGGGACAGCTACATGTAAAAGAATGAAATTAGAGCATTCTCTAACACCATATACAAAAATCAACTCAAAGTGGATTTAAGACCTAAATGTAAAACTGGAAACCATAAAACTCCTAGAAGAAAACATAAGAAGAACACTCTTTGACATAAATCATGGCAATATTTTTTTTGATCTGTCTCCTAAGGCAAAGGAAACAAAGGCAAAAATAAACAAATGGGACCAAATTAAACTTCAGATACTTTGCACAGCAAAGAAAACCATTGACAAAATGAAAAGACAACCTACTGAATGGGAGAAAATATTTGCAAACAATATGACTGATAAGAGGTTAATATCCAATGTATATAAACAGCTCATACAACTCAACATCAAACAAAAACAAAAAACAAAGAACCCAATTTTAAAATGGGCAAAATACCTGAATAGACATTTTTCCAAAGAAGACATACATACAGATGGCTGACAGGCACATGAAAAAATCCTCAACATCACTAGTCATCAAAGAAATGCAAATCAAAGCCACAGTGAGATATCACTTCACAATTGTCAAAATGGCTATTGTCACAAATGTTGGTGAGGATGTGAAGAAAAGGAAACCCTAGTACACTGTTGATGGGATTGTAAATTGGTGCAGCCACTATGGAAAACGTATGGAGACTCCTCAAAAATAGAATAACCATATGATACAGCAATTCCACTCCTGGGTGTACATCTGGAAAAACACGAAGACCCTAATTCAAAAAGATACATACACTCCAATGTTCATAGCAGCGTTATTTATAATAACCAAGATATGGAAGTGACCTGAGTACCCATCAATGGATGAATGAACAAAGAAGATGTGATATATATATATACAGTGGAATACCACTCAACCATAAAAAAGAATGAAATTCTGCCATTTGCAACAATGTGGATGAACCTAGAGAGTATTATGTTTAGTGAAATAAGTCAGACAGGAAAAGACAGATACTCTATGTTATCACTTACGTGTGGAATCTTAAAAATAAAACAAATGAATATATATAACAAAAAAGAAACAGATTCACAGATAATAGAGAACAAACTAGTGGTTACCAGTGGGGAGGGGTAGGGGGTAGGGGGCGAGATGTGGGTATGGGATTAAGAGATAAAAACTACTACGTTTAAAATAAGCAATAAGGATATATTGTACAGCATGGGGAAATATCACCATTATTTTCTTTTTTATATATAAATTTATTTATTTATTTATTTTTGGCTGTGTTGGGTCTTCGTTACTGCACTTGGACTTTCTCTAATTGTGATGAGCCAGGGCTACTCTTCATTGCGGTGCATGGACTTCTAATTGTGGTGGCTTCTCTAGTTGTGGAGCACAGGCCCTAGGCGTGTGGGCTTCAGTAGTTGTGGCACATGAGCTCATTAGTTGTGGCTCACGGGCTTAGTTGCTCCACAGCATGTGGGATCTTCTGGGACCAGTGTTGGAACCAGTGTCCCCTGCATTGGCAGGCGGATTCTTAACCACTGCACCACCAGGGAAGTCCCAGCCATTATTTTCTAATATCTTTAAGTGGAGTATAATCTATAAAAACATTGAATAACTATGCTGTACACCTGAAGCTAATATAATATTGTAAATTAACTATACTTCTGTTGTTAAAAATTATCCAGTCAGAGAAGCAGAAAGAATGAAAAAGAATGAAGAAATCCTAAAGGACTTGTAGGACTTCATAAAGCAAAGAAATATACACATTATGGGAATCTCAGAAGGAGAAAAGAGAGAGAGAGAGAGAGAGAGAGAGAGAGAGAGAGAGAGAGAGAGAGAGAGAGAGAAGAAAGCCTATTTAAAGAAATAATGGCTGAAAATTTCCCAATTCTGGGGAAGCAAATGAACATCCAGATTCATGGAGTCAAAAAATTCCAAATAGGTTGATTTTTAAAATTTCTACATCAAGACTCAAAATAATCAAATTCTCAAAAGTCAAAGACAAAGAGAATTTTGAAAGCAGCAAGACTGACCACAAACAAGATAGCCCTGGTAAGAGTGTCAGCAGCTTTCTTTGCAGAAACTTTGCAGGCCAGGAGATAATGGGATGATATATTCAAAAGTGCTGAAAGAGGAAAACTGCCAACCAAGAATACTATACCTGGCAAAGTTGTCCTTCAGAAATGAAGGAAGATAAAGCCTTTCCCAGACAAACAAGAGCTGAGAGTTCATCACCACTAGACCTACCTTACAAAAATGCCAAAAAGAGTTCTTCACGCTGAAATGAAAAGACACTAATTAGCAGCATGAAAGCAAATGAAAATAAAACTCACTGGTAAAGGTGAGTATATAGTTAAATACAAAATACCCTAATACTGTTATGGTGGTGCACAAATAACTTTCAATTATTGTATAAAAGTTTAAAGATTATAGCATTAAAAATAACTATAACTACAATAAATTATTAATGGATACACAATATAAAAAGATGTAAATGGTGATATCAATAACAAAGTGTGGGGGTGGTGGAGGAAGTATAAGTATAAAGTTTTTGTGCTCAGTTGAAGTTATCAGTTTAAAATAGACCATCAAAGCTATAGGATTCCTATGTGAGCCTCAGGATAAGCACAAATAAAAATAGTAGATACACAAGATATAAAGAAAAAGGAAATCAAAGCAGACCATTCCATAAAATCATCAAATCACAAAGGAAGACAGCAAGAAAAAAACAAAGAAGCTACTGAAAAAGTCAAAAAACATTTACCAAAATGACAATAATATGTCCTAATTTATCAATAATTACTTTAAATGTAAATGGAGTAAATTCCTCATTCAAAAGACATAGAGTGACTGAATGGGTAGAAAACAAAACAAAACATGATCCAAATACATATTGCCTACAAGAGACTCATTTTAGCTTTAAGGACACATATATGCTGAGAGTGAAGGATTGGAAAATGATATTTCATGTAAATGAAATGGTAACCAAACGAGAACAGCGGTGGCTATTCCTATATCAGACAAAGTAGACTTTAAGTCAAAAAGTGTCACAAGAAATTCATTATATAATGATAAAGGGGTCAAATCATACAGAGGATATAATAATTATATATGTACCCAACATCAGAGTCCCTAAATACACAAAGCAAATATTAACAGAGCTGAAGGGAGAAATGGGTAGCAATACAATAATAGTAGGGGACTTCAATACCCCATTTTCAATAATAGATAGATCATCCAGATAGAAAATAAACAGCAGATTGATTGGATCAACACTATCCAAATAGGCCTAGAGACATATAGAACATCCCATCCAGCAGTAGCAAAATACACCTTCTTCTCAAGCACACACAAAACATTCTCCAGGATAGATCATATGTTAGGCTACAAAACAGGCTTAACAAATTTAGGAAGATGGAAACCATATCAAGTATCTTTACCAAACACAATACACAACAATAGAAAAGATCAATGAAACTAAGAGCTTTTTTTAAAAAGATTTTTAAAAGCTGACAAACCTTTAGCTAGCCTAAGAATAAAGAGAAAACTCAAATAAATAAAATTATAAATAAAATAGGTGACATTACAACTGATACCACAGAAATGCAAAAAAATATGTATCATAAAACCCACAATGAACAATTACATGCTAGCAAATTGGACAACCTAGAAAAAACAAATACGTTCAGGGGAACATACAACCTTCCAAGACTGAATTATGACGAAACAGAAAACCTGAAATGGCCCATAATGAATAAGGAGATCAAATCAATAATAAAAAACCTGCCAACAAAGAAAAGCCCAGGATCAGATGGCTTCACTGGTGAATTCTATGAAACATTTAGCAAGGAATTAACATCAGTCTTCAAACTCTCCCCAAAATTATAACTGGAAAGAACACTTCCAAACTCATTTTATAAGGTCAGCATTAACCTAATACCAAAGTCAGACAAGGACACTATAAGAAAACTACAGGCCAATATCCCTGATGAATATAGATACAAAAATTCTCAACAAAACACTAGCACACTGAATTCAATAGCACAATAAAAGGATCTTACAGGGAATTCCCTGACCATCCAGTGGTTGACTTGGCATTTTCACTGCTGGGGCCCAGGTTCAGTCCCTGGTCTGGGAGCTGAAATCCTGCAAACCACGTGGCACAGACGAAAAAAAAAGGATCACTCACCGTGGTCAGGTGGGATTTATTCCTAGGTTGCAAGGACAGTTCAATCTCAACATAATAAAGGCCAAATATGACAAGTCAACAATTAACACCATACTCAATAGTGAAAAGCTGAAAGCTTTTTCTTTAAAATCAGGAACAAGACATGGATTCCCACTTTCACCACTCTATTCAACATCCTACTGGAAGTCCTAGATAGAGCAATTAGGCAAGAAAAAGAAATAAGGGAATCCAAATTGGAAAGGAAGAAGTAAAAGTCCCTTTTGCCATGGAGAGTAACATATTCACAAACTCTGGGGATTAGGATATGGACCTCTTTGGGGAGCTATTATTCTACCTAACCACCCCCTTTCCTTAATTTGGAAAGAGGTAAGGGACAGGATGTTGCCTGCTTTATTTTCTAGAGTGAGAAGGGGAGGAGCATGCCACTTCTTGCTCCCACCTCCGCCACTCTGGCGTCCCTGGACCGCCCCCTTCGGTCTCGGGACTACATTTCCCAGAGGTCCTCGAGCGCCACCCGGGCTCGAGCTCCTTAGCCGACACGGAGAGGCTAGAGCGGCGAGGCGCGGTGCCTTCTGGGACAGGTAGTTCGGTGGGCGGCTCTCGGAGCGCTTTGGTCCAGGTTTGAATTCCGCCCACCTTCATTCGGCTCGGAGGGAAGGCAGACAGTGCGCCGAGCGGTGAGTTTTCGGCAGGAGAGGATAGGAGGTGGGTTGGGAGAGGGACAGTGTGTGTGTGTGTGTGTGTGTGTGTGTGTGTGTGTGTGTGTGTGTGTGTGTGTGTGTGTGTTGGGGGGAGGGCTCTGTATCGGCCAGTGGAGGAAGCGGGGATGGCTCGGCTGCGCGCTAATGGGAGTGACAGAGGGCGGGTCCTCGGCCACCCCTTCCTTGACCTGTTGTGTCTCCGAGGGTGAAGGGTCTGGGAGTGGGTGTGAGTGAGTGACTGGCTTGCCAGCAGGGGACTGTGTCAGGGTGGCCGTGTGGCTCTGCGGGGGTCCGGGGAGTATGTGGCCTTGTCTGTCCGTCCCAGGGCGGGAGATTTTAATGGGATTCCACACAGCACGAATTCGGACTTTGTGAGGCGTCTGTGTGAGTCTGCGTCTGACTCTGCGAAGCTGTGCCCAAGGGTGTGCATTTTTCTCTGACAGGTGAAGTCAATGGGTACTTAGGTGTGTATGTGTCTCTGTGTGGGTGTGTGATTGCAGCAGAGTCTGATTGTGTGTCTGAATTTGGAGAGCTCATTTCTTCACCATGTGAGGGGCATGCTAATCTGATGGCGGTGGCAGACAGTTATTAAGGGGCCTCCAGGACCCTGGAGGGGTCAGTTGGGAGTTAAGGGGGCCAGTTACGAACTTGGCCGACTCGGGGCATGGATGGATGATTTGGAGGGAATACCTGAAGGAGTTTGGGGGGCGTTGGAGCTGCGGAAAGAGGGTTCTCAGAGGACGCGCATGAAGTTTTGGGAACGAGAAGGGCTTTTGGAAAATGGCTTTTGAGCCAACAGTGGTTATGCGCGTAAGTGCCCGGCTGTCGGGGTGGCTGCGAGCATGACTGGTCCGCACGTGTGAAAGGGAGCAGCTTATGAGCAACGGGACCTGGGTCTGTCCTGGGTTCAGCCAGAGCGAATCATGTGTCTGGAGGGTGATTCTGAGTATTGAGATGTGGCTGCAGGTGTGTTTGTGTCTTTATGCCCCAGTGTCCAACGTGTTTATCTGAAAACTGTGTGTGTGTGTCTGTGTGGCTGTGTCTGCGTGGATCACCTGTGGTTTGAAGTCGTGTGAATCTGAATCTGCACATTTGTAAGTGGGGAGCAAGTGGGTTTTCCTGTTCTTAAAAGGCTTGCAAGGCTGAGGGGGTGACTCCAATTTTCCAGGTGTGTGTATGTCTGTATCTGTGTGTCTGCATGCCTGTATTTCTGTGGATGGATTTCTGCATATTTGTCTGTCTGATCTGCTAGGAGGTCTCAATGTTTTCAAGCCTACAAGGCTGAAGGAGTGATTCTGAGGTTTAAAGTGAGCCATTGTGAGTAGGAGCTGGGGGGGTCCAAAGGGGAGTGACAGGGGGCATCTGAGAGGGGGAGGCCTCTGGGGGGATGGGTCCCCAGGTGAGACTGAGGGCGGACCCTGGGGTGTCAGGCAGAGGTGGTCTGAGTGTCCCATAGGGTGCCCTTTGAGTTTTAAGCGTGCAGATGTGTGTGTCCTGCGTGTGTGTGTGCCTGGCGTGCCCGGTATCTGAAGCTGTGTATATCTGCACGTGTGTGTGTGTGTGTGTGCGTGCGTGCACGTGCCTGAGTGTTACTGAACCTCGGGATGTGTTGCTTGCCCATTTGTGTGTATTTGAGGATCTACAGGTGGGTCTTAAATTGTACAAGTAGGACACCGAGGCCAAGGGGGTGTCTCTGAGATGTTGAAAGTATCCCACTGTGAGTAGGGGTGTGAGTCCTGGGCGGGAGGTCACCTCGTGGGAGGGATTCACTGTGTGCCTGATGATCCTGCAGGACCCACCCTGTCCTCCAGCCACCCCCAAGGGGTCCCCAGGCCGCAGTGCCTCTGAAGCAGGAGCCTCTGTGCCTTTCCTAGGAGAGCCTGGCCTGGGCGGTGGGGGAGGGGCGCTGGGGGAGGGGACGGATTCTGCGGCCCAGTAGGAGCCCCTCAGTAACAAGGATAGTGATGCTGGCAGGCTGGGGGCCTTCGTGGAGGAAGAGGCCTCTTGACCACCCCCCCAATGATAAAATTGCAGCTAATACTCTGACGCCTGTGCTGCTGTCAGAGACTGTTTTCACCACCTGACTTGTTTTCGGGGGCGGGGGTTGGGGGTTTGTGCTTATCGCTGAGCAACTCATTCCCATTGATTCGCGCAAGTTTGTCCACCGCCTCCTCGGGCATCTCTGGAGCCAGCGCTGCTCGGGCGCCAAGGACAAGCACTGAGCAAGCGCGCCCGCTCCTGCCCAGCGGCCCAGGCAGAACCTAGGTCGGGAGGTCAGTTCCAAGGCCACAGCTCTGAAGGGTCCCTGTCATCAGGGCGGGGACAGTTTGGGGCCAGGGCGGCGCGGGATCGCGCTGCAGAGTCTCCTCGGGGATGTGCGGGTGCGTTCCAGGAGCGGCTGCCTAGGAGCCCCTGAGACCCGACGGGGCGCGCGGTGGGGCCCCTGGAGGAGCCCGCGTCTCCCCTGAGGGCGGCCGGGATGCTCAGGTCCTCGTGAGCCGCGGGGCGACTCCAGGTCAGGATTTCTCTGGCCACTGTGAGGAGGGAAGAGTGGAGGGGACCGAGGAGGCTGGGGTGTCAGCAGTAGGGGTGGCGGGGAGTCCGTGCAGGACAGGCGGAGGAGGAGCCTGGGTCCTGGTCCTGAGGTTTTCGGGGGTAGGAGGCGCAGACGGGGGGCTCTGTAGTTGGATGGAGGAGGCCGGGGTATGGGGGGAGGGGATACTCTGGGAGATGTCTTTTCAGGATCAGGGGGCCAGGTACGGAATTAGCCTAAAAGAACATCCAGAGGGCCATTCGGGAGGCGTGGAGCCCCTCCTGGAGGCTTTGGGGGGGCACCTGAGGAAGCTTATGAAGATTTACTTAAGAGAAGGACACTTGGCAAAGGGCTGTGCAGCCTCCCGTGACTCTGCGCGTGCCCTTGCTTGGCTGCAGGTTAGGGCTGCGAGCGTGCCAGGGGCGTGCCTCTTAGAGGGGCAGCCTCTGGGCGGTGGGCCAGGGTGTCGGCCAAGGGCAAGTGTGTTGGAGAGGGTGACTTGTATTTTCAGGCTGTGCATCTGCTGTTGTGTGTGTCCCGTGTGTGTGTGTGTGTGTGTGTGTGTGTGTGTGTGTGTGTCTACCGGTGGGTCTCAATTTTTAAAAATAGGTCTGTGGGCTCAGAGGGCGTCTCAGAGGTTTTCAGAGAACATCCTGGGGTGCTGGAGTGTGCGTGTGAGTCCCTGATGGGGAATCACCAAGTCCCTGGGGGGTCATCGTGTGTCTGAAGGCCCTGCCGGGCCAGCCCTAACGCCCCAGCCACACTTGAACCGGAAGCCAGGCCCTCGTGCCTCAGCTGCTCTGAAGCATGAAGCTCTGTGACCTGCGGAGCTTCTTCCATAAGGTTCTGTCTTCCCTGGAAGACCTGGCCCAGAACCAGGGTCTGGAGGGGTTGGGGAGGGGTGCTGCGGGAGATCAGAGGTCAGAGGCCAGGTTGGAAGGTCCTGGCAGCAGGGACAGTGATGCAGGGAAGGTGGGGGAGGGAGAGGAGGTGGAGGGAGAGGCCTCCTAGCCGCCCTCCCCCCCACCGATAACCACAGAGTTCGATCCAACACATAAACTGCCTGACTCTGTGTCAGGCTGTGTTCTCAATAGCTGACATGTGTTTAATCATATTCAACCCTCATGTTTAATCATTCATTGTCCTTATTTTCATGGAGGGGAAACCTGACAGCACAGAGGTTAAATACCAGCTCAGTCTGGGCTTGTTAGGTAAGGTACAGGATGCACACTTCAATTTGAATTTCAGACAAAGAATTGCCTTTCAGTGGAACTGTGTCCCAGATATTTCTGGCCTATACTTAAACATAACTTGGCAAAATAAATACAGGGTGATTTTTTTAATGTAGACACGTCCCATGCAGTGTTTGGGAGCTACTTATACTAAAAACTGATTTGTGTATCTGAAATTCAAATGGTTTGCTGTGTATTTCTTGTAATCTTGTGGTTGTTAAGTCTGGCGAGCTTGATCCTTGAGATCTCTCGGCTAGTGACCGGCAGGCTGGAACCCCCCAGTGCACCTTCCAGACACACTGGTCCAAGTCCCAGCGCGGGTAAAGCTGGGGTGGAGGCGGGGCCCCAGCACCCCACAGCTGAGGCTGCTGCCAGGCACCGTTGCAGCAGTGCTGGCCCCTCCCCAGGGGCCGTGGTGAGGGGTCTGTGGGCCGCCTCCCTCGTCGTCAAGCAGTCCTGAGAGGTGGTCACTTGAGCATTCTGTACCAGAAGAGGCCCCCAGGGACAGGGAAGAGAGGTCCTGGTCTGAACCGTTTGGTCGAGCTGCAGCGTAGCCTTAGGACCGGGCTGAAATACAGCACTGGGAATGCTGGCCATGAGTGCGCTTATTGGGTGCCTGCTGTATATGCCAGACAACACAGACCCTTTTGATATAAAGTTAACTGAGCTGCACCTTCAGGCCCCAGCACTTTGTGTCGTAATATTTCTATTCTTTTCTTAAAGGGACATGAGACCCAGGCATCATTAGCCGTGGCCTTGTCCTTGGCAGGTACCATGCCAAATGCTCTCCCCAAATTATGCAATGGGCCTTGGAAGCCACTCTAGGAGGGAGGCATTGCCAACACTTCCCCTTGGATGTTGGGGACCTGGAGACTTGGGGAGATGATAGAGCTGTCTGAGTCCACCTGACACCTGAGAGCGGTGCTGGGGTTCACACCTGAGCCGTCTGGGTGCCCAGCCCAGACACTAACTGCTCTGGTCTCCTGTCCATAGGGAGCCCCTGTGGCGTCACGATGCTACCTCTCAGCACCATCGAGGGCCAGGAAACGGAGGAGGTGCAGACCAAGCCACCGGAGAAAGGAGGTGAGACACACATGGGGTGGAAACCTGTGGGCAGGTGGCAGTGGGGAGGGTCTCCAGGGCACGGCTGATGGGGAAGTGTTGACCCTGAAGACTGATCCCAACCCCAAATATCTCCCACTGGCTCCTGCTGGGGAGGGAGGGTCCTGAGGGGCTCCCAGGAGGGAACCTCCCTGACATCCCCTCATGTGAGTGTGTCCTGTCTCTCCCCTGTTCAGAGCCTACAACAGTGTCTCCTGGGAGCTGAATGAATTGGAGCTTCTTTTTGTGGCCTGGGCACCCCTGTTGTCTTACCCCAGCCCCACCACTCACTGACATTCCCTGTCTGTTCCCTGTGAGACTTCAGGATGCAATTTAATGCATGTCTGCAGGCGCTGCTGTGCCACATCCCTAACCTTTCTGTGCCTCAGTTTCCTCATCTGTAAAATGAGATGATAATAGTAGTTATTTCAGGGAGTTATAACGAACAACCAATCAAGCTAATGCTTGTAAAATGCTTAAAAGCGTGCCTGGCACGTAGCAAGTACTCTGCATATATTAGCTCTTGTCAAGGGTTCATGATGAAGATTTTATTATTATTGTTACTCAAGCCTCAGAGGGCAAGATGGCCTCATGCCTCTTTCCTCCTCCCTCAGCCCTGCCTTCTGAGGATCCTGATGATCTGCTGAACAATCCCTCCAAAAAGGAGGGAAGGATGTCAGCCAAACTCCTGCCGATCTGTCCCTTGGTAAGTCTGCTTGTTTCCTCCCTTGACCAGAGTCCCGTGGGTTCTGAGAGGAAAGGCATATCCACCACCCCCTCTGCCCAGTGGAGACCCTTGGGTGGCTCGGTGCCCCTTGTACCCTTGAGGATGTAGCCCCAGCTCTGGGGAATGGTTTTCTTGGAGATGCTGCCCTCTTTCCTGCCTTCTTTTCTTTCCTAATTTCCTACCTCTGCTCCGATGTCACCTCCTCCATGAAGCCTCCCTTGCTCACTTTTGCCTCATTTCTCTCTAACCCCTTGCTTTGCTCAATTTCTTCAGCGTTATTATTGCTACCTGAGAGCATACCTGTATCTGTGTGTTCATCATCTGTGTTCCCTACTAGAGTGGTTCTTGGAGAGCAGCAACCTCCTCTGTTGTTCAATGGCATATCCCCCTACCTAGAACAGATGTAACCAGCGTTAGGCACTGTATACACATGGGCTGATTAAGTGAGGGAATGAATTACGTAAGGGTCCCTCCTGCGTAGGCAGCTGTGGCTTTGCCCACCTGAATATCATTCCTCCTTCTCCTACTAACACCCTTGATTGTTCTTGGGGGACCACCTGTCTCCATCCACTATGGATAGTTCTGATCCCATCCTCAGAGCAGCTCCAGGTATGCCCCTGACCAATCAGAGCCAGCAATGCCAAGGTTCCCTATGATTGGTTCCAGGCTGGGCACGTGACTCAACCGTAGCCAATGAGGCGTCTGCTCTGTCTCTGAGATGCTTAACAGGCAGGAGAGGAGTTTGGAGCGGCCCTGATGGGGAACCAGGGGTGCCGCGGGGAGAGGTCAGGGGAGGCATAGGGTGAGGATGCTCGCAAGAGCACCTTTCCTATTAGTGCCTGCAGCAGACCCAGGGAGGACTCTCTAGAAATGTTATTAGAAAAGAATGTAAGAGTCACAGATTTTGCAAAGCAGTACAAAGATCATCCAAATTCACCAATTGTTAATATTTTTTATTTTCATGTTCTCTCTAATATATATATTTATATATACATTCCTCAGTCTATCACCTTAGATATAGAATATACTCTTACATAAGCGTGGGACTGTGTATCATTCAGGCTTTTATCCTTATGCACACTTTCATCTAATCCATGTCCATATTCCTGTTTTGTGAATTAGCTACATACTACCTTTTTTTTTTTTCTCGTTCTTTTCCCCAAAGCACAAAGTCCATTCTGGTCCAGGTATTGTGCTTAGTAATGTATCTTTAGACCTCTTTAATCTGGAAAATCTCCTCAACCTTTCTTGCCTATGACAACTTTAAAGACCAGAGTCACCCCACCCCATATTGTTTTATTTCTTTCTTTGTTTGTTTATTTATTTTTTAACCATTTCCCCGTGAATGAGATTCGGGGTAACTATGATCTCTGGAATACCCCCTAAGTGATGCCCTGTCCTTTTCTAGACATCACATCTAGATGCACACGAGGTCTGTCTGCCATCATTGCTGATGTACCCGGAAGAAATACTTGTCCGACTTCTCTACCGAATACTCTCTGGTTTTGTTTTCTCCGTGCAGCTAGCTAATAAGAGATCAGTTGGGACACATTTTTCATGAAGCAAAAATCTTAGACATGGAGAGCATTCTGTTTGGCCCATTTTGGGTACTTTGCCCACCACTGAACCAATCACCAGCTGAGGGGATGCAGGACCCTAATTGCCCCAGCCTGGGCCACATGACCATGGGAGTGTGTGGGGTAGAAGGTCCTTACCTTTCCCCAAACTCAGAGAACAGAAGTATGGATGAGGAGGTGATTTTCAACCAGAGGCAGTTTCTCCCCCTGCAGACACCTTCAATGTCTGGACACATCTTTAGCCGTCACAACTGAACGGGTGATGCTGCTGGTGTACAGCAGGTAGAGGCCAGGGTTGCCTCTCAACATCCTGCCATGCACAGCGCGCAGCATCCACTGCAAAGGATGATCCCGCCCCAAAATGTCCTTAGAGGTTGAGAAACCCACACCAAGGACATTTGGGGGAGGAACTGTTTTGCAAACATGAGGGCACTGAGTAGAAGAAAAACCCTCTCACTAAGGAGCAAGCACTGTTAAAGATCCTTTTCTTGGATTATCCTTTTCAATCCTCACACTCCCCTTTGAGAAAGCACTTATTTATACTTCATTATACAGAAGTGTAAACTGAGGCAGGGGAAGGTCAGGGCGCTTGCCCCAGGACCCCCTGCTGTTTGTAGCCACGTTGGAATTCAGCCCCAGGTGGGCTGCCCCTGAGTGCACGTGCTCAGCCCTCACCCTTGGGAGAGTGGATGCTACCCAGGGCACTAACGTTCTTCTCTTTCTTCTGTGTTCTCGTTCCTTTAAGCCAACTGTTTGCTTCGCCTATTACCTGGAAACGGATGACTCTGACTCTGATTCCCAGTTTCCTCCTGAACCTTTGAAACCTGGCTCGAACTGCACCTCCCCTTCCAAGCCTGGTGCAGAGTATGAGGAGATCCAGGCGTGGGAATGTCCCCTGTGCTGCCTCAGCATCCTCTGCCTTTCCTAACACCCGAGGTCCCTCTGCTTCCCGCTCTAGACCCCGCGCTCCCAAAACATGCCTGCTGGGCTACTGTGATGTAAAATCCCAGAATACAGCTGCTTAAATCTGCCGAAGTTGATTTGTCCTCCGTGTTGGTGGTCTGTGTGTTAACCTCTCGGGGCAAAGGTGTAGACACGCCTTGGAGTTGGGCAGCCAGGGTCCTTTGAGCTTGGTGCTCTGTGCCACGTGGCTGGAGAGGGCTCCCCCCCACATCCCGTCCACACTGTGGCTCAGGGGAAGGGGAGGAGGATGAGGGAAGGGGAAGACACACTTCAGTCCTTCAAAGGGCAACTCCTACAAGATGCCCAGATCACTTCTCCTCAGACCTCATTGGCCAGAGCATAGTCACATGACCACATCTAGCTGCAAGAGATGCTGGGAAGTGTAGTCCTTAGCTGGGCAATCCTGTGCTCACCTAATTGCTTCTATTACTCTTTTTTTTTTTTTTTTTTTTTTTTAATTTTTTTCGGTACGCGGGCCTCTCACTGTTGTGGCCTCTCCCGTTGCGGAGCACAAGCTCTGGTCGCGCAAGCTCAGCTGCCATGGCTCACGGGCCCAGCCGCTCCGCGGCACGTGGGATCCTCCCGGACCGGGGCACGAACCCGCGTCCCCTGCGTCGGCAGGCGGACTCTCAACCACTGCGCCACCAGGGGAGCCCTGCTTCTATTATTATAGCAGAGGACAATGGCTATTGTGTCCCTACTGACTGGGTCTGTTAAGTTAATTTATCCTCAGCACCAGGCTGTAATGAATACATGAGTGAATAAGTGTACTCTTCAGTTCTGTATCTCTCTCCCATTGACTAGGATCTCCTCCATTTTTACACAAATATTTAGAATAAGGAATATTTGGGGACTTTCCTGATTAAGACTCCAAGCTCCCAATATAGGTGCAACGGGTTTGATCCCTGGTCAGGGAACTAAGATCCCCCATGCCACATGGCATGGCCAAAAAAATAAAAAGGAATGTTTCTTGAGCACTGACCACGTGGTAAGCACTGAGCTAATTTCTTTACACTTTTCGATTCCCTTAATCCTCACAACCACGTGACAGGTTCTGTTATCTCTCTTTCCAAGACAAGAGAACAGAGGCACAGAGAGTTCAGGTCACACAGATCATAAGTAGCCAAGCCAAGATTCAAACCCAGGCAGGCTGGCTCCAGAGTCTATGCCCTTAACCGTCATGGTAAAAACCTCACACATGTGGACACTGGGACTTTCCCAGATGGTCACACGACTGTGAGTGGAAGAGCATCTTCCAACATTCATACCCTCCAAGATTCATAGCATTCATTCACTTACCTCTTCAGATATTGCATAAATACTTGGAATATGCATGTAGCACTTATCTTTAGACACAGTAATGCCACTTAACTACAACAACAACAAAATCCACAGAAATTGTCGACTGAAGTGAAAATGCACAATGTGAGAGCTGTGAGTTTCAGTATTTGGGGACTTACTGAGGACTATAGCCCAAGAGAGAGCCTCTCAGAGAGCTCTGCGGAACTGCTCCTAAAGGTAGGTAGGAAGTCAGATTCTTTGTGATTTGGGAGAACGTGTATGTGCAATGAAGCACACAGCTTGGTAGAAGGGTACTGTTAGTCACAAGGAACACATATGTCACTTATGATTTTAGAGCTTTTCTAAGTATGAGAAGATACAAGAATAGTGGTTTTTAAAATTTTCTCCTGAAAATATCTAACTATCTGAAAGCCTTTCTCCCGGTTTTCCCAGAGCATAGAGTACCTCAGCCTGATCTTCACTCTTAATTACTTTCCGGATGTATTGTTGGTATCAACTGCAGTGGCTAATGACTTCATTTTTATAGAAGTGGGTGGTGGGGAACCTTCTTTTGTTGGCAGTGCCCTCCTCTTGGTCATAAATTCAACCAAGGTTTGGGAGGCATTTTATAGCCAATTTCTCCCTCAGCGCTAGTAAGGTTTGTTGCTAGCTCAGGCGAGTATCTAACTGATAGGCCATTCAATGTGTTATTGCTGGACTATGCCCTGTTAATGGTAGCCATACATGTCTCTGGACCACCTATCTTACTAGTCCCTTATGGTCCAGGAAATGGTTCCCTCTTGTTGCTTCTTCCCATATCTAGAATTACACTATTACGATCACTGATCTCACGTAGAACTATATATTTGATCAGGTGTTTCAAGTCGCCTAGGCATCATTATATTTATTGGAGGCTCAGTCACACAATTCTTTTTTATTTTTTAAAATATTTATTTATTTATTTTGGCTGCGTCAGGTCTTAGCTGTGGCACATGGGATCTTTGTTGCAGCATGCAGGCTTCTTAGTTGTGGCATGCATGCGGGATCTAGTTCCCCGACGAGGGATCAAACCCGGGCCCCCTGCATTGGGAGCGTGGAGTCTTACCCACTGCGCCACCAGGGAAGTCCCAGTCACACAATTCTTAATGCAAGAAATAACAATATTGTAAATAGGCAGAATACAAGCAATATAGCTAGTAACGTCATAAGTAAATGTTTAAGACAAGAAATTCCATTAGGTGCAACCCAGTATATCCCAGGTCGTTTGTCCCTGTCTATTACATACCAATCCCACACCAAATCACTAACTATTACATACCAATCACTCACTAAGAGAAATGATATATTAGCATTGTTCATAAATCAGCCAGCCCAGTTCCCTGTAGTCATTAGGCTGATTATCCTTAGTATGATTTAATTTTCCTCCACATAAGGGAAACCCTTAAATTTCAATGACCATACCCTGATATTTGCAATATAAATTCATCCTGTAACTGAGGGACAGTCCCTCCTAAAAACCAGAAAGTTATATTCTTGGACTGAAATTTCCCTCATTGCTCTGATTGAGCTTGAGTAACTTTTAAAGATGATTCATTTAAAAAATTTATTTTGTTAAAGTATAGTTGATTTACAATGTTGTGTTAATTTCTGCTGTACAGCAAAGTGATTCATTTACACGTATATGTACATACTTTTCATATTCTTTTCCATTATCGTTCATCAGAGGATATATTTATTTGTTGTTTGTTTGTTTATTTATTTTTGGCTGCGTTGGGTCTTCGTAGCTGCGCGTGGGCTTTCTCCAGTTGCGGTGAGCGGAGGCTACTCTTCGTTGAGGTGCACAGACTTCTCATTGCAGTGGCTTCTCTTGTTGTGGAGCACGGGCTCTAGACATGCAGACTTCAGTAGTTGAACCATGTGGGCTTAGTTGCTCCGTGGCATGTGGGATCTTCCCCGACCAGGGCTCGAACCCATGTCCCCTGCACTGGCAGGAGGATTCTTAACCACTGCACCACCAGGGAATCCCTATCAGAGGATATTAAATATACTCCCCTGTGCTATACAGTAGGACCTTGTGGTTTATTCATCCTATATATAATAACTTGCATCTGCTAATCCAAAACTCCCAATCCATCCCTCCCCAACCCCCTACCTTTGGCAACCACAAGTCTGTCCTCTATGTCTGTGAGTCTGTTTCATAGATAAGTTCATTTGTGTCATATTTTAGACTCCACATATAAGTGATATCATATGATATTTGTCTTTCTCTTTCTGACTTACTTCACTTACTTTGATAAACTCTAGGTCCATCCATGTTGCTGCAAATGGCATTATTTCATTTGTTTTCATGGCTGAGTAGTATTCCATTGCATATAAGTACCACATCTTCTTTATCCATTCATCTGTTGATGGACATTTAGATTGTTTCCATGTCTTGGCTATTGTGAATAGTGCTGCTATGAACATTGGGGTGCATGTATCTTTTTGAATTATAGTTTTGTCCAGCTATATGCCCAGGAGTGGGATTGCAGGATCATGTGGCAACTCTATTTTTAGTTTTTTGAGGAACATCCGTATTGTTCTCCATAGTGGCTGCACCAATTTACATTCCCACCAACAGTGTAAGAGGGTTCCCTTTTCTCCACACCCTCTCAAGCATTTGTTATTTGTAGACTTTTTAATGATGGTCATTCTGATGAGAAGTGGTACCTCATTGTAGTTTTTATTTGCATTTCTTTACTAATTAGCGATGTTTAGCATCTTTTCATGTGCCTGTTGGCCATATGTATGAAATATGATTCATTTTTATGGCTATGGTCAGAGCAAGTAGTTTGATTGGCTAAGTGAGGGGGTCCCATCTTGTAATATGAGTAGTGACCCAAATAAAGCAAAGACATGACAAAAAAGAAAATTACAGACCAATGAATAAAGGTGTAAAAATCCTCAACAAAATATTAGCAAATTGAATATGATAATATATAAAAAGTATCATACACCAGGATCAAGTGTGTTTTATTCCAGGGATTCAAGGATAGTTCAATATCTGCAAATCAATCAATGTGATACACCACATTAACAAAAGGAAGTCTAAAAGTCACATGATCATCTAAGAGACACCGAGAAAGCATTTGGCAAAGTTCAACCTCCGTTCATGATGAAAACTCTGATGAAAGTGGGTATAGAGGGAACATACCTCAACTGAAAAAAAGACATTTATGACAAACCCACAGGAACATCATACTAGATGGTGAAAGCTGAAAGCATTTCCTGTAAAATCAGGAAGAAGACAAGGATGCACTGCTGTTTTACATAGTATTGGAAGTCCTAACCACAGTAGTCAGACAAGAGAAGGAAATAAAAGGCATCCAAATTAGAAGGGAAGAAGTAAAGCTGTCACCATTTGCAGATGATGTCATACTGTATACAGAAAACACTAAAGTCTCCACCAAAACTATTAGAATTACAACAAGGTCCTACTCTATAGCATAGGGAACTATATTCAATATCCTGGGGTAAATCATAATGGAAAAGAATTTTTAAAAGAACACATATATATGTGTGTATAGCTCAGTCACTTTACTGTACAGCAAAAATTAACACAACATTGTAAATCAACTATACTTCAGTAAAAAAATAAATTAAAAAAGCTATCAGAACTAATAAATGAATTCAGTGAAGTTGAAGGTTACAAGATTAATATACGAAAATCTGTTGATTTTTATACAATAGTAATGAACTATCACAAAGAGAAACAAGAAAGCAATCCTGTTTAAAATGGCATTAAAAAGAATAAAATACCTTGGAATAAAATTAACCAAGGAGCTTAAAAACCTTTACTCTGAAAACTATAAAACATCGATAAAGGAATTGAAGATGATAAAAAGAAATGGAAAGGTACCCCATGTTCATCATTGGAAGTATTAATATTGTTAAATGTCCATACTAAACAAAGCAAACTAGAGATTTAATGCAATCCCTATCAAAATACCAAGGACTTTTTTCACAGAACTAAAACAAATACTAAAATTCATATGGAACCACAAAAGATCTGAATTGCCAAAGCAATCTTAAGGGAAAAGAATAGAGCTGGAGTAATAATGCTCACTGACATTAGACTATGCAAAAAGCTACAGTAATCAAAACAGCATGATACTGGCACAAAAACATACACATAGATCAATGGAACAGAATAAAGAGCCCACAAATAAACCCGCACACATATGGTCAATTAATCTATGACCATAAAAGGGCAAGAATATGCAATGGGGAACAGAAATTCTCTTCAAAAAGTGGTGGTGGGAAATTTACACACTACATGTGAAAGAGTAAAATTAGAACATTTTCTCACACCATATACAAAAATAAACTAAAAATGGATTAAGGACCCAAGTGTAAGACCCAAAACCATAAACTTCTGAAAGAGGACAAGGCAGAACACTCTTTGACATAAATCAGAGCAATATTTTTTTTGGATCAGTCTCCCAAAGCAGAAGAAATAAAAGCAAAAAATGAACAAATGGGACCATATTAAACTTAAAAGCTTTTGCACAGCAAAGGAAATCATCAACAAAATAAGGACACAACCTACTGAATGGGAGAAAATATTTGCGACTGATGTGATGGACAAGGGCTTAATTTCTAAAATATACAAAGAGCTCATACAACTCAATATCAAAAACAAACAAACAACCCAATCAAAAAAAAGGGCAAAAGACCTAAATAGACATTTCCGCAAAGAAGACATACAGATGGCCAACAGGCACACGGAAGGATGCTCAGTATTGCTAATTATTAGAGAAATGTAAATCAAAACTACAATGAGGTATCACCTCACACCAGTCAGAATGACCATCATCAAAAACTCTATAAATAAAAAATGCTTATTATTATAAATAGTAATAAGTGTGGAGAAAATGGAACCCTCCTGTACTCTTAGTCGGAATGTAAATTGGTGCAGCCACTGTGGAAAACAGTATGGAGGTTCCTTAAAAAACTAAAAATAGAGCTACCATATGATCCTGCAAGCCCACTCATGGGTATATATATAAATATATATACAACAAAAAGAAAACACTAATTTGAAAAGATACATGTACCCCAGTGTTCATTGCAGCATTATTTACAATTGCCAAGATATGGAAGTGACCTAAGTGTCCAACCCCACATGAATGGATAAAGATGTTATACACATATAACATCTTACACACACACACACACACACACACACACACACACACACACACACACACACACAAAGGAATAGTACTCAGTCATAAAAAAGAATGAAATTCTGCCATTTGCAACAACATGGATAGACCTGGAAGATATTAGCCTTAGTGAAATAAGTCAGACAGAGAAAGACAAATACTCCATACTATTATATGTGACATCTAAACAATAAAACAAACAAATGAACATAACAAAACAGGAACAGACTCACAGATGTAGAAAACAAACTAGTGTTTACCACTGGGGAGGGGAGGAGGGGCAAGATAAGGGTAGGGGGTTAAGAGTTACACATTACTATGTATAAAATAAATAAGCAACAAGGATGTATTGTACAGCACAGGGAAATATAGCCATTATTTTGTAATAACTTTAAATGGAGAATAATCTATAAAAATATCAAATCATTATGTTATTCACCCAAAACTAATATATTATATATCAACTATACTTCAATAAGAAAAAAAATAATGGCCCCAACAGAAGTATAACTTCTTTCTTCTAGAATAAATTTCTTAAGGTCTATCCAATTAGAGTCTTGCAGAGGAGAAATCCACCAAGATAACCCAGTAGTACTGGACGTAGGTAATGGACCATAAACCCAACAACTGGGATAATCTTTAAACTCTGCATAGGATTGTGCTAATGATAGCAAAACATTTCATTCACATGCAAAAGTCCTCACAATCAAAAAACAGTATAAATAAACACACGGGTCAGGTCTGGCATCTTGGGATAGCCGTCTACTTCTGATGCCATCTTCTTTTTGTCCTGGTCTGAATATAATTTCTCCTGTGTTTGAGCATCGTTGTGAGATGAGGTTGAGGTCAGCGGTCCTCTCCATAGACCAGTTATATTCCACCTGTGATATCTAAAGATTTGGGTGGTTTCCTCTCTTCTCAAGGTCTCCAACGTGTCTTGAGATTCCTCCACCTACCAGGTAGTGTTGCTGGGAACTCTGAAGCAAGGTGCCAGGTTATTTTTCCAAGGGGCTTTATGGCTCCATAAAGTTCACCTTGGTTCTTTAAAGCTGTCTAGTCATATCTGATTCTGTGCATATTCTTAAATATGACATGCCAGTCAAAGCAGTGGTAATAAAACAAGTGTTTCCATTTATGTCCTGTTATAAGGAGAATAGATTCTTATTGAACTTATGCAAATAACTATGTTGTCATAAAAATCAGAATACTAAGAGTTTCCAAATTCTGGAAGGATCAGGTAGAGAGAAAATATAAATGTTTCAATTCTGCTTACAAAGGTGTAATTTACCAAATTGCTGCCATAATTAGTTGAAAGTGAAATGCTTCCTAATGTCTAGAAAACAAAGATTAAAAGCCAGTGATAGTTCAGACAAAAAGCCATAAAAATTAAAAACATATTCATCCCTTCACTGAGTCCTATGGAACTAATCCTTGTTTATCTTAATCTTGTGTTAACAATTTATGAAGTCATCAGGTTTTCCATTTGAATTCTTTAATTTCTTACCCAGTTCAGTGGTATGATTCGAAAGTTATCAGAAATCTGTATCTGTCAAAAAGACATTTCAATGTAAACAAATTAAACATAAAGTTCAAAACAGTTTCTCAGCCCTGCCAGGCACATGTCAGTGGCCAAACGTGGCCAGGGGCCACCACACAGGGCACTGCAGATACAGAACATTTCCATGGGCACAGAAGGGTCTGTCTCAGGACTGCTTTAGATCTCATAGGCTATCAGAATTATCACAAAGTGTAGCCCCCAGAAAGTGAGGAAGTGGGCTTGGTGCTGTGAGAGACTGAAGAAGCACAGCCAGATGCAGCATCTTGTCAATGGCTCTTGGAGACTCTTGGCTCCATGCACGGTCCTCTGGGCTGTTCGAGTCTCAGGCTGGCCAGTGCCCTGCCCGCAGGACACCCTCCTCTGTTTGCGGCAGATTAACCAGTCGGTTACCGATAATGTTGGATAAATGCTAACATTTCCTGGGCACTTTCCACCTGCCAGGTATGGTGCTGAGCACGTTACATAGATGATCTCGTGTTACCCTCACCAGAGTGCTAGGAAATAGGAGCTAATATGATCCCCAATTTGTAGGAGAGAAGAACGAGGCTCATGAGAGCTTTTTAAAGAAGATTATTATTTCAGTTTTTGAACATAAATCAAGACTCTATGGCTATTTTTAATATTACACTTTTTCAACATCACGGGATTCAAATTTTCACAAACTATATCTTTAAAAAATAAAGTATAGCTGTTTTCATTTCTCCCCAGACTGCGCCTTTCCCAGGAGCAGCTTGGCTTCATCTACTGCAGGAGCTGGTGCAGGAAATTCTCTAAGTCAGGGGTGGGCAGACTCTGGCCATCCAGCCACAGCCTGTTGTGTAAAGAAGGGCTCGCTGGCACAGCCACGTCCATTCCTTATTGACAGTCTGGGCTGCTTTCCTGCAAAGTCTTTTAGCTGCAACAGAGACTTGTTGGTTCAGAAAGGCTAAAATATTTGCTATGAGACCTTTGACAGAACAAGGTAACTGACTGATGCTTCTCAACAGCTTCAGGACACATAGATGAGATTGAGCCAAAGGGTGTGCTAGGGATTGGATGTGGAAGACCAAGGAGTGGGGGGCGTCCCGTTTTTCCCCTTTTGGCCACACCGTGCAGCGTGCAGGGTTGAATCCACGCCCCCTGCATTGGGAGCGCAGAGGCTTAGCCACTGGACCACCAGGGAAGTCCCTGTGGAGGGCGTCTTGGATGACTTCATGAATTCTGGCTTGAGCCACGGGAGGTGCTGGGTTCCAAGTTGAGGATGACTTGGGAGGGACAGAAGTAGGATGATAAGGGTTCATTTAATTTTGGACGTGTTAAGTGGAGTTATAGCCAAATAAGCCTTAGCAAGTGCAGGGAGTGTGCATGAAATCTACAAATATTTAATTGACCTTCGTGTCTGTCTGGTTTTGCAAATTACCTTAATATTCACCCATTCCCTCTTGTCCGGGAATCTGGCACTGCCCAGTGAGTTCTGATCTGCAGGTCAGGCTTGAAACTTGATAGTCAATTAAGTTATTCATTCATTTATTCCAAAATCTTTTACTGACACCATAAATAAAGTCAAAATTTGAATAAGAAATGGATCAAAAGTACATTCAGTGCACATTACAGAGGAAAGATCAATATCCTTAATATGTAAAGAACACTTACAAATAGATAAGAAAAAGACCAATGACCCAATCAAAAATTGGCGAGATATATGGAAAGATAATTCATAGTAAAGAAATGAAACTGCTTCTAACCATGTTTTCACCCAGCAGCTGGTAAAGATTAAAAAATGTGTTCAAAAAACTAATAATAAAAAATGTGTTCGTATACTGACTTGGCCTCTCCAAATGCATTGTTGGTTGGGTTCTCATCTGGCACTCTTTGTGTAGAGCACTTTGGCAAGAGCTGTCCCCCAATTTGAAATGCACATAGGCTCTGATGCAATTCTTTCCGTTCTAAAACCTGTCCTGAGAAGCTTCCGATTGTGTGCAATGACACATTGTCAAGGAAGGTCATTTCAGTTGTGTTAGTAGTAAGAAAAAACCAGAAGCCACCCAACTATCCAGTCTTAGGAGACCTGGTTAAACAAATCATGGTAAAGTCATTCAGAGGAATAGTCTACCACCATCAAAAAGAATGAGGCAGTTCTGTATAGACTGATATGGCAAGATTTCCAAAATATATTCGTTAGCTAAAAGGAGAAAACAAAATCAAGAGTGTGTATAGTAGGATATCATTTATGTAAAAAAAGAAACAGGTGGCTAGTGGCAGATGAAATATATTTGTTTATATACACACATGCGTATACATGCATAATTAAACCTATAAATGAACATATAATTAAGCATACAAATAAATGAATAAATCTTTATCTCTGAAAGCGTAGATAAGAAATCCGTTAATGCCAGTGGGGATTAGTCTAAGGGGGGAACACGGCGGGCAGAGCTGGAGGGGAAGGAGACGTACTCTTTTCCATATATTTTATCCTGTTGGAAGTTTTCACCACGCTTGCAGAAACCAAAGTTCCCCTACATCCAGTTTCCCCTTTCTTCCGGGACATTAGACCCCTGAGTCTCAGCTGGGCTATTGCTACCTGAACGAAGGACAGCATTTCTCACCTACCGTGCTGGTAGTGCATTGATTAAGGTCTGGCCAGTGAGGCGTAAGGGTAAGGACCATCCTTACCGACCAGCCCACGTGGGCTGTGTTTCTGCACCTGTGTGCCCATGGCAAGTGGGTCTCAATTGGTACCAGCAGGCCTGGGAGGCTGAGGTGATACCTCGGGGGCTTTGGAGGTGTGCCATTTTGAGTAGCAGTGAGTGTGTGGGCGTCTGGCAGAGGGGTCACCGCTTGCCTGGGGGTCGCTGTGCTTCTGATGATTCTGCAGGACAGGCCGCCAGCCCCCAGGAACCGCTTCCCCCGACCCAAGCACCCAGGCCCTTGTGACTCTGCTGCTCGGAAGCATAGCTTGCGGCTTTTCCCTGTCAACCCGCACCTCCCTTCTCCTGGAAGAGCTGGTCCAGGACAGAAGGCTAGACTCGTGGGGGAGGGGCGCTGGGGGGAGGACGGCTATCTGAGGCCCAGTTGGAAAGCCCCGCAACAGAGACAGGGATGGAGGGAAGCTGGGGTCAGAGAGGAGGTGCAGGACCAGGATTTGCAGTCCTCAAACCCTAACGACATTATACTTTGTTTCAGTCACTGGACCTGAGTATCTATGTGGACGGGAGAGGGGCGGTGGTCGTGAGCGGCTCCTTTCGCGCTTTTTGTCTTGCGCCTCCCCGGGCGGGCACGTTTTCTGGACCCCCTGCAGGATGCCAGGGACCAGCACTGAGCTAGCCCGCCCCGCCCCGCCCCTGCCCCCCGCGAAGCCCGCGCCAAGTCACCACCCGGGAGGGGAGGGCAGTCCCGCGGCTGCAGCGCTGAAGGGTCTGCGCCATCAGTGCGAGTGCGCAGTAGGGGGCGGGGGGCGGCGGGACGGCGCCGCGGGGTCTCCGCGGGGAGGGCGGGGGCGCCCAGCCAGGATGCGCGGTTGCGTTCTGGGCAATGGGGCGCAGGAGCTGCTGCCTAGGAGCCCCTGAGACTGGATGGTGTGCGCGCTGTGCAGCCCCTTGAGGAACCCGCGTCTCCCCTGAGGGCGGCCAGAGTCCTCAGACCCTTCTGAGCCTCGGGGCGACTCCTGGTCCGAGGATTTCTCGGGCCACTGAGAGGACAGAAGGCTGGAGGGGAGCGAGGAGGACTGGGCTGTCCGGGTTAGGGGATGGCTGGGTCTCCTTCCAGGGCAGGTGGAAGAGGAACAGGGTCCTGGTCCCGAGATTTTAGGAGGTAGGAGGGTCAGACCTGGGGGCTTCGTAGTTTGATGGAGGAGGCGGGAGGTATGGGGGTGGGACACTGGAGAGATCGGTTGGGGGTCGGGGGCTAGTAACCGAATTGACCGAACAGAACGTAGGAAAATGACTTGGGTGGGGGGAGTCCAGAGGGCATGTGGGGAGTGGGGAGGGTCGTGAAGCCCCTCCGGAGGCTTTTGGGGGAGCCAGAGGAAGCTTGTGAGAAGGGCGCTTGGAAAAGGGTTTTCGAGCCTCCAGCGATTTTGCACGCCCGTGCCTGCCTGAGGGTGGTGGCTAGGAGCTTGCCGGGGGCGCGCATCTTGGAGGGGCAGCCTCTGGGGAATGGGCCCTGGGTGAGACCTAGGGTCGGTCCTGGGTGTCAGCCAGAGGGGATCATGTGTCCGGAGGGTGATTTTGAGTTTTGAGATGTGTCTGCAGATGTGTTTGTGTCTTTATGCCCTGCTTTCCAAAGTATTTGTTTGAAAATATGTTTCTACAAGTTAGTGTGTGTGTGTGTGTGTGTGTGTGTCTGTGTGTCTGTATGTCTATGTCTGTCTGGGGTGTCTGCTGTTTCGAGCTCTGTGAATCTGAATCTGCACGTTTGTGTGTGTGGATCTGTGAGTGGGTCGTATTGTTTCTAAAAGGCCTGCAAGCTGAGGGGGTGTCTCTGATTTTCTAGGAATGTCTGTGACTGCAGTGTGGGTGTGTGTCTGCAGTGTGTGTGTGTGTGTGTGTGTGTTTCTGTGTGTGTGCATGACTGGGTGTTGCTGAGCTTTTGGATGGATTTCTGCATATTTGTCTGTCTGATCTGCTAGGAGGTCTCAATGTTTTGAAGCCTACAAGGCTGAAGGAGTGATTCTGAGGTTTAACGTGAGCCACTGTGAGTAGGAGCTGGGGGGGTCCAAAGGGGAGTGACAGGGGGCATCTGAGAGGGGGAGGCCTCTGGGGGGATGGGTCCCCAGGTGAGACTGAGGCTGGACCCTGGGGTGTCAGGCAGAGGTGGTCTGAGTGTCCCATAGGGTGCCCTTTGAGTTTTAAGCGTGCAGATGTGTGTGTCCTGCGTGTGTGTGTGCCTGGCGTGCCCAGTATTTGAAGCTGTGTATATCTGCACGTGTGTGTGTGTGTGCGTGCACGTGCCTGAGTGTTACTGAACCTCGGGATGTGTTACTTGCCCATTTGTGTGTATTTGAGGATCTCCAGGTGGGTCTTAAATTGTACAAGTAGGACACCGAGGCCAAGGGGGTGTCTCTGAGATGTTGAAAGTATCCCACTGTGAGTAGGGGTGTGAGTCCTGGGCGGGAGGTCACCTCGTGGGAGGGATTCACTGTGTGCCTGATGATCCTGCAGGACCCACCCTGTCCTCCAGCCACCCCCAAGGGGTCCCCAGGCCGCAGTGCCTCTGAAGCAGGAGCCTCTGTGCCTTTCCTAGGAGAGCCTGGCCTGGGCGGTGGGGGAGGGGCGCTGGGGGAGGGGACGGATTCTGAGGCCCAGTAGGAGCCCCTCAGTAACAAGGATAGTGATGCTGGCAGGCTGGGGGCCTTCGTGGAGGAAGAGGCCTCTTGACCACCCCCCCCAATGATAAAATTGCAGCTAATACTCTGACGCCTGTGCTGCTGTCAGACACTGTTTTCACCACCTGACTTGTGCTTGGGGGCGGGGGTTGGGGGTTTCTGTGTGTTGCTGAGCAACTCGGCCCCGTTCATTCACGTGAGTTTGTCCACAGATTCCCCGGGCATCTCCGGAGCCAGCGCTGCTCGGGCGCCAAGGACAAGCACTGAGCAAGCCCTCCCGCTTCTGCCAAGGGGCGCAGATAGACCCGGGTCCGGAGGTCAGTCCCAAGGCCGCAGCTCTGAAGGGTCGGCGCCATCAGGGCGGGGACGCAGCGAGGGGCGGGGGGCCGGGGGTGGGTGGAGAGGTGGCGGCCGGATGGCGCTGCGGGGTCTCCGCGGGGAGGGCGGGGCACCAGGCCAAGATGCGCAGGTGCGTTCAGGGCAATGGGGCGCAGGAGCTGCTTTCTAGGAGCCCCTGAGGCCCGATGGTGCCCACGGTGGGGCCCCTTCAGGAACCCGCGTCTCCCCTGAGGGCAACCCGAGTCCTCATCCCCTCTGAGCCTCGGGAGAAGTCAGGGTCCTATGATTTCTCTGGCCACTAGCTGGAGAGGAGGCTGGAAGGGACAGAGGAGGCTGGGGTGTCCGGAGTAGGGGTGGCGGGGACTCCGTGCAGGACAGGCGGAGGAGGAGCCCGGGTCCTGATCCAGAGGTTTTAGGTGGTAGGAGGCGCAGACGGGGGGCTCTGTAGTTGGATGGAGGAGGCGGGAGGTGGGGGGGGGCGTGCTGTAAGGACACTGGAAAGGCCTGGGGGGAATCCAGAGGGGAGTTTGGGGGACAACGTGGGGTAGGGAGCCTTTTGGAGGCGTTTGGGGGTCCGCTGAGGACACATAGGATGATTCGCTGAGGAATAAGGTGATTGCAAAAGGGTTTTTGAGCCTCCAGTTATTCTGGGGGCTCATGTCTGGATGCAGGTGGGGGCTGGGAGCGTCCTGGTGGCGTAGAGGGGCATCTGCGTGAGCCCAGGGTGTCGGCCAAGGGCAATTGTGTTGGAGAGGGTGACTTGTATTTTCAGGCTGTGCATCTGCCGTTGTGTGTGTCCCGTGTGTGTGTGTGTGTGTGTGTGTGTGTCTACCGGTGGGTCTCAATTTTTAAAAATAGGTCTGTGGGCTCAGAGGGCGTCTCAGAGGTTTTCAGAGAACATCCTGGGGTGCTGGAGTGTGCGTGTGAGTCCCTGATGGGGAATCACCAAGTCCCTGGGGGGTCATCGTGTGTCTGAAGGCCCTGCCGGGCCAGCCCTAACTCCCCAGCCACACTTGAACCGGAAGCCAGGCCCTCGTGCCTCAGCTGCTCTGAAGCATGAAGCTCTGTGACCTGCGGAGCTTCTTCCATAAGGTTCTGTCTTCCCTGGAAGACCTGGCCCAGAACCAGGGTCTGGAGGGGTTGGGGAGGGGTGCTGCGGGAGATCAGAGGTCAGAGGCCAGGTTGGAAGGTCCTGGCAGCAGGGACAGTGATGCAGGGAAGGTGGGGGTGGGAGAGGAGGTGGAGGGAGAGGCGTCCTAACCGCCCTCCCCCCCACCGATAACCACAGAGTTCGATCCAACACATAAACTGCCTGACTCTGTGTCAGGCTGTGTTCTCAATAGCTGACATGTGTTTAATCATATTCAACCCTCATGTTTAATCATTCATTGTCCTTATTTTCATGGAGGGGAAACCTGACAGCACAGAGGTTAAATACCAGCTCAGTCTGGGCTTGTTAGGTAAGGTACAGGATGCACACTTCAATTTGAATTTCAGACAAAGAATTACCTTTCAGTGGAACTGTGTCCCAGATATTTCTGACCTATACTTAAACATAACTTGGCAAAGTAAATACAGGGTGATTTTTTTAATGTAGACACGTCCCATGCAGTGTTTGGGAGCTACTTATACTAAAAACTGATTTGTGTATCTGAAATTCAAATATTTTGCTGTGTATTTCTTGTAATCTTGCTGTTAAGTCTGGCGAGCTTGATCCTTGAGATCTCTCGGCTAGTGACCGGCAGGCTGGAACCCCCCAGTGCACCTTCCAGACACACGGGCCAAAGTCCCAGCGAGGGTAAAGCTGCGGTGGAGGCGGGGCCCCAGCACCCCACAGCTGAGGCTGCTGCCAGGCACCATTGCAGCAGTGCTGGCCCCTCCCCAGGGGCCGTGGTGAGGGGTCTGTGGGCCGCCTCCCTCGTCGTCAAGCAGTCCTGAGAGGCTGTCACTTGAGCATCCTGTACCAGAAGAGGCCCCCAGGGACAGGGAAGAGAGGTCCTGGTATGTACTACTTGGTCAAGCTATCTTGTAGCCTTAGGACAGGGTTGAAATACGGCACTGAGAATGCTGACCATGAGTGCACTTATTTAGTGCCTGCTGTATGCCAGACTCCAGAGGCCCTTTTGATACCCAGTTAACTGACATTTACCTCCAGGGTTCCAGCACTTTGTGTCATAATTTTTCTATTCTTAAAGGGGCATAAACCCCACACCCATGACCCCTGCCCTTGCCCTTGCCAGGTGCCATGGCAATCGCTCTCCCCACATCACACACTGGGCCTTGGAAGCCACTCTAGGAGGGAGGCATTGCCAACACTTCCCCTTGGATGTTGGGGACCTGGAGACTTGGGGAGGGGATGGAGCTGTCTGAGTCCATCCGACACCTGAGAGCGGTGCTGGGGTTCACACCTGGGCCGTCTGGGTTCCCAGCCCAGACACTGACTGCTCTGGTCTCCTGTCCATAGGGAGCACCTGTAGCGTCACGATGCTACCTCTCAGCACCATCGAGGGCCAGGAAACGGAGGAGGTGCAGACCAAGCCGCCGGAGAAAGGAGGTGAGACACACATGGGGTGGAAACCTGTGGGCAGGTGGCAGTGGGGAGGGTCTCCAGGGCACGGCTGATGGGGAAGTGTTGACCCTGAAGACTGATCCCAACCCCGAATATCTCCCACTGGCTCCTGCTGGGGAGGGAGGGCCCTGAACTGCCCCCAGTAGTTCTATCTTACATGATGATAGTACAACATTAAAACTAGCCCATGGATTTTGGCACAATCCATGTGTATTTTTCCATGTATTTTATCACACGTGTAGTGGCCTGTAACAATCATACAGGAGACAGAAAATACGTGACTATTTCCTGCAGAGGCATCGCCACAGGCAGCTGCATATCAGCTGTCCCTTCCTCCTGGACCCGGGCTCCCCAGGGTGCCACCATCTCCAGAGCCCCCTGTTGTCTTACCCCGGCCCCTTCAATCGCTGACATGCCATCTCTGTTCCCTGTGGGCCTTCAGGATGCAATTTAATGCATGTCTTCAGGCAATGCTGTGCAACCTCCAGCAAGTGTCCTAACCTCTCTGTGCCTTCGTTTCCTCTCTAATGTTGGATTAATATAGTACCTATCTCAGAGACTTATTATGAACAACCAAAGAAGATAATCCATGTAAAATACTTCAAAGCATCCTTCACACATAGCAAGTACACCACACATATTAGCTCTTGTCAATGGTTTCATGACGAAGATCTTATTATTACTGAGTTTCTCAAGCCACAGAGGGCAAGATGGCCTCATGAGTCTTTCCTCCTCCCGCAGCCCTGCCTTCTGGGAACCCTGGTGGGGCACCAAAGAAGCCCCCCAGAAAGAATGCAAGAGTGTCAGCCAGACGGGTGCCGATCTGTCCCATGGTAAGCCTGCTTGTTTCCTCCCTTTGACCAGAGGCCCTTGGGTCTGAGCTCAGGCACATCTGCCACCCTCTCTGCCCAGCAGAGACCCTTGGATGGCTCGGTGCCCCTTGTACCCTTGAGGATGTAGCCCCAGCTCTGGGAGATGGTTTTCTTGGAGATGCTGCCCTCTTTCCTGCCTTCTTTTCTTTCCTAATTCCTGCCTCTGCTCCAACATCACCTCCTCCATGAAGCCTCCCTTGCTCACTTTTGCCTCATTTCTCTCTAACCCCTTGCTTTGCTCAATTTCTTCAGCGTTATTATTGCTACCTGAGAGCATACCTGTATCTGTGTGTTCATCATCTGTGTTCCCTACTAGAGTGGTTCTTGGAGAGCAGCAACCTCCTCTGTTGTTCAATGGCATATCCCCCTGCCTAGAACAGCTGTAACCAGCGTTAGGCACTGTATACACATGGGCTGATTAAGTGAGGGAATGAATTACGTAAGGGTCCCTCCTGCGTAGGCAGCTGTGGCTTTGTCCACCTGGATACCATTCCTCCTTCTCCTACTAACACCCTTGATTGTTCTTGGGGGACCACCTGTCTCCGTGCCCTTCGGATGGTTCTGATCCCATCCTCAGAGCAGCTCCAGGTATGCCCCTGACCAATCAGAGCCAGCAATGCCAAGGTTCCCTATGATTGGTTCCAGGCTGGGCACGTGACTCAACCTTAGCCAATGAGGCGTCTGCTCTGTCTCTGGGGTTCTTAACAGGTGGGAGGGGAGTTTGGAGCGGCCCTTATGGGGAACCAGGGGTGCCGCGGGGAGAGGTCAGGGGAGGCACCGGGTGAGGATGCTCGCAAGAGCACGTTTCCTATTAGTGCCTGCAGCAGACCCAGGGAGGACTCTCTAGAAATCTTACTAGAAAAGAATGTAAGAGTCACAGATATTGCAAAGCAGTACAAAGATCATCCAAATTCACCAATTTTTAGCACTTTTTCTATTTTCTATTTTCGCACATTCAACCCTGATACACACTTTCATCTTATCCCTGTCCATATTCCAGTTTTGATAATTTGCTACACGCTGTCTGCTTGGTGTTCTTTTTCCTCCTACACAAGGTCTGGTCTAGGGCCAGGTATTGTGCTTAGTAATGTATCTTTATTCTCTTTAAGCTAGAAAATCTCCTCAGCCTTTCCTTGCCTCTTATGGCACTGAAGATTTTGAAGTCCAGAGTCTCACCCCGCTCCATATTCATGGTTTATTGGGTTTATTTTTTACCATTTCCCCATGACTGAGATTCAGGGTAGCTATGATCTCTGGAATAGCCCCTAAGTGATGCCACGTCATTCTCATGACATCTCATCTAGATGCACCCTAGGTCTGTCTGCCATCACTGGTGATATGAATTTTGATCCATTCAGCCAAGATGCTTGTCCCATTTCTCCACTGAATAATTTCTGATTTTCTCATTTCTCCATGTAACTAACTAATAAGAAATCATTGGAGAGACACTTGGAGATGAACCAAATAACCTAGAAGCAGAGACCATTCTGATTGGTCCTTTCGGGTCCTGTGCCCACCACTGAACCAAGCATCAGCTGAGGAGATGCAGGACCCCAACTGCCCCAGCCTAGGTCCTATACCCATGGGAGTGTGAGGGATAGAATGTCCCTACGTTTCGCCAACCCCGAGAACAGAGGTATGGGATGCAGCAGTGATTCTCAACCAGAGGCAATGTGTGCCCCAGGGGACACCTTCAGTGTCTGGAAACCCTTTTGTTTGTCACAATTGAAGGGGTGATGCTGATGCCATGTAGTGGGTAGAGACTAGGGATGCTGCTCAACATCGATGTCCAGGACGTCCCCCCTCCGACCCCTGCAAGAAGGATCTGGACCCACAGTGTCACTAGTATGGAGGGTAGGTAACCCAGAAATAGGGGAAAGGACGATTCTGCACAGGTGTGGACACTGAGTGGAGAAGCCTTCCTGTCCACCCTAAGCCTCCCAGCTGGGAATGCCAGCCTGGTGAAGCTGAGAGCCCAGACTCCAGAGTCTCAGTGCTGGGTTCAAATCCAGCCTCAGCCACTACCAGCTGTGGGACCTGGAACCAGTTCCTGAACTTCTCTGAGCCTCGGTTTCCTCCTCTGTGGAATACGGCAGTAGGAACACCCCCCTCACAGGGTTACTACGAGGATTAAGTGAGTTCACATTTGTGCTGTGCTTACAACAGTGCCTGGGATATAAGCATCTGTCACATAAATGATGGGAGATGTCTGTCCCCTGAGGAGGTTATATACTCACTTCTAATCCTGACTGCTGATATCCCCCACCTCTATGTCTGATCATAAAGAGTGAGAAAACTTACTGGTCCCTCCCTACCTCTGTTACCTCATCTGTAGGATGGAGAAATAAGAACAGAGGCCACCCCATGAGGATCAAATGGGACCTGACACGTCATTCATGCAGCAGAGTAAATACTCAATAACCACTGGGTAGAAATAATAGTCCTCTCAGAAATTACCGCAGCTACATACTTCCAGCACCGTGGGAGATGCTTTATATTGAAAGGAAGTGTTTAATTTTTTAAGGAAAGCAGATGGTTTTAAGACAGCAGCAAAGCAAACGTTGTCACAGCTAACGGGTTTCCAGCTCTCAGTAAGTGGCAAATATTGTTAAATTTAAAGATCCTTTTCTAGGGTTACCTTGTTCAGTCCTCACACTCCCCTATGAGAGAGGAGTTATTTATATTCCATTATACAGAAGTGTAAACTGAGGCCAGGGAAGGTCAGGTCGCTTGCCCCAGGACCCCCAGCTGTACGTGGCCAAGTAGGAATTCAACCCCAGGTGGGCTGCCCCTGAGTGCACGTGCTGAGCCCCCAAACTAGGGGTGACTGGACACTACCTAGGCGCTAACCATCTCTTCCTTCGTCTCTGTCCTCTGTCCTTCCAGCCAAGTGTTTGCTTCACCTTTTACATGGAATCGAATGACTCTGACTTTGAATCACAGTCTTCTCCTGAAACTTCGAAACCTGGCTCAAAGTGCACCTCCCCTTCGAAGCCTCGTGCAAAGTATCAGGAGATCCAGGCGTGGGAATGTCCCCTGTGCTGCCTCAGCATCCTCTACCTTTCCTAACACCCGAGGTCCCTCTGCTTCCCGCTCTAGACCCCGCGCTCCCAAAACACACTTCCTGGGCTACTCTGGTGTAAAACTCTAAAATACAGCTGCTTAAACATGCCGAAGTTGATTTCTCTCTGATGGTGACTGTGTGTAAACTTGCAGGGGGGAAGTGTTACAAACTGGTGGAGTTGGGCAGCCAGGGTCCTTTGAGCTTGGTGCTCTGTGCCACGTGGCTGGAGAGGGCTCACCCACGACACCCAGTCCACATTCTGGCTCAGGGGAAGGGGGAGGGGAAGACGGAAGGGGAAGACACACTTTAGTCCTTCAAAGGGCAACTCCTACAAGATGCCCAGATCACTTTTCCTCAGACCTCATTGGCCAGAGCATAGTCACATGACCACATCTAGCTGCAAGAGATGCTAGGAAGTGCAGTCTTTAGCTGGGCAATCCTGTGCTCACCTAATAGCTTCTATTATTATAGCAAAGGGGAATGGCTATTGTGTCCCCACTGAGCGGGTCTGTTATGTTAATTTAGCCCCAGCATCAGGCTGTAATGAATACATGAGTGAATAAATGTACTCTTCAATACTGTATCTCTCTCCCATTGACTAGGATCTCCTCCATTTTTACACAGATATTTAGAATGATGAACATTTCTTGAGCGCTGACCATGTGGTAGGCACTGAGCTAATGTCTTTACACATTTTGATCCACTTAATTCTCACAACCATATGGCTGGTTCTGTTATTATCCATCTTTCCAAGATAAGAGAACAGAGGCACAGAGAGTTCATGTCACTTGCTTCAGATCACACAGATCATAAGTAGCCAAGCCAAGATTCAAACCCAGGCAGGCTGGCTCCAGAGTCTATGCCCTTAACCATCATGGTAAAAACCTCACACATGTGGACACTGGGACTTTCCCAGATGGTCACACGACTGTGAGTGGAAGAGCATCTTCCAACATTCATACCCTCCAAGATTCATAGCATCCATTCACTTACCTCTTCAGATATTGCATAAATACTTGGAATATGCATGTAGCGCTTATCTTTAGACACAGTAATGCCACTTAACTACAACAACAACAAAATCCACAGAAATTGTCGACTGAAGTAAAAATGCACAATGTGAGGGCTGTGAGTTTCAGTTTTGGGGGACTTACTGAGGACTATAGCCCAAGAGAGAGCCTCTCAGAGAGCTCTGAGGAACTGCTCCTAAAGGTAGGTAGGAGGTCAGGTTCTGTGTGATTTTGGAGAAGGGGTCCATGCAGTCAAGCACACACCTCAGCACAAGTTTCCTGTTGGTCATGAAGAACAGACATCTCAGTCAATGATTTTAGTGCTTTTCTAAGTATGGGAAGATGCAAGAATCTTGGTTCATAGTATTTTTTTTTCTGAAAATATCTAATTATCTGACGGCCATCTCTGCCACTTTCCCCAGAGCACAGAGTGCCTCACCCGGGTCTTAACCCTGAATTCCTTTCAGGGTGAACTCTAGGTGGTACAGAATGGTGGGCAGCATCCTTTAGTTGGCAAACTTCAGGAGCAACAGCCACAAGGGGTCGTGGAGGTGGCTCTGCTGAGGTTTCTGGGCTCCTCCAGATGCCTGGTGGACGCTGGTCCTCAGCTCACCTAGGCTGGCTTCTCTTGGGGCACTGGGGAGACCTGGCCCTACTCCAAGTATCTTTCATCCTCCAGCAGGCTTGCCTGGGCATGTTCTTCTTCATGGCGGGGGTAAAGACGCAAGAGAGAAACAAATGCCAGTTTCATAAGCACTTTTCAAGCTTTTGCTTAAATCACATTTTACCAGAATCCCTTTGGCCAAAGCAAGTTCCATGGCCAAGTATAGATTCAGAAGAAGAGGGCACTGCACACTTAGGACAAAGGGTTTGGACATGGGGGAGTGTGGAAAACTGGGGCCACGTTTGCAACCTACCACAAGGCAGGATTGTGATCATTTCCCCAAGTTGCATCGGCTCCCACCTGTCAGAACACAAGAGGATTCACCAGCCAGGCACTTGGGAGGGAAGCCAGGAATGTGGGAGAGCCTTCACCTGCCAGGTGGCCCTTCTCAAGCTTCAGAAAAGTCTCTGGGGGGATATGTTATCACTGTGAGGGATGAGGAAAGACTTCCTGTGTAAGTCAAGTGTTCAGCGACGTCAGAGCATGCTTCCCAGATAGAAACCCTACAGGTGTCCTGAGTGTGGGAAAGCTTTCACCGCAGACCCGACTCTTAGTAATCACGGGAAATTCCACACTGCAGGGAAGCCGTGTGCAGGCACCAAAGGTGGGGTCCTCCGGGCAGGTCTCCTCCCTGACCCACCACCAGCAAATTCATGTTGGAAAAGACTGTAAACTCTCCCAGTGTGAAAGGGCCTTTAGCTGGAATGTACGCAAAACGCCCCAGTGCAGGTAAAATGACGGAACCTATGTGGGTGGAGTTTTCTTTCATTTCTCCTCAGAAGTTTTCTGGTAGACCAGAAGTTCGCATTTGGGGTGATACTCCACCGCCCCTCCTGGAACTTCTCCACAATGTAGGGATATTATGGTTGGTCCAACTTGGTGGTGCTACTAGGCTCTAATGGGCAGGGGCCTAGAATCCTCTACCGCTTCTCCAGTGCGCAGGCACACCTCCCGCACAAGGAATGTTCTGGCCCCAAATGTCAGTAGCGATACTATGGGAAACTGCATTTGAGAAGGAATTCAGTATAATTTTCTTGCCCCCAGAAAAGTAACCATGAACTTCATAAAGGAGTCAAACACAAATAAAATTCAGAACAGAGTTTCTCAGCTGCTCCAGGCAAGTTTCAGTGGCCAAATGTGACCAGGGCCTACCGCACTGGGCACTGCAGATGCAGAACATTTCCATGGGCACAGAAGGGTCTGTCTCAGGACTGCTTTAGATCTCATAGGCTATCAGAATTATCACAAAGTGTAGCCCCCAGAAAGTGAGGAAGTGGGCTTGGTGCTGTGAGAGACTGAAGAAGCACAGCCAGATGCAGCATCTTGTCAATGGCTCTTGGAGACTCTTGGCTCCATGCACGGTCCTCTGGGCTGTTCGAGTCTCAGGCTGGCCAGTGCCCTGCCCGCAGGACACCCTCCTCTGTTTGCGGCAGATTAACGAGTCGGTTACCGATAATGTTGGATAAATGCTAACATTTCCTGGGCACTTTCCACCTGTCAGGTATGGTGCTGAGCACGTTACATAGATGATCTCGTGTAACCCTCACCAGAGTGCTAGGAAATAGGAGCTAATATGATCCCCATTTTGTAGGAGATAAAAGCGAGGCTCTCATGAGCTTTTTCAAACACTATCGTTTAAATTTTTCTAGCAAATTCAAGACTATGTGCCTATTTGTATACTATGCTCTTTCAATTCACAGGATTCAATACTACAGTATTTTTTCAATATTATTTTCATAAAATATTTTTTAAAGACATGCCCATTCAGTTTTATGCTCAAACGGCCCTTTTGCCAGAGAGCAGCTTGGCTTTACCTACTGCAGGGTCTGGTACAGAAAATTCTCTAAGTCAGGGGTGGGCAGACTCTGGTCATCCAGCCACAGCCTGTTGTGTAAAGAAGGGCTCGTTGCCACAAGTACAGCCATTCCTTACCTAACGTCGGGGCTGCTTCCATGCAAAGTGCAGTAGCTGCTACACAGACCCGATGGCCCAGAATTCTAGACTGTTTGCCATGACATCCTTGACAAGAAGGGTGACTGACCTTGCTGCGAATAGATGCCAAACTGAAATCAGTACGGGTGGAGGTGTGAGAATGGTTAGAAAAAGGAGGGAAAATCGTGAACTATCGGGACTGTGACGCGCAGTGTACACGATATTTTGTGTTTGAGCGCAGGGCACATGCTACATACATGTGTTCCTCCGCGCGTGTGGCGTGTGTTTGTTCACATTCGAAGAACGCGTTTAGAAATACTACGTACTCTCATTACCTGCACAAGTAATTCTCAGCCACTCAAAACCTGCCCAGGGCGACCTCCGAAACTGCTTTCCCCAACGGACGAGGACGCAGAGGCCCCCCCCCCTCCCCACTAATAACGGAATCGCAGCGAACACTCTGACGCCTGTGCTGGTGTCAGAGACAGTTTCAACCACCTGACTTGTGTTTGCGGGCGGGGGTTAGGGGGGTGTGCGCGTCGCTGAGCAGCTCGGTTCATTCGCGCGAGTTTGTCCACCGCGTCCCCGGGCATCTCCGGAGCCAGCGCTGCGCGGGCGCCAAGGACAAGCCCCGAGCAAGCGCGCCCGCTGCTGCCCAGCGGCGCAGCCAGAACCCGGGTCCGGAGGTCAGTCCCGCGGCTGCAGCTCCGAAGGGTGTGCGCCGCGGGGCGGGGGCGCAGCGCGGGCCGGGGGTCTCCGCGGGGAGGGCGGCGCTCCCGGGCAGGATGCGCGGGTGCGTTCGGGGCAATGGAGCGCAGGAGCGGCTGCCTAGGAGCCCCTGAGACCCGACGGGGCGCGCGGTGGGGCCCCTGGAGGAGCCCGCGTCCCCCCTGAGGGCGGCCGGGATGCTCAGGTGCTCGTGAGCCGCGGGGCGACTCCGGGTCAGGATTTCTCTGGCCACTGTGAGGAGGGAAGAGTGGAGGGGACCGAGGAGGCTGGGGTGTCAGCAGTAGGGGTGGCGGGGAGTCCGTGCAGGACAGGCGGAGGAGGAGCCCGGGTCCTGGTCCTGAGGTTTCCGGGGGTAGGAGGCGCAGACGGGGGGCTCTGTAGTTGGATGGAGGAGGCGGGAGGTACGGGGGTCGCTCTGCACACCAGAGAGGCCGGTCGGGTATCAGGGGGTCAGGTAGCGACCTGGCCAAGTAGAAAATGGGAAAATGATACTGCAGGGAGTCCAGAGGGTAGTTTGAGGGGTGAGGAGCGGGGGGAGCCCCTCCGGTTGTGTTTGGGGTTCGCTGAGACGCATAAGAGGTTTGCGGATGAGAAGGGCGCTTGGATAACAGCTTTTGAGCCGCCAGCGCCTCTGTGCGCCTGCGTGCTGCGGGTGGGGGCAGGGAGGCTGTTTGGGGCGCGCACCTTTGAGGGGCAGCCTCGGGGGTGGGCCCTGGGTGTCGGCCAGAGGGAAATTGGGTTGCAGAGGGTGATGTGTAATTTCAGCTTCTGCGTCTGCAGTTGTGTGTGTGTCCCGTGTGTGTGTGTGTGTGTGTGTGTGTGTGTGTGTGCGCGCGCATATCCAGGACTGCCTGTGAGGAGGGCATCCAGTACTGACAAGCACGCCTGCCCACGGGGGAATCGGGGGTCTCTGAGTTTCCCTGGAGTGTGTCTGCAGATGTGCTTGGCTGGTCATGCCCTGGTTTCCCCAGTGCTCATCTGAAAATGTGTATTTCCCACAATTGTGTGTGTGTCCCTCTGGCCGGGTGTTCCCGCCCTTTGACGCACCTTGTATTTGCACGATTATGTGTGAGGGTCTGTGATGGGTCTCATGCTTCTTAAAAAGGCTTAGAGGGAGATGTGTTGACTCTAAGTTACCAGACAGTGTGTTCTGAGTGTGTGTGTGTGTGTTTAATCATGTTTAATCCTCGGGTTTAATCATTTATAGTCCTCATTTTCATGGACGGAAAAGCTGACAGCGCAAGAGGTTAAAAAACCCCTGAATCAGGGCTTGCCACGTAAAATACAGGACACCTGCTTAAACTTGAATTTCAGATAAATAATGAATTACCTTTTAGTATAAGTATGTCCTGAATATTTCATGGGACTTGCCTATACTTAAACATAATTTAGCAAAATAATTTAAAAATGATTTTTATATAGACATGTATTTGAACATACTTATGGTAAAAAATGATTTGTGTATCTAAAATCCAAATGTCAGTTTTCTGTGTATTTCTTGTAATCTTGTTGCTGTTAAATCTGGCAAATTTGATCCTTGAGATCTCTCGGCTAGTGACCGGCAGGCTGGAACCCCCCAGTGCACCCTCCAGGCACACGGGCCCAAGTCCTGCCCAAAGTAAGGCTGGGGTGGAGGCGGGGGCCCCAGCACCCCACAGCTGAGGCTGCTGCCAGGCACCCTTGCTGCAGTGCTGGCCCCTCCCCAGGGGCTGTGGTGAGGCAACTGTGGACCGGCCCCCTCGTCTTCACCGCAGTCCTGCGGGTCAGTCTTACGACTTAAGACTTAAGCATCCTGTACCAGAATGGGCCCCCTGAGGCCAGGGAAACAAGGTCCTGGTCTGAACCGTGTGATCAAGCTGCCTTGTAGCCTTAGGACAGGGCTGAAATATCGCACTAGGAATGCTGGCCATGAGCTGCACCTATTGAGTGCCTGCTGTATGCCGGACACCAGAGGCCCTTTTGATACTCAGTTAGCTGACATTCACCTTCAGGGTCCCAGCTTTCTGTGGCATAATATTTTTTTCATTTTTACTTATTTACAAAACAGAAACAGACTCACAGACTTAGAGAACGAACTTATGGTTACCAGTGGGGAAGGGATAGTTGGTGGGTTTGGAATTGACATGTACACACTGCCATATTTAAAATGGGTGACCAACAAAGACCTGCTGTAGAGCACAGGGAACTCTGCTCGATGTTATGTGGCCGCCTGGATGGGGGGGCAGTTTGGCGGAGAACGGATACGTGTATATGTATGCCTGTGTCGCTTTGCTGCGCACCTGAAACTGTCACATTGTTAATCGGCTATACTCCAATATAAAATAAAAAAGTTTTTTTAAAAAGGTAATATTTCTTCATTGTTTAAATGGTCATAAACCCCAGACCCATGACCCCTGCCCTTGCCCTTGCCAGGCGCCATGGCAATCGCTCTCCCCACATCACACACTGGGCCTTGGAAGAACGCTAGAGGGAGGCATTGCCAACGCTTCCCCTTGGATGTTGGGGACCTGGAGACTTGGGGAGGGGATGGAGCTGTCTGAGTCCCTCCGACACCTGAGAGCGGTGCTGGGGTTCACACCCGGGCCATGTGGGTCCCCAGCCCAGACACTAACTGCTCTGGTCTCCTGTCCACAGGGAGCACCTGTGGTTTCACGATGCTACCTCTCAGCACCATCGAGGGCCAGGAAACGGAGGCGGTGCAGACCAAGCCGCCGGAGAAAGGAGGTGAGACACACGTGGGGTGGAAAACTGTGCATAGGTGGCAGTGGGGAGGGTCTCCAGGGCACAGCTGATGGGGAAGTGTTGACCCTGAAGACTGATCCCAACCCCAAATATCTCCCACTGGCTCCCGCTGGGGAGGGAGGGCCCTGAGGGGCACCCAGGAGGGAACCCCCACACATCACCTCATGTCAGTAGGTCCTGTCACTGCCCTGCTCAGACCCTTCAGAGATCTCCTGGGAGCTGAATGAATTTGGGCTCCTTTTTGTGGCCTGGACACCCCTGTTGTCTTACCCCAGCCCCACCACTCACTGACATTCCCTGTCTGTTCCCTGTGAGACTTCAGGATGCAATTTAAGGCATGTCTGCAGGTGCTGCTGTGCAACCTCCCGCAAGTGTTCTAACCTCTCTGTGCCTTGGTTTCCTCATCTCTGAAGTGGGATGATGAGAGTAGCCATTTCAGAGAGTTATTATGAAGAACCAAAAAAGATAATACGTGTAAAATACTTAAATGCGTGCCTGGCACAAAGCAAGTACTCCACATATATTAGCTCTTGTCAGTGGTTTCATGATGAAGATTTTATTGAGTTTCTCAAGCCTCAGAGGGCAAGATGGCCGCATGGCTCTTTCCTCCTCCCTCAGTCCTGCTTTCTGAGGATCCTGATGATCCACCAAAGAAGCCCATCAGAATGAAGGGAACGATGTTATTCAGAGTCCTGCCGTTCTGTCCTGTGGTAAGCCTGTTTCTTTCCTCCCTTTGCCCAGAGGCCCCTGGGTTCTGAGAAGTCAGGTACATCCACCACCATCTCTGCCCAGCAGAGACCCTTGGGTGGCTGGGTGCCCCTTTGTCCATCTCTCATTCTGGATGTGGCCCCATCTTGTGGGGGATAGTTTTCCTTGAAGATGCTGCCCTCTTTCCTGCCTTCTTTTCTTTCCTAATTCCTGCCTCTGCTCCAATGTCACCTCCTCCACGAAGCCTCCCTTGCTCACTTTTTCTCCATTTCTCTCCAACCCCCTTGCCTTGCTGAAGTTTTTTCAAAGTAATTATTGCTACCTGAGAGCATACCTTGTATCTGTGTGTTCATCATCTGTCTTCTCTACTAGAGTAGTTCTTGGGGGCAGGAACCTCCTCTGTTCTTCAATGCCATACCCCTGTGTGTAGAACAGATGTAACCAGCGGTAAGCACTGTACACACATGGGCTGATTAAGTGAGGGAATGAATTACGTAAGGGTCCCTGCTAAGGCAGGCAGCTGTGGCTTTGTCCACCTGGACACCATTCCTCCTTCTCCTACTAACACCCTTGATTTTTCTTGGGGGACCACCTGTCTCCATCCACTCTGGATGGTTCTGATCCCATCCTCAGAGCAGCTCCAGGTATGCCCCTGACCAATCAGAGCCAGCAATGCCAAGGTTCCCTATGATTGGTTCCAGGCTGGGCACGTGACTCAACCTTAGCCAATGAGGCGTCTGCTCTGTCTCTGGGATTCTTAACAGGTGGGAGGGGAGTTTTTGGAGCGGCCCTGATGGGGAACCAAGGGGGCCCCGGGGAGAGGTCAGGGGAGGCACAGGGTCAGAATGCTCGCAAGAACACCTTTCCTATGAGTGCCTGCAGCAGTCCCAGGGAGGACTCTCTAGAAATCTTATTAGAAAAAAAATGTAAGAGTCACAGATTTTGCAAAGCAGTACAAAGATCATCCAAATTCACCAGTTGTTAACGCTTTTTCTATTTGCATGTTTTCTCATATATATATAATATACTTGTACATTATATATAATGTACATATGTATTCCTCTGTGTGTGGCCTTAGAAATAGAATATTCTCTTTGGTAAGTGTGAGGCTGTTGTAACACTTGGGCTTTTAACTCTTACATGCACTTTCATCTAATCTCATGTCCATATTCCTGGTTTGTTAGTTTAATACCTAATGTCTTTTTGACGTTCTTTTCCCTCTTACACAAGGTCTCATCTAGGTTTCTTAGTAATGTATCTTTAGTCTCTTTAAGCTGGAAAATCCCCTCAGCCCTTCTTTGCCTCTCATGACACTGACGATTTTGAAGACCAGAGTCACACCCTGCCCCATACTGATGGCTTTTTACTTTGTTGTTTTTGCTGTTGTTTTGACCCTTTCCCCCTAATGAGATTCAGGGTAAGCTATGATCTCTTCAATACCACCTAAGTGATGCCCTGTCCTTCTCAGGACATCACATCTAGATGCACATGAGGTTTTGCATGTGAGAAAGAATTCAGGTATAATTTTCTTGCTCTGCAACACAGTAATCACTAACTAACTGCATGAGGCTACTTCAATGTAAATGAATCAATCTTAAACAAAATTCAATACACGGTTTCTCAGCCGCTCAGGGCAGGTTTAAGTGGCCAGATGTGGCGAGGGGCTACCGCACTGGACACTGCAGATACAGAATATTTCCATGGTCACAGAAGGGTCTGTCTCAGGACTGGGTTAGATCTCTTAGGTTATCAGAATTATCATGGAGCATAGCCCCCAGAGAGTGAGGATGTGGGCTTGGTGCTGTGAGAGACTGAAGAAGCACAGCCAGATGCAGCATCTTGTCAATGGCTCTTGGAGACTCTTGGCTCCATGCACGGTCCTCTGGGCTGTTCGAGTCTCAGGCTGGCCAGTGCCTTGCCCGCAGGACAACCCCTCTGCCTGGGGAAGATTAACCAGTCAGTTACCGATAATGTTAGATAAATGGTAACATTTCCTGGGCACTTTCCACCTGTCAGGTATGGAGCTGAACACTTTATATAGATGATCTCGTGTAGCCCTCACCAGAGTCCAAGAAATAGGAGCTAATATGATCCCCAATGTATAGGAGAGAAGAACGAGGCTCATGAGAGCTTTTTTAAGGTTATTATTTCAAATTTTGTACATAATCAAGACTCAATGGCTATTTTTATATTACACTCTTTTCATTCTCAGGATCCGTAGCTTCATAAAGTATTTCTTTTTTAAAAGAAAAATAACAAAGTGTATCTGTTCACATTTCTGCCCAAACTGCCCTTTTGCCAGAGAGCAGCTTGGCTTCATCCACTGCAGGAGCTGGCACAGAAAATTCTCTAGGTCAGGGGTGGGCAGACTCTGGCCATCCAGCCACAGCCTGCAGTGTAAATAAGGGCTCATTAGCATAGCCACGCCCACCCTTAGGTAGAGTCTGGGCTGCTTTCCTGCAAAGTCCAGGAGCTGTGACACAGACCTGATGGTGCACAAAGGCTAAACTATTCGCCATGACATCCTTGACGACAAAGGTGACTGATCTTGCTTTGAATAGATGCCAGACTGAAATCAATACGGGTGAAAGTGTGAGAATGTTTAGAAAAAGGAGGGAAACTCTTGAACTACTGTGAGTGTGATACACTATATAAAAGATATTTTGTGTTTGGGTCCAGTGTACATGCTACATACATGTCTTTCTAGGTGTGTGCGTCATATATTTCCTCATATTCAAATAAGAAGTTTAGAAACAGTACTTACCCTTATTACCTGCATAACTGATTCTCATTCTGTTAAAACCTGCCCATGGCGACCTCCTAAATCGATTCCTCTAACGAATGAGGCCCCCGACCCTCCCCCCTAAAAATAAAATTGCAGCCAACACTCAGATACCTGTGCTGGTGTCAGAGACCGTTTTAACCACCTGACTTCTGTTTGGGGCCGGAGATGAGTGAGTGCTTTGCGTGACGCGGAGCGACTCAGCTCTGTTCATTCCTGCGAGTTTGCCCACAGATTCCCTGGACATCTTCGGAGCCAGCGCTACCCGGGCGCCAAGGACAAGCCCCGAGCAAGCCCGCCCGCTCCTGCCCAGCGGCCCAGCCAGAACCCGGGTCCGGAGGTCAGTCCCAAGGCAGCAGCTCTGAAGGGTGTGCGCCATCCGGGCGGGGGCGCAGCGCGGGCCGGGGTGGGGGGAAGGGGGAGGGGGCGGCCGGATGGCGCCGCGGGGTCCCTGGGGGGAGGGCGGGGCCGCCTGGCCAGGATGCGCGGGTGCTCGGGGCAATGGAGCGCAGGAGCGGCTGCCTAGGAGCCCCTGAGACCCGACGGGGCGCGCGGTGGGGCCCCTGGAGGAGCCCGCGTCTCGCCTGAGGGCGGCCGGGATGCTCAGGTGCTCGTGAGCCGCGGGGCGACTCCAGGTCAGGATTTCTCTGGCCACTGGCAGGAGGGAAGAGTGGAGGGGACCGAGGAGGCTGGGGTGTCAGCAGTAGGGGTGGCGGGGAGTCCGTGCAGGACAGGCGGAGGAGGAGCCCGGGTCCTGGTCCTGAGGTTTTCGGGGGTAGGAGGCGCAGACGGCGGGCTCTGTAGTTGGATGGAGGAGGCGGGAGGTATGGGGGTCGCTCTGCACACCTGAGAGGCCAGTTAGGTGTCAGGGGGTCGGTTATCTCACTGGCCGAATAAAAACATAGGAACATGACTTTGCGGGGAGTCCATAGAGCAGTTTTAGGGGTGAGGAGGAGCGGGGAGTCCCTCCGGAAAGGTTTGGGGCTTCACTAAGAACGAATAAGAAGGTTTGCGGATGAGAAGGGCGCTTGGATAACAGCTTTTGAGCCGCCAGCGCCTCTGTGCGCCTGCGTGCTGCGGGTGGGGGCAGGGAGGCTGTTTGGGGCGCGCACCTTTGAGGGGCAGCCTCGGGGGTGGGCCCTGGGTGTCGGCCAGAGGGAAATTGGGTTGCAGAGGGTGATGTGTAATTTCAGCTGGTGCATCTGCAGTTGTGTGTGTCCCGAGAGTGTGTGTGTGTGTGTGTGTGCGTGTGCGTGTGTGTGTGTGTGTGTGTGTGTGTGTGTGTGTGTGCATGTGCAGGACTGCCTGTGAATGGAGCGTTCAGTACTGACAAGGAGGTCTGCCTGCTTGAGTAGTGGGGGTCTCAGATTTCCCTAGAGTGTGTCTGCAGATGTCGGTGTGTCGCTACGCCCTGGTTTCCTCAGTGTTCATCTGAAAATGTGCGTTTCCGTGTGTGTGTACCTGGCCGCTGGTCCCACTATATGATGCACCTTATATTTGCACGATTATGTGTGACAGTCTGTGATGGTTCTTAAGCATCTTCAAATGGCTTCGAAGAAGAGATTTGACTCTAACTTACCAGATACTGTGTTCTGAGTGTGAGTGTGTGTGTATTTAATCATATTTAATCCTCGTGTTTAATCATTTATTTTCCTCATTTTCATGGACGGGAAAGCTGACAGCACAAGAGGTTAAAAAACCCCTGAATCGGGGCTTGCCAGGTAAAATACAGGATGCTTACTTCAATTTGAATTTAAGACAAATAATGAATTACCTTTTAGTATAAGTATGTTCCAGATATTTCATGGGACTTGCCTATACTTAAACATAATTTAGAAAACTAAATAAAAAAATGACTTTTTATGTAGACATGCCCCAGGCAGTGTTCGGATATGCTATACTAAAAACGGATTTGTGTATCTGAAATTCAAATCTCAGTTTGCTGTGTATTTGTTGTAATGTTGTTTTGTTAAATCTGGCAAACTTAATCCTTGAGTTCTCTTGACTAGTGACCTGCAGGCTGGAACCCCCCAGCCCACCCCTTCCAGACACACTGGTCCAAGCCCTGCCCAGGGTAAAGCTGGGGTGGAGGCGGGGTCCCAGGACCCCACAGCTGAGCCTGCTGCCAGGCACCCTTGCTGCAGTGCTGGCCCCTCCCCAGGGGCCGTGGTGAGGGGTCTGTGGACCGGCCCCCTCATCTTCACCGCAGTCCTGAGAGGCAGACACTTAAGCATCCTGTACCAGAAGGGGTCCCAAGGCCAGGGAAGCGAGGTCCTGGTCTGAACTGTTTGGCCAAGCTCCAATTTAGCCTTAGGACAGCCCTGAAATACAGCACTGGGAATGCTGGCCATGAGCGCACTTATTGAGTGCCCGCTGTATGCCAGACACCACAGGCCCTTTTGATATCCAGTTAACAGTTATTCACCTTCAGGGTCCCAGCTTTCTGTGTCAAGATATTTCTTCTTTTTCTTAAAGGGGCATAAACCCCAGACCCATGACCCCTGCCCTTGCCCTTGCCAGACGCCATGGCAATCGCTCTCCCCACATCACACACTGGGCTTTGGAAGCCACTCTAGGAAGCAGGCATTGCCAACATTTCCCCTTGGATGTTGGGGACCTGGAGACTTGAGGAGGGGATGGAGCTGTCTGAGTCCCTCCGACACCTGAGAGCGGTGCTGGGGTTCACACCGGGCTGTCTGGGTGCCCAGCCCAGACACTGACTGCTCTGGTTTCCTGTCCATAGGGAGCCCCTCTGGCGTCATGATGCTACCTCTCAGCACCATCGAGGGCCAGGAAACGGAGGCGGTGCAGACCAAGCCGCCTGAGAAAGGAGGTGAGACACACATGGGCTGGAAACCTGTGGGCAGGTGGCAGTGGGGAGGGCCGCCTGGGGAGACCTTTTGAGGAAGGGTTGACCCTAAAGACTGATCCCAACCCCAAATATCTCCCGCAGGCTCTTCCTGGGAAGGGGGGGGCGGCCCTGAAGCGCACCCAGGATGGAACATCCCCGACATCCCCTCATGACAGTGGGTCTTGTCTCTCCCCTGCTCAGAGCCTGCAGGGGTGTCTCCTGGGTCTCCTGGGAGGTGGAATCAATCTGGGCTCCTTTCTGTGATCTGGTCACCTGCCTGGACTGGCCCTGCATCCAGTTGCGGTCTACGCAACTGGGAAGGCTACGAGGTCATTTGTTTGGGATATGATGGAGGCCTGACCCAAGGATTTTAGCTGAGGGGATGAGCAGGAGTGGGGTAGGTTGTGGATCCCGCTGGTGGCTGGGCCTCATGAGTGAGGGGTGCCTGGTCTGTTGTGATGCTTCCTTTCTGAAACATCTTACTTTGCAATAATTTTATATTCACAAGAAGTTGCCGTAATACTACAGAGAAGCTCCATGGACACTTCATCCCATTTCCCCCAGGATCTTTATTTTACATGATGATACTACAACATCAAAACTAGCCCATGGATATTGACACAATCCATGTGTGTTTTTGCTTGTATTTCATCACATCTGTAGCTGTGTGTAACCATCATACAAAACAAGATACAGGCCACTCTTTTAGCTACCTGCTCCCTTACCAGAGGTCGCTACTTTGCAGCGTCTTGTCCAGTCTTCCAGAATGTTCTGTGCTCACTCATACAGACAAGGATTTGTGTGCACCTGTTACTATGTATTTATGTCTGATGCACTGTGTGTACTGTATATGCCACTGCCAGTTCCTATGTTGTCTTGTTTCATTGAATTCTGATCGGGCACTTAGTATCTTCCAGTCACGGTCCCAATGCTTTCCAAGCATCCAATCACTCATGCTTCACAACTCTGTGAGGTCAGGACACTGATTACCCCATTTGGCAGATGGGAAATCTGGGGGATGACAAGGATGAATGATTAGCTCATGCTGGGATTTGAAGTGATTGGCCCCGGGGTCTTTGACCTTAAGCACTGTGTCCCCTGTCCATCTTGGGGACCCTTCCCCACAAGATGACAAGTTTGTGTTCCAGCTGCCTGGCATTCCATGGTCTGTCTGTACTGCACTGCAGTTTATTTAACCTGGTTCCTGCAGGTGGCCGTTCGGGTTATTCCCAGTCTCTGAGGAAGACAATAAATGCAAAAGTAGAAATAAGATTATAGTTGGGTCATATTGCACACAGGGGAGTATACCCAGGACAATACGTTTAACAGGGGGATGGCTGCATCAAAGGAGGATGTGCATTTGTAATTTGGTGAGTTTGACTGAATGGTCCTCCGTAGAGAGGCGGATTTCCATTCCCAGCAGGAGTGTAGGAGTTTCTAAGAAAATATCTGGATTTGTTGGTAGCTTTGAAATATCAGGAGGCTTCACTCTAAATCAAGACATCTGTCTTCTGTGGGGAAACTAGACAATTATCTGGAGAGGCATCCCCACAGGCAGCTGCATATCAGCTGTCCCTTCCTCCTGGACACGGGCTCCCTGGGGTGCCACCATCTCCAGAGCCCCCTGTCGTCTTACCCCAGCCCCTTCACTCACTGACATTCCCTGTCTGTTCCCCGTGGGCCTTCAGGATGCAATTTAATGCGTGTCTGCAGGCACTGTGTGAAACCTCCAGCAAGTGTCCCAACCTCTGTGCCTTGGTTTCCTCATCTCTAAAGTGGGATGATAGTAGGCATCTCAGAGAGTTATTATGAACAATCAATTAAGCTATGATGTGTAAAATACTTAAAAGAGTGCCTGACACATAGCAAGGACTCAACACATATTAGCTCTTGTCAATGATTTTATGATGAAGTTATTCTTAGTGAGTTTCTCAAGCCTCCGAGGGCAAGGTGGCCTCATGCCTCTTTCCTCCTCTCTCAGCCCTGCTTTCTGAGAGCCCTGGTGAACCACGAAAGAAGACCACCGGAATGAAGGGAAGACTGTCATTCCGAGTGCTGCCGATCTGTCCCATGGTAAGCCTGCCCGTTTCCTCCCTTCGACCAGAAGCCCCTGGCTTCTTCGAGCTCTGGCACACCTGCCAGCCTCTCTGCCCAGCAGAGACCCTTGGGTGACCCGGTGCTCCTGTGCCCCCGAGGATGGGGCCCCATCCTGTGAGGGATGGTTTTCCTTGAGGATGCTGCCCTCTTTCCTGCCTCCTTCTCTTTCCTAATTCCTGCCTCTGCTCCAATGTCACCTCCTCCATGAAGCCTCCTTGGACACTTCCTCCCCATCTGGATCTAACCCCCTGCCTCGCTGAATGTTTTTCAGAGTAATTATTGCTACCTGAGCGCATACCTTCTATCTGTGGGTTCACCATCTGTCTTCCCTACTAGAGTAGTTCTGTGGGGCTGGGGGAGAGGACAGGAACCTGCTCTATTGTTCAATGACATATCCCTGTGCATAGAACAGATGTAACCAGCGGTAGGCACTGTACACAGGTGGGCTGATTAAATGGAGGAATGAATTAGGGAGCGGTCCCTGCTGAGGCAGGCAGCTGTGGCTTTGTCCACCTGGACACCATCCCTCCCTCTTCTGCTAACACCCTTGATTTTTCTTGAGGGACCGCCTGTCTCTATGCACCCTGGATGGATCTGATCCCATCCTCAGAGCAGCTCCAGGTTTGCCCCTGACCAATCAGAGCCGGCAATGCCACGGTTCCCCGTGATTGGTTCCCGGCTGGGCACGTGACTCAACCTTGGCCAATGAGGCGTCTGCTCTGTCTCTGGGATTCTTAACAGGCTGGAGTGGAGCTTGGAGCGGCCCTTATTGGGAACCAGGGGTGCCGCGGGGAGAGGTCAGGGGGGGCACAGGGTCAGGATCCTCGCAAGGACGCCTTTCCTATTAGAGCAGCAGTGCCAGGGAGGACTCTTGAAAAAATCTTCTTATTAGAAAATAATATGGCAATCAAAGATTTTTTTAAAAAAACAGTACAAACATCATCCAAATTCACCAATTGTTATCATTTTTTCTATTTTCATGTTTTCTCATACTATATATATATTCCTATAGGAATATATATATTTAAAACTATTCTTCCCTGTGTATCACCTTAGAAATAGAATATTCTCTTATCCTACTGTTGGCATGTTTTCACCTCTGGGCTTTTAACCCTGCTACACACTTTCGTCACATCTGCTAACCATATTCCAGGTTTGTTCATTTACTACATACTGTCTGCTTGGTGTTCTTTTTCCTCCTACACAAGGTGCTGTGTAGGGACAGGTATAGTGCTTAGTAATGTATCTCTAGTCTCTCTAAGCTGGAAAATCCCCTCAGTCTTTCTTTGTCTCTTACGACACTGATGAGTCTGAAGATCAGAGTCACACCTCGTACAATGTTGATGGCTTTTTTGTTCTGTTTTGTTTCATTTCTTTGCTTGTTGGTTTTTTACGCTGTCCCTCTAATGACATTCAGGATAAGCTATAATCTCTGGAATACCACCTAAGTGATGCCCTGTCCTTATCAGGACATCACATCTAGATGCACCCTAGGTCTGTCTGCCATCATTGGTGATGCGAATTTTGATCCACTCAGCTGAGATGCTTGCCCCGTTTCTCCACTGAATACTTGCTGACTTTTGTTTTCCCCATGCACCTAACTAATGAGATCTCAGTGGGGAGACACTGTAGATGAACCAAATAATCTAGAAACAGAGAGCATTCTGATTGGTTCATTTGGGGTCCTGTGCTCACCAATGAACCAATAATCAGCTTAGGAGATGAGAACCCTAATCTCTCAACCTGGGCCACATGCCCATGGGCGGTAGAAGTTCCCTACCTTTCCCCAACCACAAGAACAGAAGTATGGGATGAGGCCGCTATTCCCAACCAAAGGCAGTTTATCCCCCAGGGGACACCTTCAGTGTCTGGAAAGTTTTTCTTTGTCACAGCTAAAAGGACGGTGCTGCTGGCACCGGGGCGGGTAGAGGCCAGAGATGATGCCTAACATCCTGCAATGTACAGGATGCCCCCCTGACTACAAAGAATGATCTGACCCCACAATGTCACTAGTGTGACACTAACATTCTGTTCTTTCTTCTCTGTGCTCTTTCCTTCCAGCCAAGTGTTTGCTTCACCTATTACTTGGAACCGGATGACTCTGACTCTGATTCCCAATTTCCTCCTGAACCTTCGAAACCTGACCCAAATTGCACCTTTGTTCCTCTGCCTGTGTTAGAGTTTCGTGAAATCAAGGTGTGTGAATGTCCCCTGTGCTGTCTCAGCTTTGTCACTGCCTCCTAATACCTGAGCTCCCTACGCTTGCTGCTCTTGACTCAGCACCCTGGAATCATGCATGCTGGGCTACTGTGATGTAAAATCCCCAAATACAGCTGCTTAAATAAACCGAACTTGATGTCTCTCTCATAGCTGTGGTCTGTGTGTAAAACTCCCCTGGCCGGGGTGTTACATCCCCGTGGAGTTGGGCAGCCAGGGTCCTTTGAGCTTGGTGCTCTGTGCCACGTGGCTGGAGAGGGCTCCCCCCCACATCCCGTCCACACTGTGGCTCAGGGGAAGGGGAGGAGGATGAGGGAACGGGAAGACACACTTCAGTCCTTCGAAGGGCAACTCCTACAAGATGCCCAGATCACTTTTCCTTAAACCTCATTGGCCAGAACATAGTCACGTGACCACATCTAGCTGCAAGAGATGCTGGGAAGTGCAGTCTTTAGCTGGGCAATCCTGTGCTCACCTAATAGCTTCTATTATTATAGCAAAGGAGAATGGATATTGTGTCCACCACTGAGCGGGTCTGTTATGTTAATTTAGCCCCAGCATCAGGCTGTAATGAATACGTGAGTGAATAAATGTACTCTTCAATACTGTATCTCTCTCCCATTGACTAGGATCTCCTCCATTTTTACACAGATATTTAGAATGATGAACATTTCTTGAGCGCTGACCATGTGGTAGGCACTGAGTTAATGTCTTTACACATTTTGATCCACTTAATTCTCACAACCATATGGCTGGTTCTGTTATTATCCATCTTTCCAAGATAAGAGAACAGAGAGGGCTTCCCTGGTGGCGCAGTGGTTGAGAGTCTGCCTGCCGATGCAGAGGACACGGGTTCGTGCCCCGGTCCGGGAGGATCCCACATGCCGCAGAGCGGCTGGGCCCGTGAGCCTGCGCGTCCGGAGCCTGCGCTCCGCAACGGGAGAGGCCGCAACAGTGAGAGGCCCGTGTACCGCAAAAAAAAAAGAGAGAGAGAACATAGGCACAGAGAGTTCATGTCACTTGCTTCAGGTCACACAGGTCATAAGTAGCCAAGCCAAGATTCAAACCCAGGCAGGCTGGCTCCAGAGTCTATGCCCTCAACCATCATGGTAAAAACCTCACACATGTGGACACTGGGACTTTCCCAGATGGTCACACGACTGTGAGTGGAAGAGCATCTTCCAACATTCATACCTTCCAAGATTCATAGCATCCATTCACTTACCTCTTCAGATATTGCATAAATACTTGGAATATGCATGTAGCGCTTATCTTTAGACACAGTAATGCCACTTAACTACAACAACAACAAAATCCACAGAAATTGTCGACTGAAGTAAAAATGCACAATGTGAGGGCTGTGAGTTTCAGTTTATTTGGGGACTTACTGAGGACTATAGCCCAAGAGAGAGCCTCTCAGAGAGCTCTGAGGAACTGCTCCAAAAGTACGTAGGAGGTCAGTTTCTGTGTGATTTTGGAGAAGGGGTCCATGCAGTCAAGTATGCACCTCATTACAAGGCTACTGTTGTTTGGGACGAACGGACATATCAGTGAATGTGTTTAGTGCTTTTCTAAGTATGGGAGAATCAAAGAATCTTGGGTCATATGATTTTCTCCTGTTCATATCTAATGTCTGAGGTGTAACCAAACCCGGGTTTGGCCACTTGCCGCTCATAAGCTAATAATTCAAGAGGCAAGTGTCAATAGAAAGGAAAGTGCTGTAATCAGGAAAGCTGACAATCTGGGGAGACGGTGGACTCATGTCCCGGGACCATCTCCAAAGTTCCTGCTCAGCCTCGACAGTTTTTAAAGGGAAAAATGGAGGAATCTCAGTGAATCATCGAGGCAGGATGTCGGGTTCTGCATCATTCTCCATTGCATGCAGAACTGGCTGCGTCTCGCTTCAGATGTTATCTTGCCCATGTGATCTGCCTGCAGGCTTGCTTACGGGTGCTATTGGGGGTAGAGAGCTAGTCATACTTCTTTTAATCTGGGGAAAGAATCGACAGGTTAGACAAGGCATGAAGTGCATTCAAGAGAGAATAAGTCAGGAGTTGGTTTCAATTGCTTAGTGATCTCATGCCTATGATTAAGTTCTTTTAAGGTTAGAGGGGAACAGAAATGGACAGACAGGAAAGGGCCAAAAAAAGCTGCATTCAGAGGGACCTTTCTGCCACTGTCCCCAGAGCACAGAGTGCCTCACCCGGGTCTTAACCCTGAATTCCTTTCAGGGTGAACTCTAGGTGGTACAGAATGGTGGGCAGCATCCTTTAGTTGGCAAACTTCAGAGGCAACAGCCACAAGGGGTCGTGGAGGTGGCTCTGCTGAGGTTTCTGGGCTCCTCCAGATGCCTGGTGGACGCTGGTCCTCAGCTCACCCAGGCTGGCTTCTCTTGGGGCACTGGGGAGACCTGGCCCTACTCCAAGTATCTTTCATCCTCCAGCAGGCTTGCCTGGGCACGTTCTTCTTCATGGCGGGGGTAAAGACGCAAGAGAGAAACAAATGCCAGTTTCATAAGCACTTTTCAAGCTTTTGCTTAAATCACATTTTACCAGAATCCCTTTGGCCAAAGCAAGTTCCATGGCCAAGTATAGATTCAGAAGAAGAGGGCACTGCACACTTAGGACAAAGGGTTTGGACATGGGGGAGTGTGGAAAACTGGGGCCACGTTTGCAACCTACCACAAGGCAGGATTGTGATCATACCCCCAAGTTGCATCGGCTCCCACCTGTCAGAACACAAGAGGATTCACCAGCCAGGAACCTGGGAGGGAAGCCAGGAATGGGAGAGAGACTCCACCTGCCAGGTGGCCCTTCTCAAGCGTCCGAAAAGTCTCTGGGGGGATATGTTATCACTGTGAGGGATGAGGAAAGACTTCCTGTGTAGGTCAAGTGTTCAGAGACGTCAGAGCATGCTTCCCAGATAGAAACCCTACAGGTGTCCTGAGTGTGGGAAAGCTTTCACCGCAGACCCGACTCTTAATAATCACGGGAAATTCCACACTGCAGGGAAGCGTGTGCAGACACCAAAGGTAGGGTCCTCCGGGCAGGTCTCCTCCCTGACGCACCACCAGAAACTTCATGTTGGAAAAGACTGTAAACTCTCCCGGTGTTAAAAGCCCTTGAGCTGGAATGTACGCAAAACCCCCCAGCGCAGGTAAAATGAGGGAACCTATGTGGGTGGAGTTTTCTTTCATTTCTCCTCAGAAGTTTTCTGGTTTCTCATTTGGGGTGGTACTCCACCGCCCCCTCCTGGAATTTTCCTGCAAGTTTGGGGATATTTCTGGTTGTCCAAAATTGGCGTTGCTACTAGGCTATAATCGTTAGAGACCAAGGATCCTCTAAACATGGCGCGATGCACCAGGAAACCCCTGCACGGAGAAGGCTCTGGCCCCAAATGTCAAAGTCAATAGTATCATTACAGAGAATTGCATTTGAGAAGGAATTCAGGTATAATTTTCTTATTCTCCAACACAGTAATCACTAACTAGCTGCATGAGGCTACTTCAGTGTAAACGAATCAATCTTTTTTTTTTTTTTTTTTTTTTTTTTTATGCGGTACGCGGGCCTCTCACTGTTGTGGCCTCTCCCGTTGCGGAGCACAGGCTCCGGAATTGCAGGCTCAGCGGCCATGGCTCACGGGCCCAGCCGCTTCACGGCATGTGGGATCTTCCCAGACCGGCGCACAAACCCGTGTCCCCTGCATCGGCAGGCGGACCCTCAACCACTGCGCCAGCAGGGAAGCCCCCAGGAATCAATCTTATATAACATTCAAAACAGAGTTTCTCGGCTGCTCCAGGAATGCTTCAGTGGCCAAACGTGGCCAGGGGCTACCGCACTGGACACTGCAGATACAGAACATTTCCATGGGCACAGAAGGGTCTGTCTCAGGACTGCTTTAGATCTCATAGGCTATCAGAATTATCACAAAGTGTAGCCCCCAGAAAGTGAGGAAGTGGGCTTGGTGCTGTGAGAGACTGAAGAAGCACAGCCAGATGCAGCATCTTGTCAATGGCTCTTGGAGACTCTTAGCTCCATGCACAGTCCTCTGGGCTGTTCGAGTCTCAGGCTGGCCAGTGCCCTGCCCGCAGGACACCCCCTCTGCCTGGGGCAGATTAACCAGTCGGTTACCGATAATGTTGGATAAATGCTAACATTTCCTGGGCACTTTCCACCTGTCAGGTATGGTGCTGAGCACGTTACATAGATGATCTCGTGTAACCCTCACCAGAGTCCTAGGAAATAGGAGCTAATATGATCCCCAATTTGTAGGAGAGAAACCCTAGGCTTATGAGAGGTGTTTTTAAAGGTTGTCATTTCAAAATTTGCACATATATCAAGAATCTATTCTTATTTTTATATTACACTCTTTCAACTCACAGGATTCAAATTTTCATAAAATATTTCTTTTTTTATAAAGTATATATGTTCGCATTTCTGTCCAAACAACACTTTTTACAGGAACTTCTTGGCTTTATCTACTGCAGGGTCTGGCACAAAAAATTCTCTAGATCAGGGGTGGGCAGACTCTGGTCATCCAGCCACAGCCTGTTGTGTAAAGAAGGGCTCGTTGCCACAAGTACAGCCATTCCTTACCTAACGTCGGGGCTGCTTCCATGCAAAGTGCAGTAGCTGCTACACAGACCCGATGGCCCAGAATTCTAGACTGTTTGCCATGACATCCTTGACAAGAAGGGTGACTGACCTTGCTGCGAATAGATGCCAAACTGAAATCAGTACGGGTGGAGGTGTGAGAATGGTTAGAAAAAGGAGGGAAAATCGTGAACTATCGGGACTGTGACGCGCAGTGTACACGATATTTTGTGTTTGAGCGCAGGGCACATGCTACATACATGTGTTCCTCCGCGCGTGTGGCGTGTGTTTGTTCACATTCGAAGAACGCGTTTAGAAATACTACGTCCTCTCATTACCTGCACAAGTAATTCTCAGCCACTCAAAACCTGCCCAGGGCGACCTCCGAAACTGCTTTCCCCAACGGACGAGGACGCAGAGGCCCCCCCCCCCTCCCCACTAATAACGGAATCGCAGCGAACACTCTGACGCCTGTGCTGGTGTCAGAGACAGTTTCAACCACCTGACTTGTGTTTGCGGGCGGGGGTTAGGGGGGTGTGCGCGTCGCTGAGCAGCTCGGTTCATTCGCGCGAGTTTGTCCACCGCGTCCCCGGGCATCTCCGGAGCCAGCGCTGCGCGGGCGCCAAGGACAAGCCCCGAGCAAGCGCGCCCGCTGCCCAGCGGCCCAGCCAGAACCCGGGTCCGGAGGTCAGTCCCGCGGCTGCGGCTCCGAAGGGTGTGCGCCGCGGGGCGGGGGCGCAGCGCGGGCCGGGGGTCTCCGCGGGGAGGGCGGCGCTCCCGGGCAGGATGCGCGGGTGCGTTCGGGGCAATGGAGCGCAGGAGCGGCTGCCTAGGAGCCCCTGAGACCCGACGGGGCGCGCGGTGGGGCCCCTGGAGGAGCCCGCGTCTCCCCTGAGGGCGGCCGGGATGCTCAGGTGCTCGTGAGCCGCGGGGCGACTCCAGGTCAGGATTTCTCTGGCCACTGGCAGGAGGGAAGAGTGGAGGGGACCGAGGAGGCTGGGGTGTCAGCAGTAGGGGTGGCGGGGAGTCCGTGCAGGACAGGCGGAGGAGGAGCCCGGGTCCTGGTCCTGAGGTTTCCGGGGGTAGGAGGCGCAGACGGGGGGCTCTGTAGTTGGATGGAGGAGGCGGGAGGTACGGGGATCGCTCTGCACACCTGAGAGGCCGGTCGGGTATCAGGGGGTCAGGTAGCGACCTGGCCAAGTAGAAAATCGGAAAATGATACTGCAGGGAGTCCAGAGGGTAGATTGAGGGGTGAGGAGCGGGGGGAGCCCCTCCGGTTGTGTTTGGGGCTTCGCTGAGACGCATAAGAGGTTTGCGGATGAGAAGGGCGCTTGGAAAACAGCTTTTGAGCCGCCAGCGCCTCTGTGCGCCTGCGTGCTGCGGGTGGGGGCAGGGAGGCTGTTTGGGGCGCGCACCTTTGAGGGGCAGCCTCGGGGGTGGGCCCTGGGTGTCGGCCAGAGGGAAATTGGGTTGCAGAGGGTGATGTGTAATTTCAGCTTCTGCGTCTGCAGTTGTGTGTGTGTGTGCGCGTGTGCGTGTGTGTGTGTGTGTGTGTGTGCCCGCGCGCGCGCATATCCAGCACTGCCTGTGAGGAGGGCATCTAGTACTGACACGCACGCCTGCCCACGGGGGAATCGGGGGTCTCTGAGTTTCCCTGGAGTGTGTCTGCAGATGTGCTTGCCTGGTCATGCCCTGGTTTCCCCGGTGCTCATCTGAAAATGTGTATTTCCCACAATTGTGTGTGTGTCCATCTGGCCGGGTGTTCCCGCCCTTTGACGCACCTTGTATTTGCACGATTATGTGTGAGGGTCTGTGATGGGTCTCATGCTTCTTAAAAAGGCTTAGAGGGAGATGTGTTGACTCTAAGTTACCAGACAGTGTGTTCTGAGTGTGTGTGTGTTTAATCATATTTAATCCTCGGGTTTAATATTTATAGCCCTCATTTTCGTGGAGGAGAAAACTGACAGCGCAAGAGATTAAATAACCCCTGAATCAGGGCTTGCCGCGTAAAATACAGGACACCTGCTTAAATTTGAATTTCAGATAAATAATGAATTACCTTTAAGTATAAGTATGTCCTGAATATTTCATGGGACTTGCCTATACTTAAACAGAATTTAGAAAACTAAATAAAAATGATTTTTATGTAGACACGTCCCATGCAGTGTTTGGGAGCTACTTATACTAAAAAATGATTTGTGTATCTGAAATTCAAATCTCAGTTTGCTGTGTATTTCTTGTAATCTTGTTGTTAAGTCTGGCGAGCTTGATCCTTGAGATCTCTCGGCTAGTGACCGGCAGGCTGGAACCCCCCAGTGCACCTTCCAGGCACACTGGCCCAAGTCCCAGCGAGGGTAAAGCTGCGGTGGAGGCGGGGCCCCAGCACCCCACAGCTGAGGCTGCTGCCAGGCACCCTTGCTGCAGTGCTGGCCGCTCCCCAGAGGCCGTGGTGAGGGGTCTGTGGGCCGCCTCCCTCGTCGTCAAGCAGTCCTGAGAGGCAGTCACTTGAGCATCCTGTACCAGAAGAGGCCCCCAGGGACAGGGAAGAGAGGTCCTGGTCTGAACCGTTTGGTCGAGCTGCAGCGTAGCCTTAGGACCGGGCTGAAATACAGCACTGGGAATGCTGGCCATGAGTGTGATTATTGGGTGCTTGCTGTATGTCAGACACCACAGACCCTTTTGATATAAAGTTAACTGCCGTTCACTTTCAGGGGCCCAGCACTTCGTGTCGTAATATTTCTTGTTTTTCTTAAAGGATCAGAAACCCCAGACCCATGGTCTCTGCCCTTGCCCTTCCCAGGAGCCATGGCAATCGCTCTCCCCACATCACACACTGGGCTTTGGAAGAACACTAGAGGGAGGCATTGCCAACACTTCCCCTGGGATGCTGGGGACCTGGAGACTTGGGGAGGGGATGGAGCTGTCTGAGTCCACCTGACACCTGAGAGCGGTGCTGGGGTTCACACCTGGGCCGTCTGGGTGCCCAGCCCAGACACTGACTGCTCTGGTCTCCTGTCCATAGCGAGCACCTGTGGCGTCACGATGCTACCTCTCAGCACCATCGAGGGCCAGGAAACGGAGGCGGTGCAGACCAAGCCGCCGGAGAAAGGAGGTGAGACACACGTGGGGTGGAAACCTGTGCGCAGGTGGCAGTGGGGAGGGTCTCCAGGGCACGGCTGATGGGGAGGTGTTGACCCTGAAGACTGATCCCAACCCCAAATATCTCTCTCAGGCTCTTCCTGGGGAGGGGGTGCCTTGACGGACACCCAGGATGGAACCTCCCTGACATCCCCTCATGTCAGTAGGTCCTGTCACTGCCCTGCTCAGACCCTTCAGAGATCTCCTGAGAGCTGAATGAATTTGGGCTCCTTTTTGTGGCCTGGACACCCCTGTTGTCTTTCCCCCAGCCCCTTCACCCACTGGCATTCCCTGTCTGTTCCCTGTAGACTTTTGGGCTGCAATTTAATGCATGTCTGCAGGCACTGCTGTGCAACCTCCAACAAGTGTCCTAACTTCTCTGTGCTTTGGTTTCCTCTTCTCTAAAGTGGGATGATGAGAGTAGCCATCTCAGAGCGATATTATGAACAACCAAATAAGCTATGATGTGTAAAATACTTAAATGCATGCCTGGCACAAGGAAACTACTCCACACATATTAGCTCTTGCCAATGGTTTCATAATGAAGATTTTATTATTTTTGAGTTTCTCAAGCCTCAGAGGGCAAGATGGCCTCATGACTCTTTCCTCCTCCCTCAGTCCTGCTTTCTGAGAATCCTGATGATCCACCAAAGAAGCCCATCAGAATGAAGGGAACAATGTTATTCAGAGTCCTGCCGTTCTGTCCTGTGGTAAGCCTGTTTCTTTCCTCCTTTTGACCAGACTCCTGAGTTCTGAGAGATCAGGAACTTCCTTTGCCCAGCAGAGACCCTTGGGTGGCTGGGTGCCCCTTGTCCCTCCCTCATCCCAGAGGTGGCCCCATCCTGTGGGGGACAGTTTTCCTTGAAGATGCTGCCTGCTTTCCTGCCTTCTTTTCTTTCCTAATTCCTGCCTCTGCTCCGATGTCACCTCCTCCATGAAGCCTCCCTTGCTTACTTTTGCCTCATTTCTCTCTAACCCCTTGCTTTGCTCAATTTCTTCAGCGTTATTATTGCTACCTGAGAGCATACCTGTATCTGTGTGTTCATCATCTGTGTTCCGTACTAGAGTGGTTCTTGGAGAGCAGCAACCTCCTCTGTTGTTCAATGGCATATCCCCCTACCTAGAACAGATGTAACCAGCATTAGGCACTGTATGCGCATGGGCTGATTAAGTGAGGGAATGAATTACGTAAGGGTCCCTCCTGCGTAGGCAGCTGTGGCTTTGCCCACCTGAATACCATTCCTCCTTCTCCTACTAACACCCTTGATTTTTCTTGGGGGACCACCTGTCTCCATCCACTCTGGATGGTTCTGATCCCATCCTCAGAGCAGCTCCAGGTATGCCCGTGACCAATCAGAGCCAGCAATGCCAAGGTTCCCTATGATTGGTTCCAGGCTGGGCACGTGACTCAACCTTAGCCAATGAGGCGTCTGCTCTGTCTCTGGGGTTCTTAACAGGTGGGAGGGGAGTTTGGAGCGGCCCTGATGGGGAACCAGGGGTGCCGCGGGGAGAGGTCAGGGGAGGCATAGGGTGAGGATGCTCGCAAGAACACGTTTCCTATTAGTGCCTGCAGCAGACCCAGGGAGGACTCTCTAGAAATGTTATTAGAAAAGAATGTAAGAGTCACAGATATTGCAAAGCAGTACAAAGATCATCCAAATTCACCAATTGTTAATATTTTTCTGTTGGTATGTTTTCTCTTGTAAATATAATATGTATATTATATGTATATAATATGTATGTTATATATATATGTATATATTCCTCAGTGTGTATCATCTTAGAAATAGAATATTCTCTTATATAGTGTGGTTTTGAAGACCAGAGTCACACCATGCCACATACTAATGTTTTTTGTCGTTGTCGTATGTTGTTGTTTTTTACCTTTTCCCCCAATGAGATTCAGGGTAGCTATGATCTCTGGCATACCATCTAATTGATGCCGTGTCTTTCATCTGAGCAGGAATTCAGGTATAATTTTCTTCCCTCCAGCACAGTAACCACTAACGGCATGAGGCTACTTCAATATCAATGAATCAATCTTAAAAAAAAAATTCAAAACACGGTTTCTCGGCCGCTCAGGGCAGGTTTCAGTGGCTACTGTACTGGACACTGCAGATACAGAACATTGCCATGGTCACAGAAGGTTCTGTCTCAGGACTGGGTTAAATATCTTATATTATCAGAATTATCACACAGTGTAGCCACCAGAAAGTGAGGATATGGGCTTGGTGAGAGCTTTTTAATTTTAAGGTTGTTATTTCAAATTTTGTACATAATCAAGACTCAATGGCTATTTTTATATTACACTCTTTTCATCCTCAGGATCCATAGCTTCATAAAGTATTTCTTTTTTAAAAGAAAAATAACAAAGTGTATCTGTTCACATTTCTGCCCAAACTGCCCTTTTGCCAGAGAGCAGCTTGGCTTCATCCACTGCAGGAGCTGGCACAGAAAATTCTCTAGAGCAGGGGTGGGCAGACTCTGGCCATCCCGCCACAGCCTGCAGTGTAAATAAGGGCTCATTAGCACAGCCACGCCCACCCTTAGGTAGAGTCTGGGCTGCTTTCCTGCAAAGTCCAGGAGCTGTGACACAGACCTGATGGTGCACGAAGGCTAAACTATTCGCCATGACATCCTTGACGACAAAGGTGACTGATCTTGCTTTGAATAGATGCCAGACTGAAATCAATACGGGTGAAAGTGTGAGAATAGTTAGAAGGGGGGAAAGAAACCGCTGTGACTGTGGTGCACGGTGTAAAAGATATTTTGTGTTTGGGTCCAGCACACATGCTACATACATGTGCTTCTCTGTGTGTGTTTCTTCATATTCCATTAAGAAGTTTAAGAAACACTACTTACCCTTATTACCTGAACAAGTGATTCTCTTCCACCTGAAACGTGCCACTGACGACCTTTTATATCGGTTTCTCTAACCAGTGAGGATGAGGAGGTCCCCGACTTCCCCCAATAATGAAACTGAAGGGAACACTCTGAAACCTGTGCTGGTGTCAGAGACTGTTTTAACCACCTGACTAGTGTTTGGGGGTTGGTGGGGGGGCGTCGCAGAGCAGCTCAGCCCTGTTCATTCCTCGGAGTTTGCCCACAGATTCCCTGGACATCTTCGGAGCCAGCGCTGCGCGGGCGCCAAGGACAAGCCCCGAGCAAGCCCGCCCGCTCCTGCCCAGCGGCGCAGCCAGAACCCGGGTCCGGAGGTCAGTCCCGCGGCTGCAGCTCCGAAGGGTGTTCGCCGTGGGGCGGGGCCGCAGCGCGGGCCGGGGGCGGCGGGATGGCGCCGCGGGGTCTCCGCGGGGAGGGCGGCGCTCCCGGGGAGGATGCGCGGGTGAGTTCCGGGGAGTGGGGCGCAGGAGCGGCTGCCTAGGAGCCCCTGAGACCCGACGGGGCGCGCGGTGGGGCCCCTGGAGGAGCCCGCGTCTCCCCTGAGGGCGGCCGGGATGCTCAGGTGCTCGTGAGCCGCGGGGCGACTCCAGGTCAGGATTTCTCTGGCCACTGGCAGGAGGGAAGAGTGGAGGGGACCGAGGAGGCTGGGGTGTCAGCAGTAGGGGTGGCGGGGAGTCCGTGCAGGACAGGCGGAGGAGGAGCCCGGGTCCTGGTCCTGAGGTTTCCGGGGGTAGGAGGCGCAGACGGGGGGCTCTGTAGTTGGATGGAGGAGGCGGGAGGTATGGGGGTCGCTCTGCACACCTGAGAGGCCGGTCGGGTATCAGGGGGTCAGGTAGCGAATTCGCTTAATGGAACGTAGGAAAATGATTTGGGGGAGAGTCCAGAGGGTAGTTTGGGGGGTCGGGAGAGGCGGGGAGTCCCTCCTGAAGGGTTGGGGGTTCACTAAGGACGCATAAGAAGTTTAGCAGATGAAAGGGGCTCTTGGAAAACCGGTTTTGAGCCTCCAGTGCTTCTGTGCGCCTGCGTGCTGCGGGTGGGGGCCGGGGGCGTGCTGGGGGCGCTTATCTTACAGCGGCGGCCTCTGCGGATGGGTTTGTGGGTGGCTGGAGGGTGTGTGTGTGTGTGTGTGTGTGTGCACGCGCGCGCACGCGCACGTACGTCCAGGACTTTGTGTGAGTAGGGCGTTCAGTACTAACTAGCAGGCCTGCCTGCCTGAGCGGCGGGGGTCTCAGAGTTTCTCTGGAGTGTGTCTGCAGGTGTGCTTGTGTCGTCATGCCCTGGTTTCCTCATCTGAAAATGTGTGTTTCCAACAGTTGGGTGTGTGTCTATCTGGCTGGGCGTTCCCACAAACTGATGCATCCTGTATTTGCATGCTTGTGAGTGAGAGTCTGTGATTGCATTTACGCTTCTTAAAAAGGTTTACAGGAAGAGGTGTTGACTCTGATTTTCCAGATAGTGTGTTGTCAGTGTGTATGTATGTGTGTGTATTTAATCATATTTAATCCTGTTTAATAATTAATTTCACTCATTTTTCTGAAGAGGAAAGCTGACAGCACAAGAGGTTAAAGAACCTCTGAAATGGGGCTTGCCAGGTAAAATACAGGATGCTTACTTAAATTTGAATTTCAGACAAATAATGAATTGCCTTTGGGTATAATTATGTCCCAAATATTTCATGGGACTTGGGTTTTCTTAAACATAACTTTGTTTATTAAATAAATGATTTTTATTTAGACATTTACCATGCGGTGATTGGGACCTCGCATGCTAAAATATGATTTGCCTATCTCAAATTCAAATCTCAGTTTGCTGTGTATTTGTTGTAATATTGCTATTAAATCTGGCGAGCTTGATCCTAGAGCTCTCTCAGCTAGTGATTGGCAGGTTGGAACCCCCCCAGTGCACCCTCCATACACACGGGCTGAAGTTCTGCCCAGGGTAAAGCTGGGGTGGAGGTGGGGTCCCAGGACCCCACAGCTGAGGCTGCTGCCAGGCACCCTTGCTGCAGTGCTGGCCCCTCCCCAGGGGCTGTGGTGAGGGGTCTGTGGACCGGCCCCCTCATCTTCACCGCAGTCCTGAGAGGCAGTCACTTGAGCATCCTGTACCAGAAGGGGCCCCCGAGGTCAGGGAAATGATGTCCTGGTCTGAATCACTTGGCCAAGCTGCCTTATAGCCTTAGGACAGCCCTGAAATACAGCACTGGAAATGCTGACCATGAGGTGCACTTATTGAGTGCCTGCTGTATGCCAGACTCCAGAGGCCCTTTTGATACCCAGTTAACTGACCTTCACCTATGATTCCCAGCACTCTGTGTCATAATATTTCTCCTTTTCCTTAAAGGGGCACCATGGCAATCGCTCTCCCCACATCACACAATGGGCCTTGGAAGCAGCTCTAGGAAGCAGGCATTGCCAACACTCCCCTGGGATGCTGGGGACCTGGAGACTTGGGGAGGGGATGGAGCTGTCTGAGTCCATCGACACCTGAGAGCGGTGCTGGGGTTCACGCCGGGCCGTCTGGGTGCCCAGCCCAGTCACTGACTGCTCTGGTCTCCTGTCCATAGGGAGCCCCTGTGGTGTCACGATGCTACCTCTCAGCACCATCGAGGGCCAGGAAATGGAGGAGGTGCAGACCAAGCCGCCGGAGAAAGGAGGTGAGACACACGTGGGGTGGAAACCTGTGGGCAGGTGGGAGTGGGGAGAGGCTCCAGGGTAAGGCTGATGAGGAAGGTTGACCCTGAAGACTTATCCCAACCTCAAATATCTCCTAGTTGCTCTTCCTGGGAAGGGAGGGCCCTGAGCAGGGCCCAGAATGGAACTTCCCTGACATCCCCTCATGTCAGTGGGTCCTGTCTCTCCCCTGCTCAGGTCTTCAGGGGTGTCTCTTGGGAGCTGGAATCAATCTGGGCTCCATTTTGTGGACGAGATACTGGCCTGGACTGGCCCTGCATCCAGTTGCCAAGTCAGGACTTGCAGGGTCATTCAGGTGGAAGATGAGGAGGCCTGACTCAAGGAGTCGGCAGAGAGGGTGGGCAGGAGTGGGTGATTCCTGTGAAGCCTGTGGATCCCGCTGGTGGCCTGGACTCGTGAGTGAGGGCTGTTGGTTTTGTTGTGATGCTTCCTTTCTGAAACATCTTACTTTGCAATAATTTTATATTCACAAGAAGTTGCCGTAATACTACCTAGAAGCTCCATGGACACTTCATCCCATTTCCCCCAGGATCTTTATTTTACGTGATGATACTACAACATCGAAACTAGCCCATGGATATTGACACACTCCATGTGTGTTTTTGCTTGTATTTCATCACATCTGTAGCTGTGTGTAACCATCATACAAAACAAGATACAGGCCACTTTTTTAGCTACCTGCTCCCTTACCAGAGGTCGCTACTTTCCAGCGTCTTGTCCAGTCTTCCAGAATGTTCTGTGCTCACTCATACAGACAAGGATTTGTGTGTACCTGTTACTATGTATTTATGTCTGATGCACTGTGTGTACTGTATATGCCACTGCCAGTTCCTATGTTGTCTTGTTTCATTGAATTCTGATCGGGCACTTAGTATCTTCCAGTCACGGTCCCAGTGCTTTCCAAGCATCCAATCACTCATGCTTCACAACTCTGTGAGGTCAGGACACTGATTACCCCATTTGGCAGATGGGAAATCTGGGGGATGACAAGGATGAATGATTAGCTCATGCTGGGATTTGAAGTGATTGGCCTCGGGGTCTTTGACCTTAAGCACTGTGTCCCCTGTCCATCTTGGGGACTCTTCCCCACAAGATGACAAGTTTGTGTTCCAGCTGCCTGGCATTCCATGGTCTGTCTGTACTGCACTGCAGTTTATTTAACCTGGTTCCTGCAGGTGGCCGTTCGGGTTATTCCCAGTCTCTGAGGAAGACAATAAATGCAAAAGTAGAAATAAGATTATAGTTGGGTCATATTGCACACAGGGGAGTATACCCAGGACAATACGTTTAACAGGGGGATGGCTGCATCAAAGGAGGATGTGCATTTGTAATTTGGTGAGTTTGACAGAATGGTCCTCCGTAGAGAGGCGGATTTCCATTCCCAGCAGGAGTGTAGGAGTTTCTAAGAAAATATCTGGATTTGTTGGTAGCTTTGAAATATCAGGAGGCTTCACTCTAAATCAAGACATCTGTCTTCTGTGGGGAAACGAGACAATTATCTGGAGAGGCATCCCCACAGGCAGCTGCATATCAGCTGTCCCTTCCTCCTGGACACGGGCTCCCCGGGGTGCCACCATCTCCAGAGCCCCCTGTCATCTTACCCCAGCCCCTTCACTCACTGACATTCCCTGTCTGTTCCCCGTGGGCCTTCAGGATGCAATTTAATGCATGTCTGCAGGCACTGTGTGAAACCTCCAGCAAGTGTCCCAACCTCTGTGCCTTGGTTTCCTCATCTCTAAAGTGGGATGATAGTAGGCATCTCAGAGAGTTATTATGAACAATCAATTAAGCTATGATGTGTAAAATACTTAAAAGAGTGCCTGACACATAGCAAGGACTCAACACATATTAGCTCTTGTCAATGATTTTATGATGAAGTTATTCTTAGTGAGTTTCTCAAGCCTCCGAGGGCAAGGTGGCCTCATGCCTCTTTCCTCCTCTCTAAGCCCTGCTTCCTGAGAACCCTGGTGAGTCGCGGAAGAAGTCCACCGGAATGAATGGAAGACTGTCATTCAAAGTCCTGCCATTCTGTCCCATGGTAAGCCTGCTTGTTTCCTCCCTTTGACCCTAGGCTCCTGGGTTCTGAGAGGTCAGGTACTTCCACCACCCTCTCTGCCCAGCAGAGACCCTTGGGTGGCCCGGTGCCCCTTGTCCCCCTGAGGATGTGGCCCCATCCTGTGAGGGATGGTTTTACTTGAAGCTGCTGCCCTCTCTCCTGCTTCCTTCTCTTTCCTAATTCCTTCCTCTCTCCAGTGTCACCTCCTCCATGAAGCCTCCCTTGCTCATTTTTGCCCCAACCCCCTGCCTTGCTGAATATTTGTCAGATAATTATTGCCACCCGAGACCATACCTTGTATTTGTTTGTTTATTCTGAAGGAGTAGGAACCTGTTCTGTTGTTCAATGACATATCCCCCCTGGCTAGAACAGATGTAACCAGCGGTAGGCACTGTACACATGTGGGCTGATTAAATGAAGGAATGAATTAGGGAACGGTCCCTGCTGAGGCAGGCAGCTATGGCTTTGTCCACCTGGATAGCACTCCTCGTTCTTTTGCTAAAACACTTGATTTTGGGGGGGACCATCTGCCTCCATGCACTTTGGATGTGTCTGATCCCATCCTCAGACCAGCTCCAGGTATGCCCCTGACCAATCAGAGCCGGCAATGCCAGGGTTCCCTATGACTGGTTCCGGGCTGGGCACGTGACTCAACCTTAGCCAATGAGGAGTCTGCTCCGTCTCTGGGATTCTTAAGAGGTGGGAGGAGAGTTTGGAGGGCCCTGATGGGGAATCAGGTGGGCCATGGGTAGAGGTCAGGGGAGGCACAGGGTCAGGATGCTCTCAAGAACTCCTTTCCTGTTAGTGCCTGCAACAGTACCAGGGAGGACTTTTGAAGAGGTTTTCTTATTAGGAAGTAGTGTGAGAATCAAAGACTTTATAAAGGTCATCCAAATCGACCGATTGTTAACACATTTTCTATTTGCGTGTTTTCCCTAATATGAATATAAAGAATGATCTGACCCCACAATGTCACTAGTGTGACACTAACATTCTGTTCTTTCTTCTCTGTGCTCTTTCCTTCCAGCCAAGTGTTTGCTTCACCTATTACTTGGAACCGGATGACTCTGACTCTGATTCCCAATTTCCTCCTGAACCTTCGAAACCTGACCCAAATTGCACCTTTGTTCCTCTGCCTGTGTTAGAGTTCCATGAAATCAAGGTGTGTGAATGTCCCCTGTGCTGTCTCAGCTTTGTCACTGCCTCCTAATACCTGAGCTCCCTACGCTTGCTGCTCTTGACTCAGCACCCTGGAATCATGCATGCTGGGCTACTGTGATGTAAAATCCCCAAATACAGCTGCTTAAATAAACCGAACTTGATGTCTCTCTCATAGCTGTGGTCTGTGTGTAAAACTCCCCTGGCCGGGGTGTTGCATCCCCGTGGAGTTGGGCAGCCAGGGTCCTTTGACCTTGGTGCTCTGTGCCACGTGGCTGGAGAGGGCTCCCCCCCACATCCCGTCCACACTGTGGCTCAGGGGAAGGGGAGGAGGATGAGGGAACGGGAAGACACACTTCAGTCCTTCGAAGGGCAACTCCTACAAGATGCCCAGATCACTTTTCCTTAAACCTCATTGGCCAGAACATAGTCATGTGACCACATCTAGCTGCAAGAGATGCTGGGAAGTACAGTCTTTAGCTGGGCAATCCTGTGCTCACCTAATAGCTTCTATTATTATAGCAAAGGAGAATGGATATTGTGTCCACCACTGAGCGGGTCTGTTATGTTAATTTAGCCCCAGCATCAGGATGTAATGAATACGTGAGTGAATAAATGTACTCTTCAATACTGTATCTCTCTCCCATTGACTAGGATCTCCTCCATTTTTACACAGATATTTAGAATGATGAACATTTCTTGAGCGCTGACCATGTGGTAGGCACTGAGCTAATGTCTTTACACATTTTGATCCACTTAATTCTCACAACCATATGGCTGGTTCTGTTATTATCCATCTTTCCAAGATAAGGGAACAGAGGCACAGAGAGTTCATGTCACTTGCTTCAGGTCACACAGATCATAAGTAGCCAAGCCAAGATTCAAACACAGAGAGGCTGGCTCCAGAGTCTATGCCAACAACCACAAAGTCGAAGTTGTCGACTGAAGTAAAAATGCACAACATGAGAGGGGTGGATTTCAATTTTACTTGGGGACTTACTGAGGATTAGAACCAAGAGAGAGCCTCTCAGAGAGCTCTGAGGAACTGTTCCAAAAGGTAGGTAGGAGGTCAGTTTCTGTGTGATTTTGGAGAAGGGGTGCATGCAATTAAGCACACATCTCAGCACAAGGTTCCTGTAGGTCATGAAGAACAGACATCTCACTCAATGATTTTAGTGCTTTTCTAAGTATGGAAAGATACAAGAATCTTTGTTCATAATATTTCCTCCTGAAAATATCTCATTATCTGAGGGCCATTTCCGCCACTTTTCCCAGAGCATAGAATGCCTCACCCGGATCTTCACTCTGAATTCCCTTCCTGGTGAACTGTAGGTAGGACTGGAGAGTGGGGAGCATCCTTTAGTTGGTAAATTTTAGAAACAACAGCCACAAGGGGTCGTGGAGGTGGCTCTGCTGAGGTTTCTGGGCCCCTCCAGGTGCCTGGTGGGTGCTGAGCCTCAGGTCACCTAGGCTGGCTTCTCTTGGGGGACTGGGGAGATCTGGTCCTGCTCTTCACCCAGGTCCTGCTGGAGCTGGCTCAGAAGGACCTGTACAAGGACATATTACTTGACAACTGTGGGAACCTGAGCTCCCTGGGTAAGGACGGGCTCCCCCAGTTCAGACAGCGCTTGCCAGAGCTTGGTGGTCTGGTGATTCCAAAAGGCTATAAAGTTTCCAAAAGACACGGATGAGGTCCAGCCCAGGACTGGCCTCTAGCACTGGGGTTTTGATGGTGTTGGCTCTGCTCCTGGTCTCAAGACAGCTTCCAAGAGCCCCAGGAGCACCAGTATTCTAATTCACTTGCAACAGGAATCGTAGACTATTGGGGGGCTTGTATTGCCCCCAGAGTCTGACCCTGATCTGATTGGACCTGACTTCATCACATGACCACAGCTAACCAATTACAGTGGCCAAAGAGACGAGGTATGAGCTGATTGGCTGATGTACTCAATGGGGTGGGCTCTGCTGCCTGGGAACTACTTGGATCTCCATCCTTAGAAATTTGAGCTGGTGGGGTGGAAGGTGTGGGTAGGTCAAGGTGGATGTGGAGGCTGGGGAGGGAGTTTCCCCACGTTCTCTCTGGAGGTCCTTTTTTTAATCACACGGTTGGTCTTCTTTCTATGCAAACATTTGGTCTGGGTTGCATCCTGGAAGGCATCTCACACTTCTTTCGTTCTTTGGAGCAGGGCATCAGGTTTTCAAACCAAAGTTGACCACCAGGTTGGATCAAGGAGATGATCCTGGTGTCAGGGAGAGAGATGTCTCTGGAGCCCCCCAACGAGGTGATGTGGAATCAACGTGAGACACACCTCTACATGTGAGCAAGAGAGATAGCACTGCAATCTCCATGGGAAATCCTCCCTATACGCCCCTGGGGAGGTGGGACTAGTCTGCAGGACAAGTTTCCTTCCAGAAAGGCTTTTCCATTCCTCCAGCCCGAGAGATTCTTCCACTCTCACGTCCTCATCCTCACCCTTCTTCCTTGTCCTGCATCAGACTCCTTGGGTGGCAAGCGACAGAAACCATGACTCAGGGCCTTGGCACTGGCTGTTTCCTCCCTCTGCAGTGCCCCTCCTCCAGGGTTTTTCTGCTGCTGCTTCAGCCAGCATCTTTTAATTTTCCTCCTTGTATGCATGTATTTGGTGCCTTCATAGTTTAAAAGATATTTATGGCAGTTCTTTCGTGCTGGCTGGTTTTAAGATTATCACCAGTTTACAGCCCTCTGTTACTTAGGAAGGCATCCACCCATTTCTGAGTAGTAAAATTATCACCTATCATCTTCTTCACCTCAAGAATAAAGGAGAATATATAGTTTTCTCGTTCAGATAATACACACATTTCATGAGAATCCCAAATAGTAACAAGGTGCATTCATTATAAAAACAAACAACCTCTTTCTCACTCCAGCTTCTACTTCTGAAGTTCTAATTTTGTTGATATGTATAAGCTATTCAGCTTGAGATATTTCTATAAATTAAAGTTTTGCTTTCCAAAAGCAAATTCCAGTGGTACAAGTACACATCCATCAGAATGACTAGAGGAAAAATAGGAGAGTTGGTGAGGCTGTGGAACCCCTGGAACTCTCATGCCTTGTTGTGGAAGGGTAAATTGGTACAGCTCTTCAGAAGAGAAAACTAGTGGCTGGCATCTAGGAGAACTGCACCTATACATGCTCCGATCCCAATAACTCCACAGCGTGGCTGGGGGGGGGTCACTGTGTGTCTGATGATTCTGCAGCCCCCTCCCCGTGACCCGGGCATCCAGGCTGTTGTGTCTCTGCTGCTGGGAAGCATACCCTGCGGCTCTTCCTTGTCAACTCGCGCTTCCCTTCTCCTGGAAGACCTGGTCCAGGGCAGGGTCCAGGTGGGGCGAGGGGGAGGGGCGCTGTGGGGAGGATGGCTATTTGAGGCCCAGCTGGAACGCCCAGAAACAGAGACAGTGAGGCAGGGAAGCTGGGGTCAAAGAGGAGGTGCAGGACCGGGATTTGCAAACCCTAGTAACAGTAAGTTGTAGCCAGCATGACAGCTTTGTATACTTTGTTTCGGGCACCGTTTCAGTCACTCGAGCTGAGTATCTATGTGGACAGGAGAGGGGCGGTGGTCGTGAGCGACTCCTTTCGCGCCTTTGTCCTGCGCGGTCCCCGGGCGCGTTTTCTGGACCCCCTGCAGGACGCCTGGGACCAGCACGGAGCTAGCCCGCCCCGCCCCTGCCCCCCGGGAAGCCCGCGCCGAGACAGAACCCGGGAGGGGAGGGCAGTCCCGCGGCTGCAGCGCTGAAGGGTCTGCGTGTGCTCGGGGCTGCAGGGCTGATGGAGGTCGAGGCGCTGAGGGGCTGCAGAGGGAAGGGGAGGAGGCTCCCTGAGACCGCGCGCCAAGTGCGTTCAGGGTCTGGGGGGCTCAAGGGGCGCTGCCTAGGAACCCGGGACCCGTGTGGCGGGCGCGCCGGGCAGTCACACTGAGGACAAGGGAGTCACCCCAGGACGGCCAGCAGTTCTTGGTGCAGCTGAGCGCACAGGCGACTCTGATTCCCGTGGATTCCTCCTGCCACCTAGAGGAGAGAAGACCGGAGGGACAAGACGGGACGCTGGGTCCAGCAGGGAGGGCACAACGGGGCCTCTGCCTTCCTGACTGGTGGAGAGCACGGGTCCAGGGTGTATGGGGACAGCGACGGAGACAGTGATGCAGGGAATCTGAAGCCCCGGAGAGGAGGTGAAGGAAGCCGTCACCTGATACTCAACCCCCCATAACAACAAAATTGTAGCCAACCCGTAAATTGCCTGTGGTTCAGCCGAAGCAGGAAACTCACTCTCGCCTCTCCTTCCCCCTTCTTCCCTGAAACAGGTCATAAATCCCTCATGGGAGACGTGCCCTCCCTATACCAGGAGGAAAGGAGCATCCTTATCTCCAAAGACAAAGGAACGCTTCCAAGAAGGATCCTAACACACAGGCCTTGCTAAGTTTCCACCACGTTAGCACACTTACCTCCCATTCCTTAACCTATCTTCCACAACTGCCCACGCCCGACCAAACCTAGCATAAGATACTCAGGTCTCTTTCTTTGGCTCTTCATTTCCTTAGGAAGGCTCTTGTGTCATTTAAAAGTTATATTAAAACGACTTGTAAGCTTTTCTCCTGTTAATCGTCTCTGTTGGTTAATTTTCAGACCCACCCAGGGGCCATAAGAGGGTAGAGGAAAAAATTTTCCTCCACTATTGCATGTATTTAATCATATTTGATTCTTATATTTAAAAAGTTACTGTGTCCTTTCATTCTGGAGGGACAAACGGAGGCTCGGAGAGTTTAAATGACCTCTGAGTTGTAGATTTCCAGATAAGGAGGGCACTTTGGGGGAACACCCCCCCACCACCGGGAGTTTGTGTGTTCCGACTTCGTGAGACTAGGCTTGACTCTGCAAGAGTCTGCACGTGTATACCTAAAAAGTCACCGCCAAATCTCAGGTCATAGGTTTTTCTCGTATGTCTTCTTCCAGGAGTTTCCAAGGTTTGGTTTTACATGTAGGTGTGTGATCCACTTTGAGTTAATTATTGTGATGGGTATAAGGTCTGTGTCAAGAAATAGTAACTATTATGTCATCATCATCATCACTACCATGAAGATCATTCTGCACAAAATAATTATTGCACAGGTGTCAGTATGCTTTCCCCACATATCTTGAGCCCCTGCCTGATAAATATTCTTTAGTTAAGTACAAATGGCTCCTGAACACAGGAAAACATGTTCTACCTTGCTCATGAAAAAAGAAACATAAACTAGAACTGCCTTGAGTTTCTCAACCTTGGTTTTGGAAAATTTGAAAAAGCATCATATAACACTGAGAATGCACGTTTGCTCACACAGGCTGGTGGGGGGGTCTAAGCTGCAACAGTGTCTGTGGAACGCAATTTAGAAATCTCTATCAAAATGACACACACATGTGCACTTTGCCCCAGCGATTCCACTCCAGGGGATTTATCTTCCTAGCAGATTTACACACCGCGGAATCGCTGAAGGTCAAAGTTATGCATTGAATACTGGTAGCAAAGGGCTGAAAACAACTCAACCGCCCAGTAGTCAGGAATGGGTTAAGTAAATCAAGTCACAACTATACAACAGAATCCAAACAGCTGTTCAGAAACGGCGAGCAAATTCTCTTTGTACTGATATGAAAAGCTCTCTGAGGTATACTGGTAAGGAAAACATGAAGGCACGGAATAGTGCGCAAGGTCTGCCACCTTTTGTATTAAAAAGGGAGGAAATAAGACCATGAGTATTTTTGCAAACGTAAAAGTGTATGTATTATTTTTGGACAAATGTATAATTATATGTAATAGTGAATCTATGTATCATAACGATCGGTGTATTATATATTACTTAAGTACACATTTTACGTTACAGTATATATCATATTGTGCAAGTGTCATACATTGTACTATATCTTTACATTTTAAATTTATTTATAAGATATATATATTTTAAAAATATTTTTGTATTTTAAAATATATTTATTTGTATTACAGATATATATTACAGAATATATATTATAGTATAGATACACGTTTATAATATATATTAATGATAACCAGACGCATCTGTGTGTGTAACGCACAAATACATATACATATATATCTACTTATATATACATAAAGAAATTGTGGAAGGACGCTGAAAACACTCACGCTTTCATAATTATTCAATATAATTATTCATAAATATTTAAATAATTGCACTGGTTACCTGGGTGTATGTGGTTTATGGCATTAAAAATTTGGTGGGTGAACACCACACACAAAAATAAACAAAATGGATTAAAGACCTAAATGTAAGGCCAGACACTATAAAATTCTTAGAGGAAAACATAGGCAGAACACTCTATGACATAAATCACAGCAAGATCCTTTTTGACCCACCTCCTAGAGTAAGGGAAATAAAAACAAAAATAAACAAATGGGACCTAATGAAACTTAAAAGCTTTTGCACAGCAAAGGAAACCATAAACAAGACAAAAAGACAACCCTCAGAATGGGAGAAAATATTTGCAAATGAAGCAACTGACAAAGGATTAATCTCTAAAATTTACAAGCAGCTCATGCAGCTCAATATCAAAACAACAAACAACTCAATCCAAAAATGGGCAGAAGACCTAAACAGACATTTCTCCAAAGAAAATATACAGATTGCCAACAAACACATGAAAGAATGCTCAACATCACTAATCATTAGAGAAATGCAAATCAAAACTACAATGAGGTATCACCTCACACCAGTCAGAATGGCCATGATCAAAAAATCTACAAACAATAAATGCTGGAGAGGGTGTGTTGCACTGTTGGTGGGAATGTAAATTGATACAGCCACTATGGAGAACAGTATGGAGGTTCCTTAAAAAACTTAAAATAGAACTACCATAGACCCAGCAATCCCAATACTGGGCATATACCCTGAGAAAACCATCATTCAAAAAGAGTCATGTACCACAATGTTCATTGCAGCTCTATTTACGATAGCCAGGACATGGAAGCAACCTAAGTGTCCATCGACAGATGAATGGATAAAGATGTGGCACATATATACAATGGAATATTACTCAGCTATAAAAAGAAACGAAATTGAGTTATTTGCAGTGAGGTGGATGGACCTAGAGTCTGTCCTACAGAGTGAAGTAAGTTAGAAAGAGAAAAACAAATACCGTTATGCTAACACATATATATGGAATCTAAAAAAAAAAAAAAAAGGTTCTGAAGAACCTAGGGGCAGGACAGGAATAAAGATGCAGACATAGAGAATGGACTTGAGGACACGGGGAGGGAGAAGGGTAAGCTGGGATGAAGTGAGAGAGTGGCACGGACTTATATACAGTACCAAATGGAAAAGAGATAGCTTAGTGGGAAGCAGCCACATAGTACGGGGAGATCAGCTCGGTGCTTTGTGACCACCTAGAGGGGTGAGATAGGGAGGGTGGGAGTGAGATGCAGGAGGGAGAGGTTATGGGGATATATGTATATGCATAGCTGATTCACTATGTTATACAGTAGAAACTAACACACCATTGTAAAGCAATTATACTCCAATAAAGATGTTAAAAAAATTGGTGGGTGGCACACACACATACACACACAAATGGTGAGCAGACTTTCCACTGCATACTGCTTATTTAATTTAAAAAAATTTAAACCATGTGTTAACTATTGAAAAAAATTACTAAAGCATTTACAGGAAGCAGGTCTTCCGTCCCCCCACATCCAGCCTGGTTCTCGCGCGCCCCCAAGCGGAGCCGGTCGGAAGCGGCCTGCGTTTCCCGCGCCGCCCTCCAGCCGCCCCACAGGGCGCACGCGCAGACCGCACACAGCGCATGCGCCGCGAGTTTGGGCTCCAAGTCAGAGGCCGAGCGATTCAGTCAGGCGGCGGCGTCGGGCTAGCAAGGTGAGCGCGCGGTGTCCCGGTCCCGGACACTGCGTGAGGCTCGTGGGGGCGCGGAGCGGGCCCGCGGGCAGTGGAGGCGCGGGCCTACCTGAGGCGACGCTGGGGCGGCCGGGCCCCTTCACTGGGAAGTCTACGGGAAAGGAGGCGCTAAGTAGCGGCCCTGAGGGGAAGAGGCGGGAGGCCGCGCGGGCGGTGGTCGGCTCTGAGGAGGACGCGGCGGCCTCCCTGCCCCTCACGCGTCGGCCTCCTCCCAACGTCCTCCTCGGCCAGAAGGCTTTCCGGGCTGGACGGGTCCGCCCGCCCCCGCTCTCCCCCACCAAACGCCCTCCTTTCCCCTTGAGGACCTTCACGCATCCCCTCCAGGCCACCCCTCCCCTTCGAGGACCCCCCCTTCCCCTCAGAACACGCTCCTTCCCCCTTGAGGACCCCCACCCTCCCCTTCGAGAACCCCCCCAGCCCTCCCTCTCCAGGACCCCTGCCTTCCTCCTCAAGGACCCAACCCTGGCCCTTCCCTTGCTAGAACACCCTCCTTCCCCTTGAGGATTCCCCCTCCTCCTCAAGGACTGCCCCACCCCCCTGCCCTCCTCAAGGACCACCCTCCCTTTTGAGGACCCCCCCCGTCACTTTCCGTCCCCCCCCCGTAGGCACCCTCTACTCCGCATCCAGACCCCACGTCCCCTGAAGCCCCCACCTCTCCCCTCAAGGCCCAGCTCTCATACTTGGCCCCGCCTTTGTCCCGCCCCTCTGCCCTGTCCCTCACTTTCTCCCAGCTCCACCCCCTTTATCACCTCCTTCATTCTGCTCCCCGCTACCTCTGTCCCACGCTTGCCCCCCATCTCAGCCCCACCCCTCCTCTCTGCGTTCCTTCCCCCTGCCCCGTGGCTCCTCCCTCAGCCCCGTTCCGCCTTCTCCTCCATTTCTGTCCCAACCCTCCCCTCCGTATCCCTCCCCTCTGTCCTGGCTCTGGACCCCTCCCTCTCCTCAGTCCTGCCTCTCTTTCCTGCTGCTCCTTTACCCGAGTCCTGCCCCGTCTTTCTGTGTGCCTAGCCCCCGCCCCTGCGCACCCCTCCTTTCCCAGACTGGCAGCTCTTTTCTGCGCTTCCTCTTTAGCTTGCCCCACTCCTCTGCTCTGCCCCTGCGCTCCGCCTTGCCTTGCTTTGCTCCCTTTCTCTCGCCTCAGCACCTCTCTTCCGTTTGCTCCCTCCAGCCCCTGCTTCCTCCTCCCACCACAGCCTCTGCCCACCTGGGATCTCCTGGTCTCCGCCCCCTTCTCCTACACTCTCATCCCCATTTCTCTGCAACGTCTTCGCTACTCAGAAATCAAGCAACCTACCATCACTCATACATTTTTTTTTTTTTTTAGAAACTCTTGAGGTTTTTTTTTTTTTTTTTTAGTGTTTAACGTATTAGCTGCTTTTGTCACTACTTTCTAACATGCTTCCCTGGAGAACCGAGGCGGGGGGGCGGGCGTGGGCGCGGGGGTGAGATAGAAGGGGCTATTTGGGTAGAAAGGATAGAAAGTATAAATACTACCTTTCTCCTTTCAGGAAATTTACTTGCTGCCCTGTTCTGTTTCAAAATTCATAATATGTTTACATTAAATTACATGATACATCTATTTTAGTCTTACTATAAAACATGTTTCTTAATAGTAGACTTAACAATTGATTCTTCAGGATGGTATGCCTCGTGATTTTCACCTCCCACCTTATTTAAACCTTACAGCAACATGAGAAAAAAAGTCTTTCTTCTTTTTCCTTATTTTCACAGATGAGAGAAGCTAAATTTATTTATTTTTAATTAATTAATTTTTGACTGCTTTGGGTCTTTGTTGCTGCACGTGGGCTTTCTCTAGTTGTGGCGAGCCGGGGCTACTCTTGGTTGCGGTGTGTGGGCTTCTCATTGCGGTGGCTTCTCTTGTTGCGCAGCATGGGCTCTAGGTGAGCGGGCTTCAGTAGTTCTGGCTCGTGGGCTGTAGAGTGCAGGCTCAGTAGTTGTGGCGCACAGGTCCAGCAATTGTGGCTCGTTGGCTCTAGAGTGCAGGCTCAGTAGTTGTGGCACACAGGTCCAGCAATTGTGGCTCGTTGGCTCTATAGCACAGCCTCAGTAGTTGTGGCGCACAGGTCCAGCAATTGTGGCTCGTTGGCTCTATAGCACAGCCTCAGTAGTTGTGGCGCACAGGCCCAGCAGTTGTGGCTCATTGGCTCTATAGCACAGCCTCAGTAGTTGCAGTGCACAGGCTTAGTTGCTCCGCAGCATGTGGGATCTTCCCGGACCAGGGCTGGAATCCATGTCCCTTGCGTTGTCAGGTGGATTCTTAACCACTGCACCACCAGGGAAGTCCCGAAAAAAGCTAAATTTAGAAAGGTGCTACTAATTACCCACGTTTCCACATCATTTTGTGTAGATGGCTAATGTTCCAAAATAAAGAAACCATTTACTTCCCGTATGTCAAGTAAATATTTAATAATGAATGTTTAAAGTGGAAATGAAATTATATTCTTCTAAGGAACTTTTTGGTGAATGGAGAAATCAGAAGTGCAATTATGAATTATTTTAAAAATAATTGAAATAGGAGTGGTGACATCCCCTAAATTTTGATACATAACCAAAATTAACAGCTTTCAATAGTCAAGAAAGAATGAAATAAATTAGGCATTTGTTTCAGGAGATTCCCAAAGTCCCACAAACAAATTGATAAAACTCTAAAGGACCCAGGAGTAAGAAAATAATAAAGATAACTGAAACTAATACATGAGAAAACAAAAATAATGGCATTGGAACTAGCAGCTGGTACTTGGGATGAGTGGCAATAATGAAAAAAACAATAGCAGTAATTAACAAAAAAGACAAACTAGGAATAAAGCAATATTGATTACAGACAGGATAAAGTTGTGTACTTAGGAGATTTCAAATTCTCAATCATGTGTTAATATATTTCAACTTCAAGCAAATGGATGATTTTCCTGGAAAAGTATTTTTTTAAAATTGGATTCAAGAAATAGAAAACCTGAGCAGACCAATGAGCGTTACCAAGCACCAAACAAAGTCATTAATTGGTTGACATCAGAGAGCCTTTTGCCCAGATGGTTTTAGTGGTATCAAGAGTTAAAAAATAAAGTTTGAGTAAAAAAATGTTAGGAAGAAAAAAAATGTGCCAAGAACTACTGAGGTATGTGGTTAAAAGTTGGATGATAAGGGATGTAGGATTAGGATATGACTGAGCTCCAAAAGATAAATATTTAAGGGAAGCAGAATCAAGAATTTATGTAAAAGAGAGAAAAGGAGGGATGCTGAGGGTGCCCTCTGAGGAGACAGAGCCATGAGCTTCTTTTCAGTACCTATGGCCTGGAGGGCCTTGACTGTTCAAGGTCTTGCTTTTCCTCTTTGGGCCAGGAGAAAGGATTGTGACTCTCTGCTCTAGCTTTGGACCTGGCTAGTCTTGGGAGGCAGACTGGCAGCATTTCACAGTCATTTCCACTACTCCTTTCTCAGGATCCTTTCCTGGAGGCTGCAGACCTAGAAATTCAATTCAGGGGGGCCTCATACATCCCAAGAAGGAAGCGATAGCAAATTTAATAATTGGTGGTAGGTGGGAAAGGTTTTAGAAAAAATTATACTCTTCTCATACCTTATCCCAGACTAAATTCCAGCTAAAGAATTAAAATGAAATGTTTAAATAAAGAAATAAGAAAATATATTTAAATATTTAACTGATCTCTGAATGTGTAGTGATAAATTGGACTATGAAATATTAAAATTCTATGAAGACTAAAGAGAAAGTGTGGCATGGTTGGAATTTTTTTTAAGCAAATATGTCAAAGAGTGAATATCCTTTATTTATATGGAGCCTTTACCAATCAGCAATAGGAACACCCTGGTGGAAAAAGGGCAAAGGATAGGAGCAATGTATAATTGGCCAATAAATCTGAAAAAAAGTAGTAAGCTCTATTATTAATCAAAGGAAATGCAAAATTAAAGAATAAAATATATCTTTCATTTGTCTTATTGGCAACAGATTTTGAGAAATAATATTGTTCTTGGCTGGCAGAACTAGTTACATAATTTGCAGGGTGGAGTGCAAAGTAAAAAGTGGGGCCCCTTGTTTAAAATATGGAAAGTTTCAACTCAGCAACAAGAGAACATTAAATTAAGCTTGAGCCCTTCTGAGGCTCTGTGACTGCACTGGTTACATGCCCATGAAGCTGGCCTATTGACTTGCAAGGTGGGTATGTGATCTTATATATTGAGATTGGAAGAAGAAGTTGGTGGAAGCCTTTGGGAGGAAAATTTGGCAGATTGTGTTAAGAACTTTTTTTAAAGTTCATACCCTTTGTCCAGGTAATTTCGCTTTTAGGAATCTGTCCTAGAAGGGAAATATCAGAGATGTGGACAAATACTTAGTTTCAGTGGTGTTCATGCATTATGATTTATAATAATGAAAAACAAAAATGCCTTCAAACAGAAAAACTGCTTGTCATATAAATCACAGGTGCATGTTTTTTAGTGGAGAGGAGAAAAGAAAAAAGGAAATGTTTCCCCCAAGTGGCAATTTTGTTCGTGATTTCATAGAGTGCAAATTTTATACAAGAAAAGTATTTTTTATTTTCCTGATCATAGATGATAGAAGGTTCATTGTAGGACATTTGAAATTAGGAAGTAGTTTTGAGGAAGAAAGTGTAAAATTACCAGTAAAAATAATTTGTAGTCTCACTGCTCATAGATAACCCCCTTGGTGTGGTATTCTGGTTTACTTTCCATTTTTTTCCTGTGCTTTATATGGTTGAGTATACATTCTATATTCAAGTTTGTTTCCTGCTTTTTCACTTAATATTACAACCTAGGTATTTCCCCATGACTATAACAAAGCTAAAAATTTTTTAGTCAAATATACAGAAAAGGGCACAAACCATTAGTATATAGCTCAGTTTTCACAAAACGAACACGCTGTGTCCATGTCATGAGCCCCTGGATTAAGAAAATAGACCTTTACCAGCTTTCCAGAAACCTCTTATGTTGTCCCCTCCCAGTCATTACCACTGTCCCCCGAATCTCAGTCCCAACTGTTACCACCATTCTGACTTCTAACACCTTAGACTTGTTTTGCTTGTTCTTGACCTGTGTACAAATGGACTCATATAATGTGGACCTTTTTTTTTTTTTTTTTTTTTTTTTTTGCAGTACACGGCCCTCTCACTGTTGTGGCCTCTCCCGTTGCGGAGCACAGGCTCCGGACGCGCAGGCTCAGCGGCCATGGCTCACGGGCCCAGCTGCTCCACGTCATGTGGGATCTTCCCGGACCAGGGCACGAACCCGTGTCCCCTGCATCGGCAGGCGGACTCTCAACCACTGCACCACCAGGGAAGCCCTGGACCTTTTTTTGAGCCTGGTTTCTTTTACTCAACAGCAAGATACATCCATATTCTCAACTCTGTTTAGAATTCCACTGTTATGAATATACCATTCTACTGTGGCTCTATCTCTTCTCAAATACTTAACTATCATCTGATTTTTTCATTTTGAATATTCTGGAGGGTGTGTAGTGATATCTCATTGTGGTTTTAATTCAGATTTCTCTGATATCTAATGAAGTTGAGCCCTGTTTCATATATTTACGGCCATTTAGCTGTCTTCTTTTGTGTAGTACCTGTTCAGATCTTTTAACCTTTTTGTTCTTGTTTTGTTTGCCTTTTTCTTACTGATTTGTATGATTTCTTTATATATTTTGCATATGAATCCAGTTCTTTGTAGGATGTATGTTTTGTAAGGATCTTTCCTCATTCTGTATTAACTCATTTAAATTCACTTTTTTAAGTGACATTCTTCTGTGATTCATCAGTTAGTTCAGTTCATTGTGGTTTGGGGTTCAAGCCTCTTTTCCCTTCACTGCCATTTCTGAAATTTTTCTAGCCTGTGCCTGTGGATCTTCTAGACCTGGTACTGTGACTGAGGCAGCATCCTGTCTGTAGATGTGCAAATCTATGTGAATGTTCATTTAGACATTTGTGTGAAAAGAGCTAACTTCCTTTGCTTCAAATAACCTCTACTGTCCAGTCCTAACTGTGGAAGCCATTTGTAAGTCTCTCTGTAATTTCTGCAGGTCCTGAGGTTTCTGAATCCTTTCTTCATCTTGTACAACTCTGCACACCATCTAACACAGCAGTGTGTTCTGAAGCAGCCTGCCTTTTAGAGTATTTCCATCCTCTGAAGGGCCAAGCTGTAAAGATGCTGCACATGACAGAGGTTTTGGATATCTTGAGGAATCCCCAGCTCATTCATTGGCCAAAGGCACAGCCTTTGATGGAGCTGGAACTCAGGGGAAAGGAAAGAGCTCTCTGGGATATGAGAAAGAAATTACAGATTAATGAAAGGTACACTTAGAAAGAGACTGCAGGCAACGAAGGCCTTCAAGGTTCAAGTTTCTGTAGGGAAGGTGGTGGTTGTATTCTAGATCAGTGAGTGAAAAAGATGTAGGGAAAGCTTAGTAATAAGAGTTGCCAGTTTAAAAAAATGCATGCTGTGTGCTTTACATATGTAATGTTTAATCCTTACAGGAGCCCTTAGAAGTAGAGGTCTTATCATTTTCATGTTACAACTGGGAAACTGAGGTTCCCTGGTGACTGAATGGACGGTGAGGCTAGGACCACTGATGTAAATAAAGAGGAACTTCTGCTTTATTTGGAAGGCACTGAGAAGCAATGGAAGGGTTTAGAGGTGGGAGATAACCAGAACTCTTTTCTGGAATTTGCCATATTGAGCTGAGAAATGATTCTGTGGTCTTTCTCTTGTCATAGGAAGTCCAGGACTGCTGCTCCCTCCCGTGGCAGGACAGGGTGGTGTGGGGGTGGCAGGCTACCCTCTGTGCCTGTGGGTGCTGCCAGACTGGACTCAATTCCATGGTCATTTCTGCTCCCTTCTAGGTTTCCCTGCTCGGGACTCTGTCCTTGCAGAAAAGAGAAACACCAAAGAACAACAAAAGAAGGGCACAACGATGTTTGACGATATGCCGTCTGCTAGGTCTCAGGTGAGTCGGGCTTTCTTCTGATTTAGTTCTCCAATATGGGAACCTCATCTTCCTGATTTCCAGACATTCCCCGTCTAATTAAACCACATCCTCATTTCCTCAAAGTCTTTATATAAACATTACCTAACTGAGCCTTTTCTTGGCTTTTGTATAAAAAAATGTTCTTCTGACTCTTTGTATTCCCCTTCCCTGCTTTATTTTTCTCTGTCACACTTATCACCACCCCACATACTATATCTTTAACGTTGTCCCTCTTTTCCTGTCTTTTGAATTAATTTTTCATTGTTTAATATTCCATTTTATCTCCACTTTCGGCTTAGTCAAAACCACCCTCATGTGGTTTGTACTATTATTATGCTCCTTTTTATATATGAAATAAAGGGCAGCTATTACAGGGGCATGATACTGTTGTGAGGTGGTTTTTTAAAACAATTTGTTCCTTAATGTTCTTGTTAAATCACATTTTGAAACCTAGGAGAAATTAATATGCTGCCCTTCCTTTAGAACCAGAAAAAAATTCATGGGAGGTGGGTGACAATTAGGAAAAAAATTGTCTAAAAATGCTCCTGGAGGGAGAGATGGGGGAAAAAAAAGTTGAGAAACACTGTCCTAGATGATCTGTTCCTGAGAGTAGCCCTCTGTCCTTACAGTGTCCCTGTCAAGGATCCCAAGTGAAGATGCCCACAGGGACTACTGAGGTAATATAAACGAATACCGTATGTAAGTGGGTGGATTATGACAAACTGGGGGGCACCTTCCCCATCTAAGGGGCAGCTATGACTCGGCTTCAGCTGATTGCACCGTGTGAGAATGTGGGTCCAGATCCCCAGATCTTCTGATTTTTTTTAAAGAGAAGCCAAAAATCCAGTTAATAATTTGAAATATACAAATTTTTTGGTGTTGGCAGCTAATATGAATTTTGAAGAAAGAATTTTAAAAAACACATGTGAGCCAAATAAATCCCTCTATAGGAGCTGGGCAGCCAGTACATACCCTCTAGTTTAAGTCATATGTTCACTGATCTGCTTAATGTTTCCATAAAAACACAAAAGATGTATATTAGTAAAATGGGTAGCATAGTCTTATGTAGTCTTCTAATATCTGCTTTTTAAATTTGCCCTTCGGTTACCAAAATTGTTGCATGTAACTGTAGTTAATTAGTTTGTATTGCTGGAATACTATTCCATGGTATGACTATACCATAATATATTTATTTCTTCTACTATAAATGAATGTTTGGGTCTTTCCCATATTTTGGATTTTATAAGGCAGATGTTATGAACATATCTATCTCCAAGTACACACGAGCAAATATACCTAGGAACAGAATTTCTGAGTCCAAAGTGGTTTACTAATTTACATTTCCCTTAGCATCTTATGAGAGGCCCCAAGGGTCCACATTTTAGACAATATTTCATATTGTCAGACTTCTTAATTTTTGTCAGTTTAATGGGTATAAGATCATACTTCGTCATTTTGAAATGTTATTTTCTTATTTATTAATAAGATCGAATATCTCTTCATATTTATGAGTTCTTTGTGTTTTATGGATGAGTCACTGAGGCTTAACCTATCCATTCTCATAAAGCTTGTTAGAAAGAACCAGACCCAGAACCTAAACCCAACTGTCTCTGATTCCTGAGGTTGCGGTATACTACTCAGTTTTTAATTATTTGCATTTTTTCTTTCTTTATAAAGCGACTTAAAAAGATTTTTCTCCTGCAACCCAAATCTGTCAAAATGAGCAGCAGGAACTATCTCAGAAATGTTCTCACTTCTCTCAGACTATAAGACAAAGAAAGGTATCTTTCTAAGTCTCTAGAAATAATCTAAGTGGATTAGAACACTTGGATTAGAAGCTCTCTGCTGGTCTGAACATGTGCTTCTTGGTCAGTCCCGTCTCATCAGGCACCTTTCCCCCTCCTTGGGATAATTCCCGGATTTCGCTCATTTAGGAGTGTGTCTGGTATTTTAGGAGCTGGTGACTTTCAAGGATGTGGCTGTGGACTTCAGTCCAGAGGAATTAACCTGCCTTAGTGCTGCTCAGAGGAAACTACTGGGAAGTGATGCTGGAAAATTATAGGAACCTGGTCTCCCTAGGTAAGCTGTGATGACCAAAATTGTCTCCAGACATTGCCATATGTCCCTGGTGGCAAAATCATTGGAAACAGGCTTTGTTTTTCTTCTGTTTAAATTTGCATTTGCCTTATTATCTCACCGTCTTTATAACCCAGGCTGGGAGTTCCTGTGGGTACAGGACAGAACCCCCAAATTATGAGTCTCCTTCTTCAACAGGGTACCAGTTCCCTAAACCTGACATTATCTCAGGGCTGAAAGCGGAGGAATCACGTGCAGTGGAGGAAGACAGCAGTAAAATGATACGTCAAGGTGAGTAGTGAGACAGGAATCGTGGGAAGACAACCCCAGTCGTCCAGGAGGGGCCTGGGAGCTGTTGCCCAAAGCCCTCTCAGCTCAGGGAGAAGGTTGGTAAGTGCTCTCACCTCAGGGGTTCGTGCCGCTTCCCCACATCACATGCACTCAGTACTTCTTTCATCTCCTCTCTGAAGCTCATCTCTTCCTGAGCATAAGTTCCTCTCCTGCGCAGCTCCAGGGAGGCCAGTTTCCCTTTCCTTTAGTGTTCCAACTCCTGCATTCATTCATGCCTTTCCCCTGGCAGCTAGAAATCAGAGGTCTTTCCTCTTTAACTGAGACAAGCAAAGAACCTTGGCGTGCTACCACTCCTCTTTCCAGCCCCACTCAGGGGGTTGCCTTTATAAAGCACAAACTTTTGACCAGCTTCTTACCACCCTCAAAAGAAAATCCAAACTTTTAGCAAAACATTTAAATCCGTCCCAGTCTGGCCTAAAATTCACATCCCAGCCTCATGTCTCACAGATATTCCAAGTAGAAACCTATGTTGCTGGCTCCCCAGGACTGTGTACTTTCACAGTTCAGTGTCTTTGCTCAGGATGTTTTATAAGCTTGCCACCCCCTTCACTGCTTACTGAGCCCTAATGCCATCCCCTCCGTTGAGTTTTTCCTGTTCCTAAATGGAATCAACCCCCACCCCCATCTCTTCTCCTATAGTCATTTATAGCCTGATTGGGGTCCTTTTTACAAACTTATTATGACCATCTGGTTGGATAATGCTTTGCTCAAAATAGGCATTTAATAAATGGTGAATTGAAGGGAATGGGGTAAGATTAGAGATTGGGAGCCAAGAAAAAAGTTAGAATCCTTTTGCTTTATTCTGAGCAAGAGGTTGTTGACCTGTTAACTCCAGTGTTTCCCTAATGGTCCTGTAGAACTATGGTAATAGGCGTTCTTTAAAAAAAAAAAAGGGTGTTCCATGACGAGATCAGTTAGAGAAATGCTGCATACTATATTTCCCCTCTTTGGAATTTGAGATGCCGATTAAAGGATTAAAGGTTCTGAAGAGTCCTACAGGATTGAAAGCTGCTTGACTTGCATCCTATGGTATCTCCCAAATTGACTTGACAGTGGAATCCCTTTATTGCCACAGCTATTAGTTGCTCGGAATAATAGTAATTTGCCAAGCATGGTCTGGATGCAGACAAACCCCAATCCCAGCTCTCTGGTTTACTCCTTGTTCTCCTGTCTTGTGTCTCTGGCATCTTTGTCAACGTTCAGTCCTCCTGGATGGTCTCTTTTCTGCCTCATCCTCACCCTTACTTACTGTCCTTTCCATCCTCCCATTCTCTCCTTAGGTTCCAGAAAACTCTCAAACCTCTTTAAGAACTGTTCTGCTATGTTTGGTCTCTTTCCTCTGTTTCTACTATAATGATGTGTCTCTCTGAGTAAAAATAGTAGAGGAACTTTGACATTGCTTTTAGATTGGGAGAAAAAACCTGAAACCAAAGATCTAACTCCAGAGCAAAGCCTGCCTATAGAAAAATCATCCTTAGGGGCAGGAAGACAGGATTTGGAGGTAGGTAACTTCTGGTGTGCTATGTAGGAGAGTCTTCTCCTGATGATCCATTGGGTTTGCACCAGGTCAACCAGGAGAAACTTTTGAGTCCGGTAAAAATGTATGACCCCAAGACCCTTGCTCAGGAAAGAAGCCGTAACAGTGATCAATTTAAGAGACGCTCAGACCTTACTAAACAGTCAGAGGGTCTTCTAGGAAAGGATCCCCAGGAACGCACTCCTCCTGGAATTTGCACCGGTCCCCAGCTGGTGGACAGCAGGCCTTTCGTCCAAGAGAACAAACACAACAGATGTGAATTTTGTGAAAGAAGCTTTAAGTACCCAGTTGGCCCGTGAGAGACACGAGCAGATCCATACAGGGAAGAAACCCTTTGAATGTAAACATTGTGGAGAAGCATTCTACTTCATGCCACACCTCACCAGGCATCAGAAGACTCATTCACGTAAGAGGTCTGCTGGATGCAATGAAGGTGGAAAGTCTTCCACTCAGCGTGCAGATATCAACGGCTGCATAAGAATTCATAATCAGGAGGACTACTATGAATGTTTCCAGTGTGGCAAAGCTTTTATCCAGGATGTGTATCTTTTTCAACATCTCAAAGCCCATGAGGCAGCAAAAGCCCTTCCACCCGCGTTGCCCCGAGACAAGACACATTTAATTCGGTATCAGCGGAAACATGACTATGTCAGAGAGAGAGCCTGTCAGTGTTGTGACTGTGGCAGAGTCTTCGTTCGGACATCGCATCTCATTCAGCACTACAGAATTCATGCTCAAGAGAGGACTTACCAGTGTCAGCTGCGTGGGAAGTGTTTCAACTTACCCTCCTACCTCACTCAACTTTATCAACTCCATTCTCAAGAGAAACCAGTTGAGTGCAGTTACTGTTGAAAAACCTTGACTCAGAACATTCTCAACACTTTTGACTTTCCCCTGGAGAGAGACCCTTTGAGTGCTCTGAATATGAAAAGGTCTTCGACCAGCCCTCACACCTTGTTAACAACTTGAAAATTCATCGTGGTGGGGTCAGAAAACAGAATGGTTGCAAGAGGTTAGAACAATCTTTTTGCGAAGGGAGTGTCAGCACATGTGTCAGTCACCCAGGCAAAAAAACCTTACAAAGAATATTTTTGTTGCATAGGAAAGAAGCTAATAGATTTTGCCCTTCTTTGGTGTTATCCATAGAATGGAGAACCTTGATTTTGACATCCTGACAAAAAACTTGCAACTGGCAGTTGGGCTCCAGACAGGAACTCTGTTGCCTAAATTTCTACAGAAGTGTTTACATACAGTATCTTTACCACAAGGGATGTATCAGCAGAGGGCATGGTGAAAAGATTTTTGAGGTGTACCTATGTTGATTCATCCACAAAGCTGAAGTAATTGGTAATATGTGTACACGGTACTTGTGGATTTACAAAACATTGCCAAATGTATTATTTGATCTTTTAAGGAATGCTGCATTGCACCTAGTATCAGGATATTTATTTCATTTTTATAGGTATAGCAAACTTGAAACTCCAAGTTGTCATTTGATTTGACCTGGGTTTTAAGTGATGGGGCAAGAACTGAACCCCAGTGTGGTTTGGTTAGGTTTGGCTTTTGAGATTCCATGAGATATTTATTTTATATCTTGATGCTCAACCAGGTTTGTTTATTCCTGCCATATCCCCTCTGAAGAAAAGGTACAGTACTATACTGACTGAAGCTGTCTTCCTTTTTAGTAATCCCAACATTATTTCACATTAAATCAGATGGGGACACTTGTAGTATAAGGGGTTGAGAAAGCCTTTTTAAGGTGAAGTTCTGACAGCCATTTCTCTTACAATTTAGGGTTAGATGAATTTTTGAGACACTGATCAAGGGAGGATATTTTTGCTAACCACTTTTCCTATAATTGGTCTTGGAGATTGTAAATCTACTAATTAAGTAGAATTTTTGTAGTTTACTGTAGTTGTTTGTAGGTTTGGGGTTTCATATTTTTTCTCTTTTTCCCCTCTCCTTCCTTTTATTTATTTATTTTTTATTTATTTATTTTTTTTGCGGTACGCGGGCCTCTCACTGTTGTGGCCTCTCCCGTTGTGGAGCACAGGCTCCGGACACGCAGGCTCAGCAGTCATGGCTCACGGGCCCAGCCGCTCCGCGGCACGTGGGATCCTCCCGGACCGGGGCACGAACCCGCGTCCCCTGCATCGGCAGGCGGACTCTCAACCACTGCGCCACCAGGGAAGCCCCCTCTCCTTCCTTTTAAAAAATCCTGTTTGAAAACAGTATTTCTGCTTTTCTTGGGCACTGGCATCATCAGCATGACCAGCTTCACCTAAAATCCTAGTTCTTTGCTGGGCACACTTCACTCTTTAAAAGTATGAGCCCTGAATTGCACTAAAAATTTCTTTTATACCATATTGCTATAATGTAAACGTTTTCCATCACTGACTTGGATGGTGGTCAGATACAAAGACGCATGAGAACCAGTTGGACCCGGTGTCTCAGAACTTGACTCCTTGCCTGGAAGCGTGGGTTGCTGCTATTGTTATTCACTGCCCTGCTTTTTCTCATCCTGCCATTTTTGAGGTTGATCTATGATGTGTGGCTCCAAAGTCATGAAAGTAAAAAAAAACATGAACCTACACCAGCCAAATGAGTGCAAGCTACACAGCCCCTTTTCTTCATTTCCCAAGTTCTTGATGAAACAGTCCTCACTGGCTGGTCCTATTTTCTCACCACAGTCCACCCTCCAACCCACTATAAATTGGTTTCTGATTCTGCCACCACTACTGCAAAGGGACATAATGTCAGTATGTCTTATTGTTGACGATGTTAATTAACCTTTATTTGTTTCTCTTTGTAATTAATAAATATCTTGCAGGAGAAACTTTGAGACCATGCAAGCACTAGTTTCTCCTCACACTTTTACCTACTAAATTCTAGCATCTAGCAAGTGGATGTTACCTACAGCCATTTTTACTATGTAGTATTGTAATGGTGATCTTTAACTTTCCTCATTCCTTCTACATTTAGTAATTAGAATTCTCCTTTGAGGAAGAATTGTCCTCCCTATTTATTTACTCAGTAATTTATTTATATCAGTATGGATTCATGGATGTTTATTTTATTCTGTGGGCTGTAATTCAACACTACCATTATTTGTTCAGATTGTTCCAGCTCTGGCCACTGGGAGTCCTTTCAGGTTGGCTCCTCTCATTCTTTTCTGAACACTTCTTTTGCGCCCTGCTTAATTTCTCTCCCTTCATCTCCAGGAAAACCACATGCCTTTATGAGAGCTCCTACCTCATTACTGTCCTGTGAAATCTGCTGCTTTCCCCAGGGTCATAGGTTTACTCACACCCTTGTCAATCTGTCGTTTCATTTCTTCCTTCACCATTTTTGCTAAATCTATATTCTACTTGGTTTGTTATTTGCTTAACACTTTCTTTCAATTGTCATCTCTATTTTAAAAAAACTTCAGTACATCTACCTAAAAAGGAAAATTTTAAATCAACTCAAAGGATTTTACCCAGACCATAATCAGATTTTCCCAATCATTTTCAAGATGTCCTTTAACAGTTGGCTTGTTTGAATCGATCCAGACATGCATTTGGTTGTCTGACCTCTTGATTCTCTCTCAATCTAAAGCAATCTCCTCTCACTTTTTTAATGCCTTGTGTGACCCCAAGAATAATGTGGAAATGTATTTCCCTCCTCCCTCCACCCAATTCCTAATATATCTAACAGTCTTGGTACTCCTTATATTCAGGTTTAATTTTTTTAAATTTAGAAACACTCATTTTTAAATTCTTAAATTTTAATTGTAGTAATAAACTCATAACATAAAATTAACCGTCTCAAACATTTTAAAGTGTCCAGTTCAGTACTGTTAAGTAGAGTCACATTGTTGTGAAATAGATCCCCAGGACTTTTTCATCTTGCAAAACTCAAACTCTGTATCCATTAAACAGTAACTCCCCTTTTCCCCCTCCTTACAGCCCTGGCAACCGTCATTCTAACACTCTTGTTTTTTTTTCTTTAAAGCTTTGTATGATTATGCAAGTAATACTGGAAGAAACTGGGTCGGTTGTTCTGTGGAATGTCCCCCCTTCTAAATGTGTCTGTTTGCTTCCTGTGGTATCCTTAAGCTTGTTCCTCTCTATATATTTTCTGTAAATGGAAGTTAGCTCTAAACTCTGGAGACTTAATTAGATTTATCTTCAGCTTCTTTGGCAAGAACACCTCATAGGTGGTTTTGTGTACTTTATATCATATCCCATCAGGCTTTTGGCTCTTCCCAAAGTTCCAGCCTTTTAAAGTCGTTCTCCAAGCCACTGCACCATTCACAGGCAATGAGGTTTCAAAGTTTTCACCATCACTCATGGTCCAGCTGCTTTAGTTCCTTCTTCATTACCTCTTCTAGACTTTTCTCAATGTGCCTCCCTCCATTACTCCACCCTGGTCTTTAGGAGGTGGTGGAGACTCCTTGAGGGGTCTGGTGTGGGCCATTTGTTGAGGACCCTAGGCAAGGGATTCTTTTTTTTTAATATTTATTCATTCATTCATTCATTTATTCATTTATTTAGCTGCACCAGGTCTTAGTTGCGGCATGCGGGATCTAGTTCAACCAGGGATGGGACCTGGGCGCCCTGCATTGGGAGCAAGGAGTCAACCACTGGACCACCAGGAAAGTCCCTGAGCCAGGGATTCTCAAGAAAGTCAGGGAACATCAGACTTCACTTTGTTCTAATGCTTCTTTCATGCCACAAAGGGCAGCGGTGACAATATGGAGAGCTAACTCTGCCTGTCACCCCTGGACTCTTTGGAACATATGGAATATGCACAAGCCACTGCCTCCACATTTTACAAGCTAAACTTGAGCTGACTGCAATGGCAGGTGTCTCAGCCTGTTACTTTGACTTTCACCTTGCTGCTTTTCTTGCTGCTGTCCTAGTGGGCCCCCAAGGATGATAGTGCTTTTCTTCTTCCCTGCTTTTCCCAACCAACTTGCAATATATCAGACAATTTGGGCACTGCTCTTATATTCAGGTTAGTTTTTTTAAATTAAAAACACTCATGTTTTAAGCTTTCTTTGGTGATTATGCAAGTAGTGCATATCTGTTGAAGAAAATTAGAAAGTACATCTCTGGGGTTTTTTTTTTTTTTTTTTTTTTTGGAATATTTGTATTTCTGTGTCTCAACTCAAATAGACGTGCTGCTAAAAGGGGTAGACATTGTCCAGACATTTTTTTCTATGTATAGGTTTATATAGATTTTTAAATAAAATATATTCTTATGAAATAGAATCATACCATTAACATTGTTTTTTTTCACTTCAGTAATTTTATTCAAATGATTTTATTTTTAACATCTTTATTGGAGTATAATTGCTTTACAATTGTGTGTTAGTTTCTGCTTTATAACAAAGTGAATCAGTTATATATATACATACATCCCCATCTCTCTTCCCTCTTGCGTCTCCCTCCCTAACATTGTTTTAAAGGCTGCAATTTTCATACCAATATATCATGAACATCTGCCCATATTCATAAATATATATCTCAGTTTCATCTTTTAGGACTGCCTGGTACTTGGTTGCATAGATGTGGCCTAATTGATTTCACTAGACTTCTAGAGTTGGAAACTGGGGTTACGGTAATTTATCTCTTTTTTTATTCCATTGAAAACCTTTTAAAATTTATTTATTTTTATTTAGTTATAATTAACATACTATATTATATGAGGAGATGGGGGGACAGACCAAATAGGTGAAGGGAATTAAGAGGTACAAAACTTCCAGCTATAAAATAAGTAAGTCAGCATCTTTATTCCTGTCCTGACTTACTTATTTTATAGCTGGAAGTTTGTACCTCTTAATCTCTTTCACCTATTTGGTCTGTGCCCCCATCGCCTCATATAATAAAGACACAGACTTAGAGAATGGATTTGAGGACACGGAGAGGGGGAAGGGTAAGCTGGGACTAAATGAGAGTGGCATGGACATATATACACTACCAAATGTAAAACAGAGAGCTAGTGGGAAGCAGCCGCATGGCACAGGGAGATCAGCTTTGTGACCACCTAGAAGGGTGGGATAGGGAGGGTGGGAGGGAGACGCAAGAGAGAGGAGATATGGGGATATATGTATACATATACCTTATTCACTTTGTTATACAGCAGAAACTAACACACCACTGTAAAACAGTTATACTCCAATAAAGATGTTTTTAAAAAAACAAAAATAAAATAAGTCAGAGGGTTGTAATGTACAAATAGGGCATATAGTCAGTAATATTGTGACAACTTTGTATGGTGGCAGATGGTAACGGGGTGTATTGTGATCACTTCATAATGTATAAGAATATTGAATCACTATGTTGTACACCTGTAATTTATCTCTTATGTGTGCATTGCTGCTGTAGTTACACTTTCCCTTCATCTCTTGGGTCTTGGAATTTCCCTTAGCAATTTGCTCTGATGTCTTTGCATATGGTTGTGTTTCCCAAGGGGAAATTCCCAGCAGTAGAATTTCTGGGCCAAAAGGTATGTGTATCTTGAAGGCTTTGGAAACACTCCTGGCCTCCTCCCCTCAAGGTCTAAAAGTTGTGCTGATTTTTTTCTCTTGGGAACAACTAAACTATTCAACTCTCCCCTACACTCGCTTTCTCCGTGAAGAATTTGCACTCTGAACCCATCTTAGGGAATAACAGGACTGACATCAGGCCTGGAAAGAACCACAGATGAAATGGTTTGTTCAAACCCTCATTTTAACAGTTCTGTTAGGTTTATTTTCCTCATTAAGTAAGCAGTATTAAGCATATTAAATAAAATTTCAGAAAGCAAAGAAGGCTAATAAACTTACCACGGATGCTGTCAATCACTACAAGCCCGGGCTTGTAGTTGTGTTCACTGGTTAGAAGAGCCCCTTGGCGGGGAAGGGAGAGTGTGGGCTTTGGAGCCAGGCTGACCTGCAGCCAAATCCAGCCCCTTCCTTAGAAGCTGATTAAACAACTGAGGTAACAGTGCCTCCCCCTGGAACTGTTGAAAGGCCTGGAGCTCACCTGTGTAACACAGCCTAACACTGCCTGGTACATAGGAAGGCACTCAGCAACCAGTGGCTGTTCTAAGAGTTTTCTTAGTGACAATTAGTAAACTACAGGATTGTAAACCACAGCCGCACGTCAAACACAACCACATTTTATCATGTTTCGGTAGTCTCTGTACTTATAAGCTTTTCTGTGAGTAAAGTTTTTCATATAATCGCAAATTTGAAGGTCTTCTTTTCTCACCTATTTTGTAATGACAATTTTTAAAAGACAATTATATAAAGGTTTGATTAACAGAGCATAAAGCATTGTATTTATAGTTGCTTTCTTAAGATAGATTTCCAAAAAGTGATATCACTAGATGAGACGTGAAAAACATCTCTGTGGTTCTCAAAACATGGTGCTGAATTTTCTGGAGGGGCATTTGCATCCCCAAGCTAAGGGGGGCCCAGGGGTGTGGCAAACGTCTCCCTCCTAAGTCAGTGACAGGTGTTGCTAATCGAGCACGCTCTCTCTGGGTCCACTGAACCTGAAGACAGGCTTGTAATCGTTCTCAGCATACCACCCAGGTAAAACAAACTGAGCAGTTTGTACATGCAAAGAAATGTCTTTGCCACACCTGGTATAAATAAGCATTTGAACAATTTTACCAGCATTGGATATTTATTACTTAAAACAAACCAACAAAAAAGGTTGCCTATTTGATAAGCCAAAAAAGTGCTTCTTGCTTACTAATGAATTCTTCCCCCATGTGTTTTTTTTTAATATAAATTTTTAAATCTATTTATATATATTTTTTGTCTGCGTTGGGTCTTCGTTGCTGCACACGGGCTTTCTCTAGTTGCAGCGAGCAGGGGGTGCTCTTCATTGCGGTGCATGGGCTTCTCATTGCGGTGGCTTCTCTTGTTGCAGAGCACAGGCTCTACATGGGCTCAGTAGATGTGGGTCGCGGGCTCTAGAGCGCAGCCTCAGTAGTTGTGGTACACAGGCTTAGTTGCACTGCAGCATGTGGGACCTTCCCGGACCAGGGCCCGAACCCATGTCCCCTGCCTTGGCAGGCGAATTGTTAACCACTGCACCACCAGGGAAGCCCCCCGCCCCCATATGCTTTTAAAGTTCTTTGTGTATAATCTAGGCCTTTTGCCCATTTTAGCTATTGTGTCTTTGTGCTTGTTCTTTCTGATTTGCCTGAACTCACTTTCCTTTTCTTAAAGTATGCATTTCTGAAAGATTCATGTTTTTCATTTTAAAGCAATACTTAGCTCATTAAAAACAATTTCTGGGCTTCCCTGGTGGCGCAGTGGTTGAGAGTCCGCCTGCCGATGCAGGGGACGCGGGTTCGTGCCCCGGTCCGGGAAGATCCCACGTGCCGCGGAGCGGCTGGGCCCGTGAGCCATGGCCGCTGGGCCTGCGCGTCCAGAGCCTGTGCTCCGCAGCGGGAGAGGCAACAGCAGTGAGAGGCCCGCGTACCGCAAAAACAAAAAACAAACAAACAAAAAAAAACAATTTCTATTTTACAGAAAGGTAGATCTCCTACTCCCTCTGCCTTGCTGCCGCTCGTGCCCCCAATACACCATGAACACCATTAATGTTTTGGTTTGTTTTCTTATAATTTAAAAATAATTGCCAGATTTATGAAAGTGCTTGCCTCTAGGGAGTGGTGGGGAAGAGATCTAGTTCTCACGGTACCTCTGTTCTTTTTCACCTATTTTACGCATGTGGCTTTAAGGTGTTCATAGTTTTCAAATAGCTGTGATCATTCCATGTGTGCAGTAGCATATTTTTTCCACACTGTTGTACACCTTACAGACTGCTCTATCACCCCCTTATCAATCGTTTTCACCTTGTTAATAGCTGCACAGTATACCCAGAGCTTTATCTGTGTGGCCCTCCCTCTGTTGTTTGAATGTTTAATTTAGTTCTGATTTTTCATAATTGTAAATGATACTGTAATGAACATTTTGGTACTTAAAATATTTTTCTAAATTTAGGATTCTTTAAGATTTCGCCAATGGGGGATTACTGTGTCAGAAGGGGAATAATTGTTTTAAGGTTCCTGATACACACCTCTAAGTTTCCCTTTGAAAGAGCACCAGTTTGCACTGCTGCAATTAACACCTGATGGATGGTGTGTGTTCCACACGTTCTCGCTAGCATTGTGTATTCAGAGCACTTTTCACCTTTGCTAATTTAATAAGGGAAAGGGCATCTAATTTTAATTGCATTTATTTAGTTTTTAAGGATGTTGAACATTTTCCTCTAAGCTTGTTAAGCAATTATATTTCTTCTCTTTGCATTGTCTATGTGGCTTTAATATCTTCCTATCAATTTGTCTTGTTTGTTTGTTTTGTTTTTTGGTGGTACGCGGGCCTCTCACTGCTGTGGCCTCTCCCTTTGCGGAGCACAGGCTCCGGACACGCAGGCTCAGCGGCCATGGCTCACGGGCCCAGCCGCTCCGTGGCACGTGGGATCTTCCCAGACCAGGGCACGAACCCGTGTCCCCTGCATCCGTAGGCGGATTCTCAACCACTGTGCCACCAGGGAAGCCCTCTTCCTATCAATTTGAAGTCTCTTTATGTAATAAAGATATTATTTGTCTTCATTTTGGCCATAAATGTTTTCCCTAGTTTGCCTTTTCTTTGAATTATTTTTTTGACAAGGTTTCAATTTTTATATAGCTCAATTCTGATTTTTTTTTTTTTTTTTGCGGTACGCAGGCCTCTCACTGCTGTGGCCTCTCCCGTTGCGGAGCACAGGCTCCGGACGCGCAGGCTCAGCGGCCATGGCTCACGGGCCCAGCCGCTCTGCGGCACGTGGGATCTTCCCGGACCGGGGCACGAACCCGTGTCCCCTGCATCGGCAGACGGACTCTCAACCACTGCACCACCAGCGAAGCCCCTGAGAGTCACATTTCTTGTGTGTGAAATGGACAGAGAAATCCAGTCGCCATGGCCCAGAAAGGGCTCACAGACCTGGAGTGAGAAGGCTGCAGGTGACTTTGAGATAGAGAGAAGCAGCCCTTGACATGTACGAGTGGCCTGGCAGTCACGGCTAGGCCTTGGTGTCCTCCTGAGGAGCAGCCAGAATGTCATAGCACACGGCCATCAGACATGGCCATTCTGTGACCGTGTTGGAGGGAAACATAAATAAAACCTGTAATCATGGATGAACTCAGACAAAAACGAGTGTCAGCCAGAGAAAACAAGGTCTCTCCAATATTAAGGGTGAGCAATGTATTCTGGTTTTCCCAAGTCTGCCCTGGTTTCAGCACTGAAAGTCCTGTATCCCAGAAACAGTGCAGCAAAGAGAGCAAAGAACTGAGCCGACACACAAATGTTTATTTAATTGATAAGAAGAAATGGCATTGCAGAGAAGTGAAGAAAGTAAAGGCATTTCAATAACGGCCTTAGCCCAATTCACCACTACTAAGAGAACATGAGGGGACTTCCCTGGTGATGCAGTGGTTAAGAATCCGTCTGCCAATGCAAGGGACACGGTTCAAACCCTGGTCCGGGAAGATCCCACATGCCTTGGAGCAACTAAGCCCGTGTGCCACAACTACTGAGCCCGCGTGCCACAACTACAGAAGCCCTCGTGCCTAGAGCCCGTGCTCTGCAACAAGAGAAGCCATGGCAATGAGAAGCCCGCGCACCGCAATGAAGTGTAGCCTCCGCTCTCCGCAATCAGAGAGAAGGCTGCACGCAGCAACAAAGACCCCAGGCAGCCATAAATAAATAAATAAATAAATAAATTTAAATTTAAAAAAAGAGAGAGAATGTGAAATTTTCTCAAGCTCAAATTCTTCTTAAAACTATGTGTGCTCTATAATATACATATATCGAAACTAACACAACGTTGTAAATCAAATATACTCCAGTAAAATTTTTTCAAAAAGATAAAAGACCCCCAAAAAATTATGTTCTAAAGGAAAAAGGAAAAGTAAATTCAGAATCAATAAAACTCTTAGAAGATGGTAGGAGACACATTGCTTTGGGGTCTGTTTAGACTTGGAAACAAGCGCAACTGGTTTAATTATATGAAAACTAAGCACTCTATCACACACACACAGTGAAAGGACTGAAAAGTCAAGCTATAGTGTGGGAAATTCTTTGCAACACATATATTTGAAAAAGAGCTCATTATCTTGAACACAGAAATAACATCTATAAAGCAAAAAGAGGGAATTCCCTGGTTGTCCAGTGGTTAGGAGCCTGTGCTTCCACTGCTGGGAGCCCAGGTTCGATCCCTGTTCGGGGAACTAAGAGCCCACAAGCCACGGGGTGAAGCAAAAAAAGAAAAAAAAAAAAAAAAAAAAAAAAGGCAAAAAGCGGGGAAAATACTTCAGAAGAAAACAGTGGGGAAGAAACTTAAACTAGCCCATCAGAAGGCAGAATATTGAACTGCCATTCAATAGATGAAAAAATACACAAACTCGTTAGCAATCTGGAAAATGCAAAAGAAAAACATGATGAGATACAACTACAAACCATATACAGCCAACACCAAACCGTGCTTACTGCCAAGTTTTGGAACGGGAAGTAGATGGAAATACTCATTCACTACTGCTGGCAGTGTAAATCGGTCGACTGTGGCAATAAAATTGGCAGTATCTACTAAAGGTTAATGCACACAAATTTATGACAAAGCAGCTCCACTCCTACGTGTGTATTTAGGGGTAATGCATGGACTGGGGCACCCAGACACGTACAAGAATATTTACAGCAGCATCAAACCAGGAACCACACAAATGTCCATTTACACCAAAATATGAGAAAAATTTAACCAAAAACAAACACAATGAGAAAAAAAAGAAAAGAAAAAATAAAATAAATTAAAAATGTCACCTTCTTGAGATAAAATTTCCTTGTAAAAAGATGGACCTAAATGATGGGGGGGGAAGCAATGAAAATGACCAAATGACACCTACATGCAACAACATAGTTAAATCTCACAAATGTGTTGAACGAGATATCCAGAAACATATAGTGTACGAAGCCACGTATATAAAGTCCAACAGCAGCTAAAACAAAATTATACTGTTAGACACCAGTATTGTACTCATGTCTGGGGGAAACAAGAGGGTAGTGAGGAAAGGAATCAAGAAAAAGTGTTTGGGGCTTCCCTGGTGGCGCAGTGGTTGAGAGTCCGCCTGCCGATGCAGGGGACGCGGGTTCGTGCCCCGGTCCGGGAAGATCCCACGTGCCGCGGAGCGGCTGGGCCCGTGAGCCGTGGCCACTGAGCCTGCGCGTCCGGAGCCTGTGCTCCGCAACTGGAGAGGCCACAACAGTGAGAGGCCCGCGTACCGCAAAAAAAAAAAAAAAAAAGTGTTTGACCATAAGAAAATGTATGATTTTACTAGACAAGGGTACGGTTATATGTTAAATATTATTCGTTGCATTGTAAAATCTTGTCCTGTGTACTTTTTTCTACATGCGTTATTTTTCACACATTTTTTTAATTAAAAAAAAAAAAAAAAAAAAGCCTGTTTACTTTCCTACGATTCAAGGGCGCCATCTAGCGACCTCACAGGCACTTCACGAACTCAAAAGCATTCCCTAAAATTGAAACAGAAAATAACCGAGATACTTTTGTTACTTCGTATTTTTAAGGGTTTTTTTGTTTAATATGACTTTTCCCCCAAATTATGATAATCATGCACACGGCCTTGGAAGTCTGTAGGGCTTTGGATATACAGCACAATGTTCTGTGGGATTCCTGCAGCCCTGGCGTGGACGTGGCTTGGGGATGGAGTGTAGGCTGGGTTTCACATCCCCACATCTCCTCGGACGGTGCCTACAGGCAGTGTGAAATATACACACCGTGCCCAGCAGCCCTGACTGTCAGCGAGGTCCTCGGAGCACCTGCCTCCGACAGATGAGGACGCTGGGCTCAGAGACGGGAGGGTTCCCGGCTGTCTGGTCCTGAGCCCCTGTTTCCGGCATCAGTCCCCCATCCTGCCCCCGAACATCCAAGGAAAGGTAAACTGGGCCACCTCCAGTAATACCTGCTCACACCTGCTTTTTCTGTCCTCAGACATCGACCCTCTCATCTTCACTATCACTGGATTCCCATTTCCCTGATAAAAGTAGCAACAAGAAGAGAATATTTTAATAATTTCATAGGAAATCAGGAACAGTTGTTATCTTTTCTCTGGATCTTTTCAATTCCCAGTGAGAAATATACACCAGCAGAAACCCAGAAACTTAGCTCCATTCTTTGTGCCATCGTCCTAAGAGTTTACATTCCGATGGGGGAACATGCAGTAATGAAATAAGCAGACAAGAGAAGCATCAGGTTTGTGATGGAAACAAGGCAGAGGTGTGCACGGAGGGCCTCTGGAGATGATAGTCAGGGTGGACTTCCCTGAGGAGGTGACCTCTGGTCAGAACCCTGAATGGAGACAGGAAAGAACCACATAAGGACTCAGGGGAGGAGAGGCGGGAAGAACAGCAGGTGCAGAGGTCCTGAGGTTGGTTCTTTGAAGAGACAGAGAAGCCCGTGTGGCTGAAGCCCAGTGACCAAGGAGGAGATAAAGTCAGCAGGGCCTGGCCGGCCACAGAAGAATTTGAGTTTTATTCTGAGCAAAGAAAGAAGCCCCTGTGGGATTTAATCTGACTTGTACCTTAACTTCATTTCCTCTGAACATTTCTTCTGCCTGCTGAGTGGAGACTTGAATGGGACCGAAGGGGAGTGGAGTGGACAGGAGACAAGAGAAGGGGGTCTTGGGGATTCAGGTGAGACACCTGAATGAGACACCTGGATGAGGTAATTGGGAAGGTAGAAAACACCAAGAACATTGGCTGCTTCTAATCCTGCCTCAGACGTCTGTGCAGGGAGATTACAGATAGTGTAAAGAGAGCTTGGTCTGTGGGACCTCGGGCAGCAGCAGCCACCCCGGGAATCATGGAGTTGGGGTCCCTGGGGAGATGTCTGCTGGGAAGTTCACCTCAAACCTCTCACCCCAGCTGTGGGGGAAGGGTTAGGAATTCCTAACATGAGCTGCAGGGGAGGGGATGGACCTAACTGCCGCCCCCCCCGCCCCCCACCCCCTCCAACAAATCACTGTGACTGTTCTTTCTCTCAATTCCTGAATTCCTTTCTCTAAGTCGAGCTTCCGCCTGGAGGTTACCATGGCAACCAGGACATTCCATCCTCTTAAAGATGTCTTTGATACACGTGTATGATATTCTGGAAAATGTGAAATTATAGAGATGACAACCATATTGGTTGTTGACAGGGGTTAGGGGAAGAGACAGGAAGTGACTATAAAAGGGGGAAATGAGGGGGGATTTGGGGGTGGAGGAGTCATTCTGCATCCTGATTGTGGTGGTGCTGGTGGTATTGAATCTATGTGTGTGTTAATACTCATAGAACAATACAGCAAATAAAGTCAACATTTTTAGAAAGTGTTGTTTCAATACTGGCAGCCATTAAAAAATATGTTGCAGAAAAAGTCTTAATGACAAAAAAAAATAGTTCTTGGTATATGTAGTTAAGTGAAAAAAAAAGCAAGATTACCAAATGCTATACACTGTATAATCTCTTTTTTTAAAAAACATCTTTATTGGAGTATAATTGCTTTACAATGGTGTGTTAGTTTCTGCTAACAAAGTGAATCAGCTATACATATACATATACTCCCATATATCCTCCCTCTTGCGTCTCCCTCCCACCCTCCCTATCCCACTCCTCTAGGTGGTCACAAAGCACGAGCTGATCTCCCTGTGTTATGCAGCTGCTTCCCACTAGCTATCTATTTTACATTTGGTAGTGTATATATGTCCATGCCACTCTCTCACTTCATCCCAGCTTACCCTTCCCCCTCCCCGTGTCCTCAAGTCCATTCTCTATGCCTGCATCTTTATTCCTGTCTTGCCCCTAGGTTCTTCATAAACATTTTTTTCCTTTTAGGTTCCGTATATATGTGTTAACAAACAGTATTTGTTTTTCTCTTTCTGACTTACTTCACTCTGTATGACAGACTCTAGGTCCATCTACCTCACTACAAAAAACCTCAATTTCATTACTTTTTATGGCTGAGTAATATTCCATTGTATATATGTGCCACATCTTCTTTATCCAACACAAGTGTCGATGGACACTTGTGTTGCTTCCACGTCCTGGCTATTGTAAATAGAGCTGCAATGAACATTGTGGTACATGACTCTTTTTGAATTATGGTTTTCTCAGGGTATATGCCCAGTAGTGGGATTGCTGGGTCATATGGTAGTTCTATTTTTAGTTTTTTAAGGAAACTCCATACTGTTCTCCATAGTGGCTGTATCAATTTACATTCCCACCAACAGTGCAAGAGGGTTCCCTTTTCTGCACACCCTCTCCAGCATTTATTGTTTGTAGATTTTTTGATGATGGCCATTCTGACTGGTGTGAGGTGACACCTCATTTTAGTTTTGATTTCCATTTCTCTAATGATTAGTGATGTTGAGCATCCTTTCCTGTGTTTGTTGGCAATCTGTATATCTTCTCTGGAGAAATGTCTATTTAGGTCTTCTGACCATTTTTGTATTGGGTTGTTTGTTTTTTTGATATCGAGCTGCATGAGCTGCTTGTATATTTTGGAGGTTAATCCTCTGTCAGTTGCTTTATTTACAAATATTTTCTCCCATTCTGAGGGTTGTCTTTTCGTCTTGTTTATGGTTTCCTAAGTTTCATTAGGTCCCATTTGTTTATTTTTGTTTTTATTCCCATTTCTCTAGGAGGTGGGTCAAAAAGGATCTTGCTGTGATTTTTGACATAGAGTGTTCTGCCTATGTTTTCCTCTAAGAGTTTTATAGTGTCTGGCCTTACATTTAGGTCTTTAAACCATTTTGAGTTTACTTTTGTGTATGGTGTTAGGGATTGTTCTAATTTCATACTTTTACAGGTAGCTGTCCAGTTTTCCCAGCACCACGTATTGAAGAGGCTGTCTTTTCTCCATTGTATATTCTTGCCTCCTTTATCAAAAATAAGGTGACCATATGTGTGGGGGGTTATCTCTGGGCTTTCTATCCTGTTCCATTGATCTATGTTTCTGTTTTTGTGCCAGTACCATAGTTTCTTGATTACTGTAGCTTTGTAGTATAGTCTGAAGTCCTGGAGCCTTATTCCTCCAGCTCCATTTTTCTCTCTCAAGACTGCTTTGGCTATTTGGGGTCTTTTGTGTTTCCATACAAATTGTGAAATTTTTTGTTCTAGTTCTGTGAAAACTACCATTGGTAGTTTGATAGGGATTGCATTGAATCTGTAGATTGCTTTGGGTAGTAGAGTCATTTTCACAATGTTGATCCTTCCAGTCCAGGAACATGGTATATCTCTCCATCTGTTTGTATCATCTTTAATTTCTTTCATCAGTGTCTTATAGTTTTCTGCATATAGATCTTTTGTCTCCTTAGGTAGGTTTATTCCTAGGTATTTTACTCTTTTTGTTGCAATGGTAAATGGGATAGTTTCCTTTATTTCTCATTCAGATTTTTCATCATTAGTGTATAGGAATGCAAGAGATTTCTATGCATTAATTTTGTATCATGCTACTTTACCAAATTCGTTGATTAGCTCTAGTAGTTTTCTGGTAGCACCTTTAGGATTCTCTATGTATAGTATCATGTCATCTGCAAACAGTGACATCTTTACTTCTTCTTTTCCAATTTGGATTCCTTTTATTTCTTTTTCTTCTCTGATTGTTGTGGCTAAAACTTCCAAAACTATGTTGGATAATAGTGGTGAGAGTGGACAACCTTGTCTTTTTCCTGATCTTAGTGGAAATGGTTTCAGTTTTTCACCATTGAGGACAATGTTGGCTGTGGGTTTGTCATATATGGCCTTTATTATGCTGAGGTAACTTCCCTCTATGCCTACTTTCTGGAGGGTTTTTATCATAAATGGGTGTTGAATTTTGTTGAAAGCTTTTTTGGCATCTATTGAGATGATCATATGGTTTTTATTCCTTAATTTGTTAATATGGTGTATCACATTGATTGATTTGTGTATATTGAAGAATTCTTGCATTCCTGGGATAAATCCCACTTGATCATGGTGTATTATCCTTTTAATGTGCTGTTGGGTTCTGTTTGCTAGTATTTTGTTGAGGATTTTTGCATCTATGTTCATCAGTGATATTAGCCTGTAGTTTTCTTTCTTTGTCATATCTTTGTCCGGTTTTGGTATCAGGGTGATAGTGACCTTGTAGAATGAGTTTGGGAGTGTTCCTCCCTCTGCTGTATTTTGGATGGCATGTAGTTGCTTGTAGTAATCTCTCATGATCTTTTGTATTTCTGCAGTGTCCGTTGTTACTTCTCATTTTTCATTTCTAATTCTGTTGATTTGAGTCTTCTCCCTTTTTCTCTTGATGAATCTGGCTAATGGTTTATCAATTTTGTTTATCTTCTCAGAGAACCAGCTTTTAGTTTTATTGGTCTTTACTATTGCTTTCTTCATTTCTTATTCATTTATTTCTGATCTGATCTTTATTATTTCCTTCCTTCTGCTAACTTTGGGGTTTTTTTGTTCTTCTTTCTCTAATTGCTTTAGGTGTAAGGTTAAGTTCTTTATTTGAGATGTTTCTTGTTTCTTGAGGTAGGATTACATTGCTATAAACTTCCCCCTTAGAACTGCTTTTGCTGCATCCAATAGTATCACCTATTTTTAAAACTGAAAAAAACCAGATGTTGACAGCAACATCCTTCATCCCAGAGAGAATGTGGAAAGCACATAAATGGTCTTCAGTTGAGGATTTGCTAAATAAATGTAAGGTATAATTTAGGTACTTGCCAACTTTGGACTTCTTTAACCAATAAGGGATAGAGAGATTCAAGCCATATTTGGGAATACATTTTAGCATGATAATAATTATGCGTGAAAGGGGTTGACCCTGAAAGAAGATGTCTGGAAACAACGTCACTTGAGGAGTAGTTGAAAGATCTTTGCATCTATTTTTTATGGAGGAGGAGTGTGTGCAATTCCAGTAGTGTGTGTGGAATTAGACCCCAGACTATATCCGATCCCTTATATTTATGTGTGTGTGTTATAGATTACCCAAAAAGTGAAGCTAATTTTCCACCCTTTCTTGCATCCACCTGTCTTGCAACATTTCCATTTTCCCACTCCTTGAATCCGGACTGTACCTATAGTTTGCTTTGGCCAGTAGAGTACTGTGAACATGGAAATGCATCCACGTGGAGTCTGGGACTCAAGTGGTGTTGCAGATTCTGCTCACACTCTTGGAACCCCACCAAGCTGCCATGTGGACAGGCTCGGGCTAGCCTGTTGGAGCAGAAATGAGCCATCACAGGTGAGGCCACCTTAAATGAGCCAGTCCCCAGTCAGCCTGCGGCCGACCAGTGATGCAGGAGTGGGCCCGGAAAGACCAGAATAACTGCTCAGCTGAACCCAGCCCACGTCTATCGAACGAAACCACAGCTGTTGTTTATAGCCTCTGTATTAGTTGCTAGGGCTGCTGTAACAAAGTACCATGGACTGGGGGGGGGGGGGGGCTTAGGAAAGAGAAATGTATTGCCTCACAGTTCTGGAGGCTGGAATTCTGAAACCAAGATATCAGCAAGATTGGTTCTTTCTGAGGGTCTTGAGGGAAGATCAGTTCCAGGCTTCTCTCCTTCCCTTGTGGATGGCCTGTGTCGCTTTACATCATCTTCCTTCTATGCCTGCCTGGCTCTGTATCCAAATTTCCCCTTTTTATAAGGACACCTGTCCTATGGGATTAGGACCCACCCTAATGATCTAATTTTAACTTGATTTCCTCTGTAAAGCCCCTACCCCCAAATAACATTCTGAGATACTGAGGGTTAGGACTTCAAAATATCATTGGTGGGAGGGGATGGGAGGGAGACACAATTCAGCTCATAACAGGTAAATATAACTTTATAAAGAAAACTATTTTAAAAATCACATTTATCACTTATATGTGGAATCTTTTTTTAAAAAAATGACACAAATGGGAATTTCCCAGCGGTCCAGTGGTTAGGACTCAGCACTTTCACTTGCTGGGGCCTGGGTTCAATCCCTGGTTGGGGGACTAAGATCCCACAAGCCACATGGTGGCACGGCCAAAAAAAAAAAAAAAAAAAAACCACAAATGAACTTATGGTTACCGAAGGGGAAAGGGGAGGAAGGGATAAATTAGGAATTTGGGATTAGCAGATACAAACTACTATGTATAAAATAGACAAACAAGGTCCTACTGTATGGCACAGGGAACTATATTCAATACATTGTAATAAATTATAATGGAAAAGAATCTGAAAAAGAATATATATATTGTTTTACATATACATATGCAAATATATTTTTATATATATGTATATATAACTGAGTCACACCAGAAACTAACACAAACTTGTAAATCACTATACTTCAATAAAAAATAAAAACAAAAATATTTAAAGGAAAAGAACTTTGAGCTGTTTCCATTGTCCATTCTTTGAGGAAAATGTCCCCTCTCATGATTTCAGCAAGGGCGGACAAGTATCCATAAACCCTTGAGAGTGAAGATAATATTGAGTTGGCCAAAAAGTTGGTTCGGTTTTAAGTAAAAATAAGACACATTTTTTCATTTTTCCCATGAACTTTACTGAAAAATATATTCATTAACTGAACAAACTTTTTGGCCAACCCAATTTGTATCACTGTAGTAAAATCACCACTATTTTTCATTCAAAAAAAATTTTTTTTCTTGGTATAAATTGCACTATTTCTCCTTTTCTTTGGTAAAATCATACTTGGTGTTGTCTATCCAAACTGAGGCTAATTTTAGTTAAAAACCACCATGGACTTCTGCTTCTGGCCAAGTTGGAGTAACAGGGACCAGATTTTCCCTCCCTTATGAAATAACCATAAAAGGGGCAAAACATACAACATAGTGCTTTTTAAGACAGTGCACATCAGGCTATGAAGGACAGTGGGACATGGGAAATGAATGAAGGGAGCCCTACAATTTCCCTGGCTTACTATCTTAAGAGCGTTTCTAGGTCACGGTGCAGGGGGAGGAATCCAGACAGAGCCCTGTAGACCCCCTGAGTTGAAGAGATGGAGCTGAGAATCCAGGAAAACCAACGTGGCCTGAGTTCCTAGGAAAGGGTACTGAAGCGAATAGGGCCACCCGGAGATCTGCAGAGGGTCCCCCTTGAGCGCTTCTCAGAACCATGGTCCAAGGCCAGGGAAAGAACTTCCCAAAGGGGTTAAGGAAACAGTGTTCAGTACTCACACCAGACAGGCACACATAGTATCATAAACGCAGACTATTCCAGCTTTCTTTTTTTTTTTTTTTTGGCCGCGCTGCATGGCATGTGGGATCTGAGTCCCACCATCAAGGATCAAACCCCGGGGCCCCAGAAGTGAAAGCGCTGAGTCCTAACCACTGGACCGCCAGGAAATTCCCTCTTCCAGCTTTAAAAGATATAAAGCACAGCAGCGATTGCCTCGCACATTCAGGAAGTGTTCTTAGCATGGCCCACAAGAACCTGAATTACCCAGCCTACACTTCAGCCTCATCTCTGGGCCCTGCCTCTGTCTCGTCAGTTTATTGCCAATAAACTGCTATGTAACAAATCGCCCCTCCACTCAGTGGCTTGCTCCTGGCTTACTCCGGTTGAAGCCCAGAAGCACTGTACGAGAAGTTCTACTACTCTGGGTCCACTGTGCTGTGAGAAGACCCAAGCGAGCCACATGGAGGTGTCTGGCCAGTCCCAACACCCACTGCATGGAGAAGAGCCAGGCCCCAGCTGTATGGACCAACTGAGCCATCCCAGCCATCCCTGGCTTGTCACGCCACCCCGATAAAGTCCCACTGTGGGGCAGAGATGGAGCCCTCCCTCTGTGCCCTGCTTGAATTGCTACTAATAGAACGTTTTTTACCTAATAACCACAGAATAATGAAATGAGCATAATAAAATGTTTTTCTTCATAATACTTCCACATCATATACTTGAATAGAAAGGTCCTTTCCTGTATTTGAGTAATCCCTGCCTTTTTTTAAACAGGGGGTGGAAAAAAAAGCTTTTCAGTAAAAAAAAAAACAACAAAAAAAACCCTTCAGCCTTCTGAGCTCCCTACATGGTTTATGAGGAAAGTGTAAGAGGCGTTTTTTATTTTTATTTTTAAAAATTAATTAATTTTTGGCTGCGCTGGGTTTTCGTTGCTGTGAGTGGGCTTTCTCTAGTTGTGGTGAGTGGGGACTGCTCTTCATTGCAGTGCGTGGGCTTTATTGCAGTGGCTTCTCTTGTCGTGGAGCCCTGGCTCTAGGCTTCAGTAGTTATGGCACGTGGGCTCAGTAGTTGTGGCTCATGGGCTTAATTGCTCCACGGCATGTGGGATCTTCCCAGACCAGGGCTCGAACCTGTGTCCCCTGCATTGGCAGGCAGATTCTTAACCACTGAGCCACCAGGGAAGTGTCCTGATGTTTTTTAACTATTCAAACGTAAAACTAAACCAGAAAAAATTTTAAAACCTTGGTGGTTTAAAACAACAATCCTGGGCTTCCCTGGTGGCGCAGTGGTTGAGAGTCCGCCTGCCGATGCAGGGGATACGGGTTCGTGCCCCGGTCCGGGAGGATCCCACGTGCCGCGGAGCGGCTGGGCCTGTGAGCCATGGCTGCTGGGCCTGTGCGTCCGGAGCCTGTGCTCCGCAACGGGAGAGGCCACAACAGTGAGAGGCCCGTGTACCACAAAAACAAACAAACAAACAAACAAACAAAAAATAAAACAACAATCCTTTCTTCTCATGCTTACAGGTCTGTGGATTGGCTGGGAGGCTCTGCTCCATGAGTCCCAGGCTTGGAGGGGCAGTGGGCGTGTTCTTACCATGCAAGGCCAGAAGCTTCCAGTAGGATGAGGGGAAACCCACAATGCCTCTGGACATCTACACATAAAACAAAAACTTGGAAGGTAAAGAAAGCACGAGTCCAGTGGAGTGAGGGAAGGGGGGAGGGGTAAAATAGGGGTATAGGATTGAAATACAAATTACTATGTATAAAATAAATAAGCTACAAAGACATATTGTACAAAAAAAAAAAAAAAAAAAAAAAAAAAAAAGACATATTGTACAACATAGGGAATATAACCAGTATTTTATAATAACTATAAATGGAGTATAACCTTTAAAAATTTGAATCACTATGGTGTACACCTGAAACTCGTATAATATTGTACATCAACTATACCTCAATTAAAAACAATAAAAAGCAGGTGTCATGGTTTAACAGGCAGCCTTGGGAGTATGGAAAATAATACGGTATCTCACAATCTGTAGCATGTTGATTCTGGTGACATACATACGTCTTCCCATTGTATATTCACACGTTTCTCTGCTTATAATCGTTTGCCCACGTCAATGGATTTGTCACCTTTTATGCTCTGGTCTAGAATTACATCACATCTCTGAGACAAATGACTTCCATGGCTTAAGGGTGAACTGTGGGTTGCAAACTCCAGCTCAAGCCCTTTCTGTGCTGTGTGGCCTGAGGTGACTCACTTAGCCTCTCTGATCCTAAGGGTCTTTTTTACCCTCACCTGTGGACTCCGCCCCCTCCTTGAGGAAGAAGGGTCCCGCCCCCACATTACTGGCCCCGCCCACCATGGCGCCCAGGTCGTGGTGAGCGGAGCTCGGGTAGACACGCCCAAGCTCCGCCCCCAGCCGCCCTGCCCTCTTCGGGCCCCCGGAGCCGCTGAGATTCATCATCTCATTGTGTGCAGTCGCATGGCCTTCTGGGACTTGTAGTTATCACGACAACGGCGCTGCGTGCCCGAGTCACCGTGCAGGCGCAGCGCGGCGCCTTCTGGGAATTGTAGTTCTTTGAGGGACCCGAGCGAGCCGAACTCTCCCAGTGCGCACGCGCAGTCCGGGCCGGCCTGACGCTTGGGCCAGTTTGTGGCCCGTACGTCCGCGCCACCGTGGGACGAGGGGTCACCGGGGCTCCGTGTGGGCCGGATAGGGCCAGAGACCGTGGAGAAACTGACCCAAACTCTCTAGGCTCGGCGGGAGCCGCCCAAGGCCTTCAGAGCTGGTCCTGGAGGCGAGGGCGCCGCGGTGCGCATGCGCGAGTGCGTGTACGCTTGTCCCCTGTGTGTCTGTGTGTACCGGTACGATGCCGACTCCAGCGGCGTGATCCTGTGCCTGTGAGGCCTGCCCTGCGTGCCAGTCCAGAACTTTGTGCCGGTGCGGGCGTGTAGCTATGTGTGTCACTGTGCGTGTAGGCCCGCCTGTCCCATCTGTGCATGAGACTTAATGTGAGACCGTCCCCAAGTGTCACCACATGTTTGCACGTGCCTGACCCTAGCGGCCTGTGCCCGTGAATTTGAGCATTTGGGGACCTCCGCCTATCTGTGACTTTGGGCATGTGTGGAACTTGTTCTCCTAGGTGGGTGTGAGGTGTATAATTCCACAATTCCTGTCTGTGCTACTGCGTAGGGTGGCTGGGTGGGTGTGCCTGCCAGCATGGAGCTGGATGGTCCGGGTGTGCCTGAGCGGAGGGCTGTGCACAGGATATTGATGAGAGACACTACAAGGATGGGGTGCTGTGCGCGTGGGTGTGTGGGTATGCGTGTCTGCGCGTGGGGAAGACCCTGCAAACCTGCGGCTCTGGACATGTGTGGAGCTCTGCCCACCGCATGACTCTCCATGTGAATAGGGATGCACTGTGGGCGGCATATGAGACTTTGTTGTATGTGTACCCATGTGTACATGGGCAGGCGTGACCGCGGACGCGCTTGGAGTTGTGTGGTTGTGTGAGACTGCCTGCCTCCTTGTGTATGGGAAGGACTGTGCCACAGCATATAGGTGACTGTGTAAGGGCACCTGAGGGCCAAGGCAGGGGGTGGTATAACTGACCCCCCCCCCGTGTGGTTGCTTGCAACTCCATGTGTGTGTCTGTGTGTGATGTGACATGTGTGTCTGCCTCTGAGCATGTCTCTGTCTCCCTTTTGGTTCCTTGCTTGTGCACCTGACTGGCTCAGGTGTACCCCACCCTGAATCCACTTACCTTCCCCACGTGCACACAGAGGAAACACCCTGCGTTCTTGCTCCACCCACCCACCTGTGCCTGCCCCAGCATCTTCCTTCAGGGGTCCCTGTTTCTTTCTCTCACAGATGCTGACGAGACCCACTGAGGCATGTGTGGCCACGGCAGGGGCCACAGCCTGAGTGACATGGACAGGACCCGATGCTCCCAAAACCATGAGGTGAGTACCACTGCCTGCTCTGGGGACCGAGTCAGGCCCCATTCAAGCCTGAGGGCTGCCTGTGGGGGTGGCACCAGAACTTGGACTGGCCCCATTTGGCTCCCACCAGCAAAGTTCTCACCTCTGCACAAAGACCCTGCATGATCTGGCCCTCACCCTGCCATATCTAATCTCCCCTGCTCTCCGCCTAGGTCACTCTTCTCCAGCGCCCCCCAACCCTGCCCAGCCCCTTAACTGTTCCTCCATCACCTCCATCATGGTCCTGGCTTAGGACCTTTGCACTTGCTGGGCTCACGGTCCGGAATGCTCGCTCCATAACTTCCTCCGAGTCTCGGCTCATTGAGCCCTGCACTGGGGGACAAGCATTCCAGGTAGATGGAACGGCCAGTGCAAAGGCCCTGTGGCAGGAGCATGCCTGGGATGTTTGTGGAACAGGGAGGATGCCTCTGGCTGGAGCAGGGCAAGCCCAGAGCAGGTGAGGGTGTTGTAGAGGCTGAGGTCAGGGAGAAGCTGTGCAGGCCATGGAGAGGAGTGTGGCATTTATGGAGCCATTAGTGATTTTTTAAGAAGTATTTATTTATTTGGCTGCACAGGGTCTTAGTTGCGACGTGTGGGATCTTTAGTTGCTTCATGTGGGATCTTAGTTCCCCAACCAGGGATCGAACCCGAGCCCCCGGCATTGGGATCTCGGTGTCTTAACCACTGGACCACCAGGGAAGTCTTGCCATTAGTGAGATATATATATATATATATATATATTTTTTTTTTTTTTTTGTGGTACGCGGGCCTCTCACTGTTGTGGCCTCTCCCGTTGCGGAGCGCAGGCTCCGGATGCGCAGGCTCAGTGGCCATGGCTCACGGGCCCAGCCGCTCCGCGGCATGTGGGATCCTCCCGGACCGGGGCACGAACCCGTGTCCCCTGCATCGGCAGGCGGACTCTCAACCACTGCGCCACCAGGGAAGCCCCATTAGTGATTTTAATTGGGAGAGAGAGGAAGAGGAAAAGCTCTGGAGCTGGCCAGCCCAGGTGTGGGTGCTGTTATTGCCACTTCTGGGAGCCTCACTGAGGAATAAAAGAGCTTAAAGGGTGCTGGGCACATAGGTCTGTGTTCAGCGGGTGCTGGTTATTTTGGCCACTATAAGAATACACCCGAGTTGGCTTCAGAGTGGCCGGGACCAGTGCCTCTTAGATGTTCCTGTGCCCACAAACCACCCGGGGCTCTTATCAGAAGGCAGATTCCAAGTTACCAGGCCTGCAGAGGGGCCTGGTCTCGGCGCTTGTCCTGGGCAATGCTGATGCTGCTGGGCCTTGGGCCAGGGTGGAGCGGTATTGATTTCAGAGTGGAAATCTAGATCTCTGTGTTGACGGCTGTCACTCTGTGTGCTAGTTAAGATGAAATGTCTCCTCCCGGTCCGGACATGTGGCCCGCCCGCCCGTGAAAACTTTCACTGGCTTCCTGTACCTGCTATGTGTGTTCTGTGCACCACACATAACCTGCTCGTCGCCACCTGTAGCTCGTCTTTGCTGGGGTTGGGGTGGGGAGCACCAGGGGGATGAGGGGAGCTCAGAGCCTTTTGAGAGAGGCTCCGGCTCAGCCTGTGGGTGTGACTTTGCATACAGCAGGGAGCAAGCTGGAAGCTGGTTGCTGCTGGTGGGAGACAGACACAGGGCCTTCTGGACCCACGTGAGCAGGGTCTTTCGGGGAGGGGTGTGCTGCTGGTGATACCAGGAGAAACTCATCACCCCTAGGATGGCCCCCACTTGGCCCACCCACCCCAGGGGGTTGAACCCAAAGCAGGTCACTGACTGCTCTCCACACGTGCACATAGTCACAGGCACCAGGGATTAGGACTTCAGTACATCTTTTGCATGGACGCAATTGAACCCGTAACAGCAGGGTTTAGAAACATTTTTGTTGTCACACCTGAAGGCATCCAGTGAGTAGAGGCCAGGGACGCTGCTCAACATCCTGCGATGCACAGGATGGCCCCGCAACAAAGCGTGATCTGACCTAGACTGTCAGTAGACGGACCCTGCACTGATCCTTTTCCAGCTCGGGACAGGGGACAAACCTGTTCCGTTTTTTGTTGTCTTTCCCTTTTTCTTTCTCTCCTTCTTTCCTCCTCTTCCTTCCCTCCCTTCCCTCCCTCCTCTTTCTTTCTCATCCAGTAATGAAGATGTGAAATCGAGGCAGCAGCTCGCAAAGCCGGGATGGAAGGACTCTTGACGGTTGCTGTCCAGCCAGACTCTGAGTTGGAAGAAACCCCGAAACACGAAGGTCATTTCAGGGATGACCGGGAGAAGCAGGAAAGTTGTTTGAAACAGGAGGTCCACAAGGAAGACCCCACTGAAGACTGCGTCCCAGAGCATGGTGAATGCACCAGAACCCTCAGGACCAGATCGAGCCCCCCAGCTACCCAGGCTGACCGCAGGCCCCAGAGGCGTGGCACACCAAGAAAGAGCCCGACCCAGAAGAACACAGACACCAGCGCAGAGGAGGAGGAGGAACGAGGTGGTGGCACCAGAAAGCCGTGGAAGTGTCAGGACTGCGGAAAGGCCTTCAGCTACTGCTCGGCCTTCACCCTGCACCAAAGAACCCACACGGGGGAGAAGCCGTTCTCCTGCCCCGACTGCGGCAAGGCCTTCGGCCAGAGCGTGCACGTGACGCTGCACCGGCGCACGCACACGGGCGAGCGGCCCTACGCGTGCGGCGAGTGCGGCAAGGCCTTCAGCCAGGGCTCCTACCTGGCGGCGCACCGGCGCACGCACACGGGCCAGCGGCCACACAGCTGTGCAGACTGCGGCAAGGCTTTCGTGCGCCCCACGCACCTGGCGCAGCACCGGCGTGTGCACACGGGCGAGCGGCCCTTCGCGTGTGGCCAGTGTGCCAAGGCCTTTCGCAACCGCTCCTCCCTGCTGGAGCACCGGCGCATCCACACGGGCGAGAAGCCGTTCGCGTGTGCACAGTGCGACAAGGCTTTCCGCCTCTCCTCGGCGCTCATCCGCCACCAGCGCACGCACACTGCCGAGCGGCCCTACGCCTGTGGCCAGTGCACCAAGGCCTTCACGCAGATCACGCACCTGGCGCAGCACCGTCGCGTGCACACGGGCGAGAAGCCCTACACGTGCCCCGAGTGCGGTGCGCCCTTCAGCCAGAGCGCCTCGCTGGCCGAGCACCGGCGCATCCACACAGGCGAGAAGCCGTACGCGTGCGCGCAGTGCGGCAAGGCCTTCACGCAGGTGTCGCACCTGAGCCAGCACCGGCGCGTGCACACTGGCGAGCGGCCCTACGCCTGCCGGGAGTGCGGCCGCGCCTTCAGCAACCGCTCGCACCTGGTGCGGCACCACCTCGTGCACACGGGGGCGCGGCCCTACAAGTGCCTGGAGTGCGGCGCCGCCTTCAGCCACGTGTCCTCCCGAATTGAGCACCAGAAGGTCCACACCGGAGAGAAGCCCTACCGGTGCGGGGACTGCGGCCGCGCCTTCAGCCAGGGCTCATCGCTGACGCTGCACCGGCGCACGCACACCGGCGAGCGGCCCTACGCGTGCCCCGTGTGCGGCAAGGCCTTCCGTAACCGCTCCTACCTGATCCAGCACCACATCGTGCACACCGGGGAGAAGCCGTACGAGTGCAGCGGCTGCGGCAAGGCCTTCGGCTTCTCCTCCGCCCTCATCCGACACCAGAGGACGCATGCTGACGAGAAGGTGGGGGACACGTTTGCCCAGCTGCCCTACCTGACTCAACACCTGAGCTCCAACCGGGAGGAGGAGCCTGTTGACGGTGGCGGTCCTGCACAAACCGTGGTGGACCAGCCCGAGAATGAGGGCTGAGGGCTGCCAGGGCCTCCTATAGGCAGGCACCCCACTGAGCCTTTTATACCTCGTGCTTGGGCTCTCAGCACTAGCGGGTAGATACCCTACCATCCCCATGTTGCCCATGAGGAAACCAAGGCTCTGGGAGGCTCTGTGGGGTGCCGGGGTGCCCGAAATCACACAGGAAGGATGTCACAGGGTCAGGACTGGACCTCGCATCTACCAGTCACCTCCACCACCTCCCTGGTTCAAAATTCTAATAGTGACCCATGAAAGTAGACCCGAAGATATATCTGTGGGTCTCTGGCCAGCCTTTTGATTGTTCATTTTATGACTGAGTAGACATTTGGTCCACACATTTAAATAAATAAAAGGTTCAGTTCCTTTGGTGCAGTTGGCATGGTAACAGGGAGCATGGGCTTAAGAATAAATGTGGGGGGATTCCCTGGTGGCGCAGTGGTTGAGGGCCCGCCTGCCGATGCAGGGGACATGGGTTCGTGGCCCAGTCTGGGAGGGTCCCGCATGCTGCGGAGCGGCTGGGCCCATGAGCCGTGGTCGCTGGGCCTGTGCGTCTGGAGCCTGTGCTCCGCGGCGGGAGAGGCCACAGCAGTGAGAGGCCCGCATACCGCAAAAAAAAAAAGAATAAAATGTGGGGACTTCCCTGGTGGTGCAGTGGTTAAGAATCCGCTTGCCAATGTAGGGGACATGGGTTCGAGCCCTGGTCCAGGAAGACCCCACATGCTGCAGAGCAACTAAGCCCATGCACCACAGCTACTGTGCCTGCACTCTACAACCTGTGAGCCACAACTACTGAAGCCTTTGCACCTAGATCCCGTGCTCTGCAACAAGAGAAGCCACCCCAACGAGAAGCCCACGCACCACAACAAAGAGTAGCCCCCGCTCGCCGCAACTAGAGAAAGCCCACACGCAGCAATGAAGACCCCACACAGCCATAAGTAAATAAATAAATTTATAAAAGAATAAATGTGGATCCCTAGGACTGAAACAGTGATTCCAAAATTAGAGAAAAATGAGCAGATAACTCCAGGGCAGGGAAAGTTGTTTTAGAAGGAAGCACCTCTCCCCTGACAGACCTGTGGAGAGTGGTTTTTAGAGTGGGCCCCAGTCTTTTTTTCAGTATGAGGAAATATCTCCCCTTTCCAGATGTTTTTCCCCAACTCAAAAGTCCTGACTTTCATGGTTGTGTCTGTTAGCTCTTGGCAAGTAACAAATCGCCCAGAATGTCCGTTTAGTGTTTCCCATGCAGGGTGGTTCCGGAGGTCTGGACCAGGTTCATTCGATGTTGGGAAGGGGAGGGCCCGCCGTACCAGCCTCTTTCTCGGACTTCTGGTTGTGTGGGAGTGGGCAAGCACAAGCAATTGGCCACAGAGTGGAGGCGGGACTGAAATCAGAGCTGATCCCCATCGGCTGTCCACACCTTGGATTTACATTACTGCCACCACCTTTGTAAACTCAGTTCCTGCAGGACAGCCAAGTGGACTGCAGGTGTTCCCACGGTTGGGATAGTCTGGCCTTAGCAGCTGTGTGGCTGGCCTGGAGCCTGGGCTGCTTCCGCTGCAGTCCTGATACCTGACTTTAGTGTATCAGTGCCTACAAATCTGTGCTTGTAGTTTTGTGAACACAGCGCCTGAGGGACATCTGGGCTGATTTCTTGCCTTCCCACAGTGGAGGCAGGGCCGAGGGCAGTGCCAACAACAGTGTACTTTGTGAGCCCACACGACAGGTGACAAGTGACACCACAGCGCACTGCCTGATGGGCAGCTCCAATTGAGGAATACTCACTGACTCCTCTCCCATCCCACCCACCTCACACCACAGCTTAGAAATGGGTCTGGGGGCATCTACTTCAACAACTAGGGAGCATGCCCTTACCCCAACAGGGCAGTGAAAACCACAGAGCAAAGAGGAGGCCCCACTCACTATCCAGGGCAAGCTCTGGTCACTGCAACATCAGTCACACCCCCTATCAGGCAGATAATGGCCAGCACACACTGAGGAAAGATGCAGCACGCATCCATACTAAAAGCAGCCCTCGCACCAAAAGTATTAAAGCCACACAGGCTACACAGGGACATTCCGTATAAAAATAGCCCTCGGGAGTTCCCTGGTGGTCTAGTGGTTAGGATTCGGTGCTTTCATTGCCATGGCCCAGGTTCAGTCCCTGGTCAGAGAACTGAGATCCCGCAAGACACGCAGCATGTTTAGCCACCATTAAAAAAAAAAAAAAAAAAAGCCCTCTAAGACCACAGTAGATAACTGTTCCTCCTAAACCCATAGGGTAAGAGAAATATAAGTAAAATGAAGAAGCAGAGGCATCACTCCCGATTAAAAGATCAAGAGAATTGCCCTGAAAGAACAAACAATGAAACAGACCTCCTCAGTCTAACAGACACTGAATTTTAAAAAGGAGATAATGAAAATACTGAAGGAATTAAGAAGAGCTATTGATAGAAATGCAGATTACTGTAAAAAGAAACTAGAAGCTATAAAAGAAACCAAGAAAAATTTAAAAATTCATTTGGTGAGATGAAAGCTGAGCTAAAGACAATAAGTAGCGGATTGAATATGGAAAAGAATGAATAAGTGATCTGGAAGATAGAATAATGGAAATCTCCCAATCATAACAGCAGACAAAGCCAAATGAAGAAAAAAAAAAGAAGAAAGCAACATAAGAGACCTATGGGATAATATAAAGCATGCCAATATATGCAAAATAGGGATACCAGAAGGAGAAGAAAGAGAAAAGGGGATTGAAAATGTATTTGAAGAAATTATGGCTGAAAATTTCCCAAACCTAGAGAAGGAAACACATATCCAGGTACAGGAAGCACAGAGGGTCCCAAACTAGATGAACCCAAACAGACCTACACCAAGACACATCATAATTAAAATGGCAAAAGTTAAAGAGGGGATTCTAAAGGCAGCAAAAGAAAAACAAAGTTAATTACAAGGGAACCCCCATAAGGCTATCAGGTAATTTCTCTACAGAAACGTTGCAGGTTAGAAGGGAGTGGCAAGATACATTCAAAGTCCCGAAAGGGAAAAATCTGCAACCTAGGATACTCTACCCAGCAAGATTACTTAGAATAAGAATAGAATAGAAGAAGAGATAAATTATCAGACAAGCAAAAAGTAAAAGAATACAGCAATACTAAACCTAGCCCAAAGGAAATATTGAAAGGCCTTCTCTAAATAGAAAAGCAGCAAGACTCTATAGGAAAGAGAAAATCACAACTGGAAAGTAAATCACTTAAATAAGCCAGTGCACAGGTTTTTTAAAAATCAAAAAAATTTCTGCAAAATTTTCTGTGAAAATGCTGATAACCACAATGAATGCAGATGTAAAAGAGGACATCAAAATCTTACAATGTGGGGGAGGAGAGTAAGAAAATGTAGTGGGTTTTTTTTTCAGAATGTGTTTCAGCTTATATGACTACCAGTCCAAGCAAGTAGATATAGGAAGGGGTTAACATACTTGAAAAACATACAATAGATTCACAAAAACCAAAAAGAAGAGAACACAAGCATAATACAAAAGAAAATCATCAAACCACAAAAGGAAAAACAAAAAGAAAGGAACAAGAAGAAATACAAAATCAATAGGAAAACAAGGTTTAAAATGGCAATAAGTACATATCTATCAATAATTACCTTAAGTGACAATGGACTAAATGTTCCAATCAAAAGACATAGAGTGGCAGTTGGATTAAAAAAAAAAGCCTACAATATACTGCCTACAAGAGACCCACTTTGGAGCAAAGGACACACATAGATTGAAAGTGAGGGGATGGAAAAAGATATTTCATACAAATGGAAATGACAAGAAAGCAGGGGTCACAATACTCATATCAAACAAAACAGAGGCTATAGGGCTTCCCTGGTGGCGCAGTGGTTGCGAGTCCGCCTGCCGATGCAGGGAACATAGGTTCGTGCCCCAGTCTGGGAGTATCCCACATGCCGCGGAGCGGCTAGGCCTGTGAGCCATGGCCGCTGAGCCTGCGCGTCCGGAGCCTGTGCTCCGCAACGGGAGAGGCCACAACAGTGAGAGGCCCGCGTACCGCAAAAAAAAAAAAAAAAAAAAAAACAGGGGCTATAAACAGAGGAAAGATAAAGAAGGACACTATATAATGATAAAAGAAGAGGATATTACACTCGTCAACGTATATGCACCAATATAGGAGCACCCAAATGCATAAAGTAAATACTAACAGACATAAAGGGGGAAATCAATGGGACTACAACACCACATTCACATCAATGGACAGATCTTCCAGACAGAAAATCAATAAGGCAACAGAGATCCTAAATGATACAATAGAACAGTTAGACTTAGTTGATATTTTCAGAACATTACATCCAAAAAACACCAGAATACACATTCTTTTCAAGTGCACATGGAAAATTCTCTAGGATTGATTACATACTAGGGCATAAAACAAGCCTCAAATTTAAGAGTATAGAAATTATTTCAAACATCTTTTCTGACCACAAGAGCATGAAACTAGAGATCAACTACAGGAAAAAAAAATGAGAAAGAAAACAATTACATGGAGAATAAACAACATGCTACTAAAAAACCAATGGGTCAAGGAGGAAGTCAAAGAGGAAACTAAACGAACTCTAAGGACCACACTACCTGCCCCGCCCAGAGACATCATCAACGTCCCCCGCGGCCCCGCCCCTCGTCATAAGCCCCGCCCCGGCGCGCTCCAAGCCGGGAGCGACTCCCAGAAGCCCTTGGGGCTCTGTCCTGTCTAGCGGCGCGGCTTGTACTTCCGGCCAGACTTGGTTCCTGTGTGGATAACCACCTGGGCAGCTGCGGTCTGGAAGGGCCAGGAGCCGATGACTTGGGGCCGAGTCGACCGAAGCTGTGTAGGCCCAGACGGGCCCTCTCCTCCCAGCCCGCGCTCCTCTTGGCGCCGCCGGGACGCCGACCGGGACTCCGTTTCCCAGAGGGCGCCGCAGCTGACGGACACGCCCACTTCCGGCGGCGGCCCTCCGCCTGGGTTCCAGCTGGCCAGGCAGGGTGGCGGGCTCAGCGGCCGGCCGGGCGGGGCCCGCTGGGTCCCCGGCGTGCCCGGGCGGGCTGGGTGTGTTTGCGCGACCCCGGGGGCGTGTGCGCGCACGGTGGTGACATGCGGGGGGTGGCGAGCGCGCGGGCCCGCGGCCTGGGATCCCCGCCGCGGCGAGGCGTCCCCCGCACAAAGCCAGGAGCGGGCCGCGGCCGGAGCGCGGGGACCCCGGTCGCTTTCCCTTGCCCTGCCCGGGGAAGGCCGCACGCAAGGAGTGGCCTCACATCCAGGGGCCAGCGGGGAGCAGCGACCACGGGACCTGAGAACAGAGGTGAGTGTGACAGGTGGCCCGGCGTGTGGACGGGGACGAATTCATCCCCTCAGGGTGAGGGGAGGGTGCGGTCTGGGATAGGAGGCCTCTCGGGGCCCAATTGCTGCTGAATGGCGTCCCTGGGCTCCGGGGCTGTTGGATGGGGGCATCCAAAGGCCTGGAAATTCAACCCGAGAGCATCAGTCCGCGGTACAGGATCACTCTAACCGGACACCTCCTTGTTTCAGGGCTCCTAGAGAGAAGAAACCCCTCCTCCCTACCCGTGACAGCCCCTAGTAGAGTAGCGACCACATCCCAGGTGACCCTTCAAAACTTGTTCCATCCTACTCATGCTCGAGCATTTGACGCTCCACTTGTTGAATCCGTTTCTGATTTACAGCTGTCGTTTAAGACTCAGCAGGAAGGGAGCGTGGTGTAGATCTGGCCTGTAGCTACTTCTCTCTCTTCCCCCAGCTCTGCCTTCCAGGGACACGGTCTTCGTCCAGGTGAGGAGACCGAAGCAGGAGGCGGCAGGGACAGGAATTGAACGGCAAGCCACCTCCCAGGTGAGCTGGCATTTTCTCTCTCCTCTCTGAAGTGCAAGCTTGCTTTTCAGGACTTAATAATGTTTATTTGCTTTTGAAAGTTTTCAATCTAAGAGACCTGTCAGGGGAGCTGGTTCCCATTTCCTCACATTTTGGTGAGTGATGGGCTACAGGGACAGCCCAGGGCCTCCCTCCCTGCTTCCTCTTCATCCCACTCAGAGTTCGTTCTTCATTGAAGAGACGATTCAGCCCCTCCCTGTACAGCTTTTCTCAGAGGGACTCTGACGGAGCAGAAAGGTACTCCTCAGCACAAACAGGACAGCCCCTTGTGTTGTACCTGGTGTGTTTGGTATTCTCTTTGTGCCAGTTTCTGGAGAGAAAGATGGCTAAGCCCCAGCCCCTGCTCCCAAGGAGCTCATAGCCTGTGGGTGGAAAGTCATGGAAGCATACAAGGTTCTGAGTGTGAGTTTTAGGACCAGGTACTGTGAGAGTGGGCGTGAGGAACTCTTGGCTCTTAGCTGCTTGGCGGGGAAGAGTAAGGAGGTGATTTCTGAGCCCCATGTTTTGAAGGGAGAGGAGAGGTTTGGCAGACAGAAGAGGAAAGGGCAGCCCTGGTGCAATGAGGAAGGCTGTCTTTTCCTCACTTGATTGCGTTGCTTCTTAGAATGCTAATAAATTGTTTGTTTCTGTCAGCTGTGTCTCCTAAACATGTGATCGCTGGTTCATAAACGTATGAGCTGGGTTCCAGTTGCCCAGACTGCATAGATTACCGGTGCTCTCCATCCACATTACCAGAGGCAGTGCTCAGTTCTTCGTCTTTCTTGATTACCTTTGGCACTTGACGACCGTTGGCGTTTAAAATAGTTCAGGGGTTGGCAGGCTTTCACTGTAAAGGGCCAGGTAGTAATTATTTTAGGCTTTGCAGGCTGTGAGGTCTCTGCTGCAGCTACTTCCCTCTGCCTTCTAGAGCTAAAGCAGCCACAGACAATATGTAAGTGATTGGATGTGGTTATGTTCCAATAAAATTTTACTTACAAAAACAGGTAACTGCCACCCCCTGAAAGAGCTCGCCCTGGCCCTCCCATCTTCCTGACTTCTCAGCTTTCACTGCTGCTTCCTCCTCATCCTCCTGACCTACAGCTGTCCCTGTGCCTCTGGGCTCTGTACTTGGCTCTCTCCTCTTGTCTGTCTGCAGCACTTTCCTTGGGGAGCTCAGCCCGTTCTTGTCTGCACAGACCAGCCAAGCACTGGCTTCTCGCAATCCTCCTTTCCAGCCCAAAGCTCGCCTCTGAGCTCCAGGCCTCCTCCACGTGAGTGTCGAACAGGTAACACAAACCTAACACGTCAAGACCCAGGTTCCTGGGGTTCCCCCCCGACAATTGTCCCTGTCTTTATGGCAGTTTCATGCTCTGAGTTACTTAGGCCAAAAGCTCTGCTGTCATTCTTGTCCCCTCTCTTGCCCTCACCTCCCACGTTTGGTCCATTTGCAAATCCTGCCGGCACTGTTTTCACGTTGTACCCAGAATCTGACAGTTATCACCACTGCCACCACCTCCTCGGTCCCCATTATCTTACCGTTGGCCCCTTCTACTTATGCGCCCCATGGCCGCTTCCCAGTGCAGCCGCCAGAGGGCTCTGTTCTGTCACCCCCTGCTCCAGCGCCCCAATGGCTTTCCCGGATGAAGGCCGGAGCCTTAATGGGACTGACAGGGCCCCGAGTGACCCGGCCCCCTGAGCTCTGACATGTGCTCCCACACTCCCCCATCACTCACTTTGCTTTCTCAAAAGTTGCCTTCTCGTTTTCCTGATCACTGTGTCTAAACTTTCAGAGCCTCCCACCCAAATTCCTCACATCCCTCTTCCTTGCTTTACTTTTCAAGACTCTTAGCACTTTTCAACATACTATATACTTAGTTTATCTGGGTTTCTCTTGTCTGATTCTCTTGTACCACAAAGTACATTTGACACAGGCAAGGATTTTGGATACTTTCGCCCCAGTGCCTGATACGGAAAACATGTGGTGGATGAATGTGTGAATGTAGTCTTAAAGTTCTCCTGGAGCCAATGTTTCACTGTTTAATATAGCATTACAGTGATACTTTTTATAGCTGAAAATGTGCATTATCTCTGATTACTTTCCATGAGTATATTCCCAGAAGTTTTTCTTTCCTTGTGGATTAAAGTTTACCAAAGTTACATGAAAGCAAAATACTTTAAAAATTATATGTGGATGGAACAGCAGTAGGGTCTCAAAAGCTAGAATTCTAGATTTTACTTTTTTTTTTTTTTTTTTTTTGTGGTACGCGGGCCTCTCACTGTTGTGGCCTCTCCCATTGCGGAGCGCAGGCTCCAGACGCGCAGGCTCAGCGGCCATGGCTCACGGGCCCAGCCGCTCTGCGGCATGTGGGATCTTCCCGGACCGGGACACGAACCTGTGTCCCCTGCATCGGCAGGCGGATTCTCAACCACTGCGCCACCAGGGAAGCCCTAGATTTTACTTTTTTACTTTAAAAAAAAGTAGACTTTATCCCCCTCAAAAAAAATTATTACAGACTTTTCATTTGTGTATTTTAAAAATTCACTGAATTGAATTGAACAAAAAAAACCCCTTTGATGCATTTTTTTTCCTGTAAAATACTTTTTTTTTTAAAGCTGTAGTTTGTTTGTTTTAATTTTTATTCATTTGTTTGGCTGCACTGGGTCTTAGTTGTGGTGTGTGTGATCTTTAGTTGCGGCATGTGGGATCTAATTCCCCGACCAGGGATCGAACCTGGGCCCCCTGCATTGGGAGCGCGGAGTCCTAACCGCTGGACCACCAGAGAAGTCCCTCCTGTAAAATACTTTTTACTCGTTTTTTTCCTGTAAAATGTTAACACAAAGTATTTTTCTGTAAGGATAAGGTTGCTTTTTGGGTTTTATTTGTTTTTAAAGTTTATCTCGTCTTTATTATGATTGAGAGTTAAAGCACCAGATCAATTTCATATTATCAGTACAGATTCTGTCCCTGTATGTTTCCTCTGTGGTGTAGTATGACCCTGTGAAACCCACTTGAAAGTCTACACGTCTGTGTGACGGCGACAGGAGTAAGACCAGGACCTGCACATTCTCGCTGTGGCCTCACGTGGTGGAAGGGGCTGGGGAGGTCTCCGGGGCCTCATCTGTAAGGACACTAATCCCATTCATGAGGGTGGGCCTCCCAGAGGCCCCCACCTCCAAATACCATCGCACAGGGCATTAGGATGTCAGCATAGGAAGTTTAGGGGGACACAAACATTCAGACAAAGAGCTAACAAAAGTCATTGATTCTGTATATAAGGAGCAATCTGTATAAACTGGGAAAATGTCTTAAAAGGATATGCACATACTGTTACTTTGGGGTCCCTCTGGAACATGGGATTGGAGAGATGGGGACGGGGATGTTTCTTATTAAGAAGAAAAATCAAAACCAAAAAAACCCAGTTGCCAAGTATAAGAAAATATTTGAACTTGTATTCTTCTCTTTAAGGGCCCCCAAATTTCAGTTTTACCAATAACAAAGTAGTAACGAATGCTAGAAAAATAGGCAACATTTTCTCTGGCTCCAACAGACTTATAAAGTTACTGTAAAAATCCTGTGAAGATATTTTAAAAGATACTGTAATTTGTATATAACTTATATACATATAATGTATATATTTTGTTTCATTTAGTAAGGAATATCTGAAAGCTATTTGAATATCTGAAAAAAATAAGTGCAAGACTTCCCAGCCAAGGAGCAGGCAGTTAGAATTGTAAGATTGGAATCTGCAAAAACCCGTCATTCATTCATTCATTCATGCTGTGCCAGGTCTCAGTTGCCGCACGTGGTATCTTTGTTGCGGCATGCAAACTCTTAGTTGTGGCATGCATGTGGAACTGAACCCGGGCCCCTGCATTGGGAGCACGGAGTCTTACCCACTGGACCACCAGGGAAGTCCCCAAAAACCCATCTTTTAGAATTGGGTCAGAAAAGAAGCAGAAAAGTAGCCTCTGTCTCAGCACCTATGTCTTTGAACGCAATTGAAAATGTTTGCCAAAAAAGAAAAATCTGCATTGAAGTGTTTTGTTTGTTTTTAAACCACTTTGTTGAGGCAAGATTGACACATAGAAAGCTGCATATTTTTAATATGTACAACTCGCTGAGTTTGAGGATAAATATATATACTCAATGGAACCAGCACCCCCATCAAGGCCATAGACTTATCTATCAGTTCCCAAAGTTTCCTCCCTTCCCTCTTTAGTATTCTTACTTTTTTGGCAGTGAAAGCACTTAGCATAAGACCTACCTTTTTGGCCAACTTTAAGAATTCAGTGCAGGGAATTCCCTGCCGGTCCAGTGGTTAGGACTCTGCGCTTTCACTGCTGAGGGCCCGGGCTCAGTCCCTGGTTGGGGAACTAAGATCCCACAAGCCGTGGGGTGTGGCCTAAAAAGAAAAGAATACAGTGCAGTATTTTTAGCTATAGGCACTGTGCTGTACATTAGAACTCCAGGACTCACTCATCCTGCATTACTGAAACTTTGTACTCTTTGATCATCACCTCCCCGTTTCCCCCTCCACTGGCCCCTGGAAGCCACCATTCTACTCTCTATTTCTAAGAGTTGGGACTGTTTTAGATTCCACATATAGGTGAGATCGATCATGCAGTTTTTGTCCTTCTCTCTGGCTTATGTCACTTAGCATGTGCTTCGAAATGTTGGGGTTTTCATATACCTGAAGATTTCCACTGCTGAGTCTTGCGCAATTTTCAAAACGTGAAGGCATTTAAGGAACCGCTGGTGCAAAGTGCAGGTCAATAACAGATCAGGGTGTACAACCTGGGGAATGAGAGCCGAGCCTGCGTAGCGAGGTAAGCACTCCCGCCGGTCACTCAGCCGGCACATCCGTTCCCCTGCCTTCGGGGCTGGGGGCGCTCACTTGAGGACCTGCTGCTGTGAGCGGGCCTGCATTTGAGCACGCCTTTGCTCAAGGCTGACCAAGCAGTTGCCAGCTCTTTCCCGCAAGTATTAGCAGGTGTTTTCCGTGTTTTATGGGGCCTTGGCGTCTCCCACTTAGGAGAGCTCTGCATCGGGACTTCACCGTCTTCACACAAAGCAAGATACCACTCACAGAACCCTTTACACAGTTCAGTTAAAAATCTTCAAAGTTGGTGCAAATTAAAGAACGTGTGATAGTATTCTATATTATTCAACAGATACCAAATCTCCAAGGGGCTTTCGTTGCTGGTAGAATTTAAATGGAAAGGTTGAGCCGTGGGTCAGCGTCAGCACAGCGCACGTTCATTTGGCGTTTACAAGGCACCTCACCTTCTGAGCGCCGTGCTTGTGCCCTCCTTTTTAACCCACGTCACGGTCTGTGAGGTTGCTTTTGTTGTTTCCCTTTGAAACATGGCCAACTGAGACATAGAGGGGTTAAGTAACTAGCTGAGGTTTCAGAGCCGGTGAGTGGACAGAGTCCTGAATTCAGCCTTCAGGGTAGTTGGACTTTTTTGCTTCCTGATTTGAGTCTATGCTTTGACAATCCCAAGGCTGCCAGATATTTAAATACACCTTCTGTTAGCCTCAGATTCTGGGGGTCAGAGTTTGAACTGAATAAATGTTCAAAGTACATTAGGATGTATCAGCATTGTACACTGAAATCATAAAATTATGCTACATAAAATTCCACCAGCAGTGCATGAGTAGCAGACCCAGTCATAAACAGGCTTGCAATGTCTCCTCGATACCTGCCCGCTTCTCTGAGATGGCACCTTGATTCTTGTTTTGTAATTGTGGTGTAGTTGACAACCTAGTGAGTGACAATTTTTAAAGGTTATACTCCACTTATAACTATTATAAAATGTTGGCTGTATTCCCTGTGGTGTACAGTACACCTTGATTCTCAAAGGCATCTTATTAATGAAAAGCTTTATCATATTTTTCATTCTAATTATACACTCATCTTTATTTCAGAAAAAAAGGATTCGGGTAGTTTGTTTGTTTTAAATGAACATTCAACATGTGGTGAACACTAAAAGCAAATAGAAATCCTTAGAGCACAAGTTGGGGTTTAGTCCTGTGATGTTCACCTCCAGGTTTATTTCCCCATTCTTTTTTTTTTTTTCCCCGAGAGAAAGAAGGATTTATCATTACTTGTCGGAAGTGATGAGAACATAGGGAATCTTTCCCACAGCAGTGTCTCCTATTTCCCCATTCTTGCGCTGATCCGGGGCACTTGACTGTCCTCGTGGTAAAAAATGCTCTGGTACTTTTTGTGCGTGGAACAATTTAGCCTCCGTTATTTATTGTTTCTAATCGATGGCACATATTTCTCTTGTGTGTACGTCCTGTCACCAGTACGAAATTGCCAGTGCTCCAAGGGTAGAGGCTCTCTATTCTTCTCTTTCCTCTGAAGTTTACGATGTAATGGGGCCCGCTGTCCAGTAATTAACTAGATTTCCACATCCCTGGGTATTTTCCCTTACATGTATAATCTCCTACCTAAAGTGAAGAGGGGGTAACCCTTAGGCCCCTATATTAACTTGCAAGGACTGCCATAAGGAGAACGCCACAGGCTGGGCAGCTAAAACAATGAACAGTGTATCATTCTGGAGGACGGAAGTTTAAGACCAAGGGGTGAGCGGAGTTGGTTTCCCCTGAGGCGTCTCTCGTTGACTTGCAGACAGTCGCCCTCTCGCTCTGTTGTCACATGGTCCTCCCTCTGCGCTCAGCCATCCCTGATTTCTTCCTCCTCTTACAAGAATACCAGTCAGATTGGATCAGGGCCCAACCGTGTGACTCCATTTAACTTTTAGTCACCTCTTTGAAGGCCCCGTCTCCAAATAGTCACCTTCTGGGTACGGGGGTGGGGGGGGGTTGGGGCTTCGACGTGTGCATTTGGGGGGCAGGGCCTGAGCACTGGTCCAGCAAGAATGTGGTTTTGTCGTTTCAGAGCTTGGTGACATTTGGGGATGTGGCTGTAGAGTTCTCCCCAGAAGAGTGGGAGTGGTTGGACTCTGCTCAGAGGAGTCTGTACAGGAGTGTGATGCTGGAAAACTACAGGAGCCTGGTCTCGCTGGGTAAAGGCCCCTCCCTCCCTCCTCATCACCACACCCTGCACCATCCTCTTCCTTCAAGCCCAGGACAGACCCACAGCATGACCACGTCCCGTTTCTTCTTACGTATTTAGGACTTTGTGTTTCTAAGCCCAAAATGATCTCCTCATTGGAACAGAGGAAGGAGCCCTGGGCGGCGAAGAGAACGTCGACAAGAGGCGGGTGTTCAGGTGAGCGTGGGAGACCCAGGTGGGGTGAGGCCGTGGCGGTTGCAGCTCCGCACCCTCGGACACCTGGGATCGTCAGCAGACTTAAGCCGCCTCTGGCCTGGAAGGAAAATCAAGGCCTGGGCTTTGCAAATTCTCCTCCCCATCTCTTCTCTCCACCTCTGCTTCCCCCCGACCAAGTGCAACTTTTTTGTTTGTTTGTTTGTTTCTGTGGCCATGCCACGCAGCCTCTGGAATCTCAGTTCCCCAACCAGGGATCGAACCCGCGCCCCACTGCAGTGGAAGGCAGGGTCCTAACCCCTGGACCACCAGGGAAGTCATGTTACAACTCTTGTAACTCTTGTCCTCTCCTCTGGATCTCATGTTTTCCTAGCACCCATCTTACCCTTTTGCCTTTCACACTTACACAGTCGTCACTTTCTTTAAAAATCTTCGGCTGATTCTCATGTTGGTTTTACTATCTTATTTCTCTTTGATGAAATGACTTTCATTTACAGACTTATTTTAACTGATTGTTACTGCGCCTCAGCTTTGAGTGAGCCCACCAGGTGCTGGCTGGGAAGACGAGCGTAAGCCATTAGAAAAGTAACCATCCCGTAGGGGCGATAAGACATTTCTGTACGCATAAGTGCAGTAGAAAGTGCTGTCCTACGTATGATTAGTGTAAACAGGTACTTGAGAGGAAGAAAAAAGTCATTCCCGGTTTCAAGCCAAGGAAACAAGGCACAAGAGTAGAGCCTTGAGCAGAAAGGTGAGAACGAGAAGAAAGAGATTGGTAGTTCAGCAGAGGATTTGTTTTGGGCTGTGATCTGTCTGGGGTCCAGGCAGACTTCCCCCGTGCAAACAGGCTGCGCACAGGTGGGCGATTGGCTCTCAGAAGGAAAGGGCACTGATTCTGATTTGATGGAATGTTCTTGCAGATGTTGTGATGCAGATATCATCATATTTATACCACTTGGGAGTACAGAGACTTCACCCACAACACTGTTTCTGGAATAGCAAGTTAACCAAGTAAGACAAGGAAACAGAATGACAAATTTCTTTTGGAGGTTCCTGTAATAGGAAATAACTACCGTTTCTAAAGAATTGAGAATCTTGTAAGACCTCTTTGTTGAAACCGTACTTCGGCGGAAAAGTTTGTATCAACAGGACAGTTTACAAACTGTGACGGCTCACATGGGTCATCGTATGGCCCAGGAGAACTGGAATGGCGTTTTGGGGGAAAGTTTTCCATTTATCATGGTACTAAATCACATTCTCTGAGCTAGTTTTCTGAGACAGAACTGTTTTGTCCCCTCTGTTGACCCTTCCTCTCTTTCTGAGACTGTAGTTGACTGTAGTTGATTTTGAAGACTTGTACTTTTTTTTTTTTTTTTTTTTTTTTTGTGATATGCGGGCCTCTCACTGTTGTGGCCTCTCCCGTTGCGGCGCACAGGCTCCGGACGCGCAGGCTCACCGGCCATGGCTCACGGGCCCAGCCGCTCCGCGGCATGTGGGATCCTCCCGGACCGGGGCACGAACCCGCGTCCCCTGCATCGGCAGGCGGACTCTCAACCACTGCGCCACCAGGGAAGCCCTGAAGACTTGTACTTTTAAGGCCAGGATCTGAACATTGGTTAGTTAGCATTGTAATAAAAAAAAAAATGTTATTTTAAAAAAAAAAGAGAGAAGAAATTTTTGCTAAATAAAATGGAGAAAGAGTCACAGTGAGACTTCCATAATGGCGCTGAGATAAGGATGATACAGTGTTTCCTTCAATAGGCTCTGCCCCCTCTTTGTCTATTTTGGCCACATTTTATCTTAGATTTAAATCTCTGAGCTCTCTCACCTCCTGCACTTGGATCTCTTTCTCCAGTCTTCTGCTAAAACCATAACATGCACTACTTGGTCAACATTTAGGTGTGAAAACTCACATTGTGTCCTTCAGGATTAAAGCCACACAAATTTGGGAATGGAAGGCCAATTGGTCATACAAAACAGCTTTCAAAACAGTATACTTTTTTTGAGGAATTTTTCCCATCTGATTACATTTTGGAAGATTTCTTCATACTAGTATGTAATCGAAGAGAGATTTACCTTCTTAAAAATATCTTTTAGACTCACAGGCTCTGCCAAAGACCAAGGAGTTATCTTCAAAGAAGAGCTGTGAAGAAAAGTCGTCCCAGGCGGTGCTAGTGGAGAGGCCCACAACCTACAGTCTGGAGTGCTCCGTTCTAGGGGAAGACTGGGGTTACAGTGCTGTGTTGGAGAGGCATCTGGTGAGTCAGGGTGTAAATGGAGGTGGAGACACGCTTACAGATAAGTTGCATGAGGTAGACTTGGTGAGATTCCTAGTAAGGCACTTACAGAGGCAACGCTGATGACTCGCGGGAGCTTCCTTGTGTCCTTCACAAAGAAACCCTTCCTTAGGAAAGCAATCTTGTCTGCAGTAAGTGTAGGAGACGTTTCCGTTGGAATCCAGGGCTGCTTACCGACAGTGTCCCCCCAGAAGAGAGAGTACCTGCAGTTTTGATACACACAGGGGGGGACGCTGGGTCATAGCAAGTCGTAAACAAGTCTGTTTAAATCAGAAATGTTCGACTTGTAATGGATGTGAGAAAACTTTGAATAGGATCTCAACCCTTCCTTTTCATCAGAGATTTCATATGAGAGAAAAACCCTCTGCAGACGAATGTCAGGAAGCTTCCAGTGAACTTCAGAAAATCCATACCCTCTGTACCTTCATTCTCCTCCAAGAAATTATAGATTCTCCATGGCACAAACAGTTTCCTCTGGTTTTCTTTTCTTTCCCCCTAAACATATATGACATAACTAGCTCAGTCATCATGTGACTGGTATCACTCAGAACCTAGTGAAAATTCTTGGTACAGAGTGCCTCTCACAGCATGTGGATGCAGCCCACCCCACAGAGCCATCGTGGGTTCACAGTCATGGTTTGATGAAAAACGTGTTTGTGCCATTTCAGGGCTTGGTGACCATCACGAACATGGCCATAGACGTCTCCCAGCAGCCGGACCCAACTCGGAAGAGTTTCTGTAAGAGTGTCGTGTGGGAGGACCACAGTCTGGGGGCAGTAGGTAAGGATGTTCCTCTCCCAAATCTGAATCTTCAGGAGCCCCCATGTTCGTTCCTCAGCTTTGAATTGTGTGTGTGTTTGGGGGTGGGGTGGGGGGGCGGGGTTATCTTCCAAAGCACTGGGTTGAATTTTTACTCGCAATTCTTAAGAGTGTGACGTTTGTAGAGTTGAAAGTTGGTATCTTTGTCATACTTGAAGCATCATCTTCAATATCCTTAAAATACTCTTCACTTTTCTTCCTGGTCCTTCCTGTAATAAAGCACTCTTCCTTCAAAGCCAAGGACATGGTTGGCCATTTAAGAATGCCAAGGGTGTGACCGAAACCCCCGTCTTTTCCCACGTGCAGGATGTTGTGTGTCTGAGCCAGACTTGGTCTCTTTGCTGGACCTTGGGAAGGAACCCTGGGTGGGGAAAGGAGAGCTGGCAAGAGGCCCGTCCCCAGGTGAGAGCGGGAGGCCTGGGGTGGGAACGCCACTGCAGGCCAGAGTGTAGTTCTCACCAAGGAGGCCAGGTGCTCCCTAACGTACAGAGAAAACCCACCACGTCCTCGGGTCTGGAAAGAAGATTGAGATCCGAGCTTTGAAAATTACACTGTTCTCTCCTCCTCCTCCCCTCCCCCTCCTCCCCCTCTCCTCCCCCTCCTCCTCCCCCTCCCCCTCCTCCTCCTCCTCCTCCTCCTCCTCCTCCTCCTCCTCCTCCTCCTCCTTCCCCTGCCTCCCCTCCTTCTTGCCCCCCACCCCACCTTCTCTTGATTGATAACTCCTCCCTGTAGCTCTGCTCCTGTCCTTGGCCACTCAGACATGGATCAGCCGCTTGGTTCCTTAAATGATCTCTTCCAGACCCCGAGGGTTAGCTGTCTTCCAAAGGTCTGATGTTCGTGGTCAGATGGCCACTCACTTTGTGATGCATCCATTCCTGTAAGCACCACAAATTGAAGGAGGGAGCCACTCGGCTTGACATTGGCAGGCGATTGGAGAAGGAGGGAATTTACACTTCTGTCCTCAGCCATCAAATATTTACTCCCACGGAGGGGATGGCATGTGCATGGATGACTTGCATAAAGCAGCGCTTGTGAAGTTCCCAACATGGCCTTACAGAGGCAAAGGAGAGGGGGCCCCCAGAGAATCCTTGTCTGGCTTGGAGAGGGTGGGCAGACGGATTGCAAGCAGACGTGGGCGGAGGGCCATTTCTTCAATACACAAGGAAGGAAAAGAAACTTCTTTTGAAAATAATGGTTTTCAGAAAGTGTAATCCTGTCACCTGTCTGGGAAAGGAATAGAAAATCATAACTCGTAATCACAATATGTTAACAAGACAATTTTAGGCCCTTCAAGCCCTGATGAACACATATATTGTTTTACGTGGTAGAAATAGAGTTTGCATTCTGCCCTGCTTACCGATGTTTTCACGTGAGTTCCATGTTCCGTGTGCCACTGCTCAGTTAGGTTGCGTCACATTTCTTGGTGTTAAAAATATACTTATAGGGCTTCCCTGGTGGCGCAGTGGTTGAGAATCCGCCTGCCAATGCAGGGGACGCGGGTTCGTGCCCCGGTCCGGGAAGGTCCCACATACCGCGGAGTGGCTGGGCCCGTGAGCCATGGCCGCTGAGCCTGTGCGTCCGGAGCCTGTGCTCCGCAACGGGAGAGGCCGCAACAGTGAGAGGCACGCGTATCGCAAAAAAAAAAAAAAAAAAAAAAAATATACTTATAATAGGCACCTTTATGTTAGTGAAGGCTGTACATTTTAGGGATACCTGTATCCCTGGAAGTGAAAATCTGCTAGGCTCTGAGAGTTTTCTGTTCTAGTGACTCTAGCAATGACCAGGGGACTAGATGTATGGGTTTAATTGCATCATTGTAGCATTGGGTAGTTTGGTGAAAATGTTTAGCTTATCATTTGGTGAAAGATTATAGCCTAAGGTTATTTTTTTATTACGAAAATGAGTTGAATACTTTCCCCAAATTTTGTTATTGTCTTTATCCTTTTGTAAAATGTCCCTCATTTATATCCATTTCTCTATTTGTGTTTTAAATTTTTTTTGTTTTTTTTTTTTTAATATTTGGCTGTGTCCAGTCTTAGTTGTGGCATGCAGGATCTTTCATTGCAGCACGTGGGTTTCTCTCTAGTTGTGGCATGTGGGTTTTCTCTCTCTAACTGTGGCGCATGGGCTCCAGAACGTGTGGGCTCTGCAGTTTGCAGTACACAGCCCAGCAGTTACGACCACGCAGCATGTAGGATCTTAGTTCCCTGACCAGGGTTCAAACCCACATGCCCTGCATTGGAAGGAGGATTCTTTACTACTGGACCACCAGGGAAGTCCCTATTTTTTTGTGGGTTTTTTTTTTTTTTTTTGGCTGTGCTGCACAGCATGTGGCGTCTTAGTTCCCTGAACAGGGATCAAACCCGTGCCCCCTGCAGTGGAAGTGCAGAGTCTTAATCACTGCACTGCCAGTCCAGTCCCAGTGGGGTTTTTTTTTAATGTAAACATTAATTTTTTAATGTATTGTCTCAAACTATCTTTCACATATGGTAGTATGTATTTTTCTTTTCACTAGAATTTTTTAAATTGTACCTAAAATTTAAAAAAATTTTATATAGTCTAATGTATTACTACTTTTATGATTTCTCCTTCTATCTGTATCCTTATAAAGTAGACAGAAACTTCATCTAAGTGGCTGTCTAGTATTACAATATATGGAAATACCATAATTTACTTAACTAATTTACTGTTGAGGATATTTGAACCTTTAGGTTTTTTCTGGTTTTCACCTGTAATAAACTGTGGTCCAGTTTGTTCATATCTCTTTGCATGATCAAAGTATACATGTTTTTTAAGTTTCATGAACATAATAACAGGCTATAATACCATTGGTAAACAACATATGAGAACACCTGTTTCCATACATCTTCACTAATAGTATTTTGGGTTTTTTAAAATATTTCCAAGCTGTGGGGTGAAAATTGAGTTTTGTTTAATTTTTATTTTGCAGACTCCTTGTGAGGTTGGGAATACATGTGTTTAAATGCATTCAGGGTTTATACTCTGTTAGTGATGCCTTCATGCCGTCGCCCACATTTCTGCTGGGTCATATTTCCTTGCCTGTGTATAGCATGAATGTAAATCCTGTTTTATAAATGTGATTTTTTCTTCCCCCAACTTCCTGTGCCTTGAAAGGTTGCATGTGGTGTTTCTTGCTATCAAGTATTTTAGATTGTGTGGTAGCTTCATTTATAGAAGCTTTAGCTTTGATTTTTGTTTCATTCATGGTTTTTTGTTTATGTTAATAGATATATTACTCCCATTTGTACTGTACAACAAATTTGTTTGGTCTTGTTTCTGTTGCTTATTTAATTTTTCCTTGTTTCTCTCCATGAATACATTGTTAAGTCTTCCTATCCATGAAAACAGGATGTCTTTCCATTTATCTAGCTCTTAATTTTATTAAGCAATGTTTGTAGTTTTCAGTGTACAGTCTTTCACCCTTTAAGGTAACTCTATTCCTCAATAATTTATTCCTTCACTGCTATTTTTCATGGAATTCTTTTCATAATTTCCCTTTCAGATTGTTCATTCCTCGTGTATGGAAATACAGCTGATTTTTGTGTGTTGATCTTGTATACTGCAGTTTTGATGACTTGATGTATTAGCTCTAATACCTTTCTTGTGGATTGTTTAGGGTTTTCTATATACGGGATGATATCATCAGCAAGTACAGTTTTTTTTTTTTTCCTTTCTAATTTGGATGCCTTTTATTTCTATTTCTAATTACTCTGGCTGGAATTTCCCAGGTATCTTTGTCTTGTTACTGACCTAAGAAGGAAAGCTTTCAGTGTTTAGATGCCATTTAAAAAAATACTTTATTTTCCTTTTTTAAAGATCATCTTTTCCCAAATATCTGACTCCCTGTATCATCTCTCTCCCCAACACCACTTTCATCTCTCTACATTTATTGTGGTATAGCTCTACTTGCACAAGTTTTTGGTAAATGTTAAGTGATTTAGCAAAGGGATTACCGACATAATCATTCCTCCCTGCAAGCTTGTAGTCTGAGGTAAGCCATATACCCGATCAGTGGTGTGTATGATGTAATTAAATATAATATCAACACTCACTATTTCTATAAAACAGTCTCTCCAGAATGTGAAATTCCATTGCTAAATGGCCAGAGAAGAAGTGAGGATTTTGTCAGGCTTGCAGAAGCCAGCAGGTCAGTGTAAAAATGATTTCTGTGTGACCGCTGAACTTTAGCCATCAGTTGGCGCCGTAGGTTCTGTTGAAATCAGTCAAATAAGATACGGTTGACAGAAACACCATTTCTGGTTGTAGGGGAGTGATTGGGCTTTCAGGCCTCTTAATGAATGTTATAGAATACACTGTCCTTTTGTGTCTGGTGCGCTTCCTGGAACAACTTTGGTGACATGATGACTGCCCTGGCATCAAAGCTGCGTAGCCAGGGGTGAGAAAGGGTGAAGAGAGTGAGTGTCATAGACTGTATTTTTAGGTGATGTGATTGCAGAACATTTTTCCGACTCCTGACGTTTCTGATGTGTGACTGATTCCACATACATTTAACTTTTTTTCTATTCACCTCTCCTGGGTTCCCATATGAATCCAGTCTGGGGTCATCTCACATACATTGTAGACTGCATGTTCACATGTTTTAGAGGTGCACAATTTATGTGGTTTAATTAGGGTTTAATTCACCAATTAGTGAGTTTCTTCACAGTTTTCCTTTTAGTAGATTCCTTTTTTTCCCAGCCTGTGATAAAAGAAATGTTTGTTTCTTGTTTATTTTCTTGATATCTTTCAGACCAGCAGTCTACACATGAGACCCAGGAGTTATTTCCAAAGCAGGATTCATTTGCTGAAGTGGTAACGGACAGAACTTCAAACACTAACCTAGAGGGTTCCACTTTCAGAGGAAGCTGGGATTCTGAGGGTCTGTTTGAAAGGAAGCTGGCAGGTCAGAAGACACAATTCAGGCAGGAGGCAGTCACTCACAACAAAACCCTCTCTAAGGAAAGAGAGTATCCATATAACAAATCTGGAAGATGGTTCCACTTGGATATTTCAGAAGAGAGAGTTCACCGCTGTGATTCAGTTAAGAAAACTTTCCCCTCAAGTTCAGTGGTAATAAAACATGCAGGAATCTATGCAGGAAAAAAACTTTTCAAATGTAATGAATGTAAGAAAACCTTTACCCAGAGCTCATCCCTCACCGTGCATCAGAGAATTCATACTGGAGAGAAGCCCTATAAATGTAAGGAATGTGGAAAGGCCTTCAGTGACGGCTCATCCTTTGCCCGACATCAGAGATGTCACACTGGCAAGAAACCCTACGAATGTATGGAATGTGGGAAAGCCTTTATACAGAACACATCCCTTATCCGTCACTGGAGGTATTATCACACCGGGGAGAAACCCTTTGACTGCATTGACTGTGGCAAAGCCTTCAGTGATCACATCGGACTCAATCAGCACAGGAGAATTCATACTGGAGAGAAGCCCTACAAATGTGATGTGTGTGACAAAGCCTTTAGGTACGGCTCATCCCTGACTGTCCATCAGAGAATTCACACAGGAGAGAAACCGTATGAATGTGAGGTGTGTAGAAAAGCCTTTAGCCATCATGCCTCACTCACTCAGCACCAAAGGGTGCATTCTGGAGAGAAGCCTTTTAAATGTAAAGAATGTGGGAAAGCCTTTAGGCAGAATATACACCTTGCTAGCCATCTGAGGATTCATACTGGCGAGAAGCCCTTCGAATGTGGGGAATGTGGTAAGTCCTTCAGCATCAGTTCCCAGCTGGCCACCCATCAGAGAATTCATACCGGAGAGAAGCCCTATGCTTGTAAGGTCTGCAGCAAAGCTTTCACCCAGAAGGCTCACCTGGCGCAGCATCAGAAAACTCACACAGGAGAGAAACCGTACGAGTGTAAGGAGTGTGGGAAGGCCTTCAGCCAGACCACACACCTTATTCAACACCAGCGAGTTCACACGGGAGAGAAACCCTATAAGTGCATGGAATGTGGGAAGGCCTTTGGCGACAACTCCTCCTGCACTCAGCACCAGAGGCTTCACACTGGCCAAAGGCCCTACGAATGTATTGAGTGTGGGAAGGCCTTCAAGACAAAGTCGTCCCTCATCTGTCATCGCAGAAGTCACACTGGGGAGAAACCTTACGAATGTAGCGCGTGCGGCAAAGCCTTCAGCCATCGGCAGTCCCTTAGCGTCCATCAGAGGATTCACTCTGGAAAGAAACCGTATGAATGTAAGGAATGCAGGAAAACCTTCATCCAAATCGGACACCTCAATCAGCACAAAAGAGTGCACACGGGAGAGAGACCCCACAACCATAAGAGAAGCAGAAAGGTCTTCAGGCAGAGCACACACTTTGCACATCAGAGAATCCACACTGGAGAGTCACCTGCACACCCCTCTTTACCTGCTACATCAAATCCTGTGGATCTGTTACCCAAGTTTCTCTGGAATCCACCCTCACTCCCATCACTATAATCCCGAGACATTGTGACGCAGATAGACCACTCCAGCAGTTTAAAACCTGTTCTCTCTCTTCTTTCTGTCTATTCTGTTCTTGTCCTGTACAAGTTTGTTCTTCATGTTGTTGCAGTTAGAACGTGAAGATTTTTGTTTTAAGTGAAAATAGAATTCATTTACTCCTCGTGTAAACACTTACGTTGAGATCCTTCATATTGATTAATGCATAAGATGTGTGTAGCACAATGGCTGGTCCATACTAAGCGTTCAGTAATGTTAGCTCTTTTAAAAACATTGTTTTCAGACATTGAAAAGTTACCATAGGCAACTCTGACTGAAAATGATGCATAGAATGAAGCTTAAGAGAAGCCGGATATTAGATCAGGAACAGGCGTTTCAAGACAGTCAGTGAGGCTTTGCCTGTTCTGGTTTAAAACTTGATTCCATAATGTTGAGTTAGTATTATAGCTTCCCATTTATCTGCATAAAGTGTAAGGTGCTGTGATCTTAATGGTGAGAAAATTACATCTGAAAACAGTCTTAGAAAGTGTATAGAGAACATGGATGAGGAGGCCACCTAGAAGAAAAGAACTGAAACAATCAGAGGAGAAGACACGTTTCACCTGCGTACAGTTAAACCTGACATATTACTCAAGAATTAGAAAATTTGGCAAGATTTGATCATTTAAAGTCACCTGGGCTTATGCATGAATTCCATTAAAGTTTCAAAGAACCACTAACCTTGAGGCAGACTAATCTTGACTGTGATTCATGGCCAGAGCCTCACTGACTGTTTCGTATGGCCCATGATCTGATTTTTTTAAGTTATTTTAATGGAGGAACAAGTGAAAAGAATAATAGATTAAGACAACATGAAAATTATATGAAATTTACATTTCAGTGTCCGCAAATAAAGTCTTATTGGCTCACAGCCATGGTCATTTGTTTGCGTACTGCCTAGGGCTGCTTTCACTCTACAATAGCAGACCTGAGTAGCTGCAACAGAGACAGTATTGCCTGCAAAACTTCAAATATTTACTATCTCTCCTTGTGCAGAGAAAGCTTGCCGACTCCTGCTCCAGTGCAGAGAAAAATACACAAAAGGTTCTAATTATTTCTATGAGGATAATACAACTCTCCCATCAAAAACAAGAAAAACTATAAAGTGACATGAATAGAGGTGAAAGTTATTAAACTGTTGAACAATAGGAAATGTCAATAAAAAGAAATACTGTATTTTTCTAGATGAAGTAATGCTGTTGAAATGTTTGTAAATTGTCACTCCCAACAGAGTCCCAGTAGGATATGTTTGCTCGGACAATTTTAGTTGAAAACCACACAAGGAAGGATGACTTGTCAAACAGAGCAGGACATTTAAAAAATGTTTTGGTGAGACTTCCCTGGTGGTCCAGTGGTTAGGACTCTGTGCTTCCACTACAAGGAGTGCGGGTTCGATCCCTGGTGGGGGAGCTAACATCCCGCATGCCGCGTGGTGCGGCCAGAAAAAGAAAGAATTGTTGAAAAAATGTTTGGGTATATAATAAGATTAGTGTTTCGTTATTGGGGAAATGATGTAACAATTGATTATCCACCCTCCAAAAAGAGAAGCATACCTAGACCTTACAGAGAAATACAATACAGTTGTATTTATCGGCTCTAATTATGAAATAATACGTTAGAGACAAACACAGAAAGGAGGAAGGCTTTACTGAATAGGACATGGAGCCCTGGAAGACATGAAGAAAGTAAGCTGGCCTGTACAAAGATTTAAATAAACTTCGATATGGTAAAAGGTGTCAAAAAAGATGTAAGAGACAACTGGAAGAAAATACAACACATGACAAAATATGTCATTTAAGAACAGAGTGCTATGACAAAGCAGTCGGGGAGCTAGGCAGTGCTCACCAACAGGCGTGTCACAGTGGAAGAACTCGAATAAAGAAAATTTGTTAGGTTCTTAACCCCATTGCTCAGAAAATTACAGATTTAAAACGAATCTTCTTGACTCGCAGATGGATTAAAATCTAAACTGCAGTTAATTTCCCATACTAATTACTGTGGGAAAACAGGAGTTTGTTCATCATTACCAGTGTAGATTTGTCTCCTGTTTGGGGTGGCAATGTGGCATGACCTATCCACACTATAAATGTGCATTCCTTTTGAAACAGTAATTCTAGATCTAGGAGTTTCATCCCAATGGAATAAATATATAGATATAAATAACGTTTATTGCAAAATCTTTTTAATTACAACAAATAGGATTTCAGTATCCTGCCAAGCAGATTGATTAAATTGTGATTATTCAATACAGTATTGTCCAGTTAGGAGAAAGATTAAGCTCTACATATGCTCCTATGGAGTATTGTCTGTCCACAATATATTAAATGCAATATGTGATTTGCAGAACTATGTGTAAAATAATCTTGTAGTCATAGAGTCAAAATTAATATTGAATATATATGTGTGCGTGTATATATATATGTGTGTGTGTGTGTGTCTATATATTTTTTTCAGTGTAGATGTTGAAATCTGTTTTTGTCTTTAACACGTGCTTTTCCTAGCTCTTTGTTGGCACTTTGCCTTCATTCTGTATTGTTCTGTTGGACTGCCGGTCACACATGGCTCTAATTAAGCCAGTCGGGTTTTTCATTCTTTGTATTTTGGCCAGAGACATGGGGCAAATATTAGGCTTCATGTATGGGCCATAAGGGATGTTTTCTTTTAGTCAGTATTCAGTTTGATTGGTTGGGCCACTTGTTGTAACAGTTATTATAAAGATAATGGGGCTTCCCTGGTGGCGCAGTGGTTGAGAATCCGCCTGCCGATGCAAGGGACGCGGGTTCGAGCCCCGGTCCGGGAGGATCCCACGTGCCGCGGAGCGGCTGGGCCCGTGAGCCATGGCCGCCAGGCCTGCGCGTCCGGAGCCTGTGCTCCGCAACGGGACAGGCCACAACAGTGAGAGGCCCGCATACCGCAAAAAAAAAAAAAAAAAAGATAATGGAAAATTACTCCTGGACTGCAAATAGGTGGAATTGAGTCATCCTTTGGCAGCAGCCTAAAGATTTCTGCATCTCTACCTGTCTGATCCATTAAAATGATTTCTGCATCCTCACATCCTAGTTTTGTTCAGTTCTTTAAATCTTCAAGGTATCTGGTATCCTTTCAACATTTAACTTCTAATCTGGAGTCATCTTTTATTCTCATATAGAAGTTGGTACTAGAGGATGATTCTCAGACTACAGAGAAGCAGAATATTAAGGGCTGATTGAAAGAGATAGGTTAAAATACAGAGAAACTTGTAATTCTGTGTTGTGTTAGAGGATAGTCATGATGTAGCAGGATCATAAGCCCACTGCTCACAAGGGGCTGGATAGCTCTTACCAAAAACTAAAGGCAGTGAGCAGTGCTAGCTCCAAAAGTAAGTATGATGCTTGTTTACAATGAAATTAGATAATTAAAAGTGAAAGGCCACTTGAAATTCTGAGCTTAAGAAAGGCATTGAAGTCAGATCTTTCTATGATTCTGTTGGGAGTCTTCTTAACTGCTTCTAACCACGGGGCTGGCAAATCCTGAAAGCTAAGTGCAACAGTAGATCCAGGTGTTTGCTGAGCTATGATACTGAATTGCCAACCTCGCAACTTCTCTTAAATGAAAGTGAAGTGTTGGGAAAGATTTGAATCCATGTAACTGGAATGGGGCTATCACGAAAGATTCAAGCATCTTAGAAAACTTTTGACTTTATCAAACCTTAAGAAACCTCCCTACTCATTCTCTTTGCCATACATCTGTGACAAAACTCTTTGAGTCTGCTTTTCTAGTCCCCGCATTATTGCTTTCTTGGATTTAAAACCTATAGTTTGAAATGCAGACGGAGGAGATTCATGTCATCCAGAAATATTTAGTATCCTTTATTATACGATCAAAAATCTAGGACACATTTTTGGAAATGTCATTTTGAGGGTTAGAATTTACATTGCATAATATATAAGGACTTGAAAGAATTGAAGAGTTTATAGTGCTGGATTGGATCATTTATGTCCCTACCCCCGGTTTATCTTTTGCAAGTTCCCCTGTCAGGGTCCAGTAGCTTTTCTATGTTCTTTTGACATGAAGTACCAGCATATTAAAAATCTCCTGTCTCCTTTAGGTACAGGGATTTCTTATGACAGTGATTACATTTGGAAAGTGTACTGAACTAGGGCATGTGCAGTAGCTGGAGTATAGGGCAACGGTTAATCATGAGAATAAAATGAAATGGTCACAATAAACACAGAAATCCTAAGAATGTTCTGATATCTGATATTTTTACGTTATTTCATTGATCCCCAAGGTTGAAACTGCACTAAGGTTTTGTTTTAGTTAGAAGCACTCCATGGCATAGCATCCAAGTCCCACATCGACTTGAGTCAACAGAAAGGAGACAGTACTCTTGAAAGATTGTAATCAATCTCTATGAACATTTCCACTGGAATTCCTGAACGACGTATTTGTGCAGAGTGGGGGCTCATGGGGGAATTCTTATCTAGTGTAGCTTGTAGCAGGTACAATGACCACAAACCCATACGGTTATTTTCCAAGGTCCTGGGTATGTAGCATTTGTTAATGATACCTATGATGTGATTATACAACTGCCCAAAGTTTGTGCTTCCCTTTCTGTTGCCTGAAAATCGACTCCGGAATGTGACTGCCGAGGCACATCCTGCATTACTCAGCCACTGTTGCTTCCAGTTCTAGCTGTGGTTTGAATAGGAAACGTGTGTCACTAGGGCTCGGTTATTAAGAAGTGCCGCCAGCCAGCCGCGGCGGGTCCTCAAAGTGCAGCAACAATCGACGAGAGGGGGAAGGGAACGGAAAACACCAAGGTATGGGATCAGAAGGGCACAAACAACTGATGGTTGCAAGGCAAATTTAATAGCAAAGCATAGCCATATATATATCCCTAAAGCAGGGACTTTACATAGTCATTGTAAAGCAGGGACTTTGCATAGACATTGTAAAGCAGGGACTTTGCATAGACATTGTAAAGCAGGGACTTTGCATAGACATTGTAAAGCAGGGACTTTGCATAGACATTGCTCTATGGAACTGGGCTTCCGTCTCTCGGCTCGTCGTCATCATATGTGCATCAGCGGGTTTATTGCTTGTTCCACAAAGGCACCAACTTCCCCTCCAGGGTTGCTTTCCCTAGCTTTAGGGAACAACCAGGGACTCCCAGTAACTGAGCAGGTCTCTGGAGCGATCTGGCTAAAGGCCATATCCTTTTTTACGTTCATACCATAAAGTCCAGGATGCATACCAAGGAGAGTACAATCGGGCCCTGAGGCTTATGAGGGTCTTAATGGCGCATTCCTCAGAGGGCAATGCTCGCCACAAAGAAGAGGATGTACCACCCAGCTGGAAGAAGAAGAATCTCAATTGTATGGAATGGCAAAACTGCAAGATGGAAGAACTCTGGGCCCCTAAACCGTTATTTGGAGGAAAGCCATCAGTCACTCAGGAGCAACAGCAGTGGATTATTATGTGAGTGAAAAACAAATATATGTGCAGGTAATGACACTTGAGTTTTAATTGTGATAGCAGCTGCCGTAGTTCTATCAATGTGGTATCTTTGACTACTGATAGAATCCCTATTTTAACTCACTGAATCACAGAGTAAGGGCTGTGATAGTATGTTCATTAGCTGTTGTGTAACAAACTACGCTAAAGCTTAGTGGCTTAAAACAAACATACATTTGTCATCTTACAACTTCTTTGGGTAAGGAATCCAGACATGGCTCAGCTGGGTGCCTCTGGCTCCTGGGTTCTCTCAACAAGACAGCAGTCATCTGAAGGCTTTATGGGAGGAGAATCATCTTCCAAGCTCACTCATTAAAACTGTTGGCTGGCCTCGGGTCCTTGCTGGCCTTTGGCTGGACACATCAATTCCTTTCCACATGGGCAGCTCACAACGTGGCAGGTGGCTTCCTTGTAAGTGAGCAGGCAAGAGAAGGGTACCCAAGGTGGAAGCCGAAGCCTTTATGTAACTTAATATTACAAGTGGCATCCCCTCATCTTTGTACTTGGTTAATTAAAAGAGGGTCACTAGGTCCAGCTCACTTCCAAGGGGAGAGTATTAATTACATGAGGTTATGAATAGCAGGAGGCGGGGATCATTTGGGAGCCACCTTAATGGATGCCTACCACAGTCTGCCCTCAGGCCCCTAGTGACTCATTTCCCTTCGGCATACAAAACAATCACCGGCTTCCAAGGCCCCCTCCCCAAATCGCATCTCATTATAGCATCAGCTCAAAGTCAAGAATCTTGTCATGTAAATTAAGTCCAGATGCTGATGAGGCTCATAGACGTCGCTTCTTAAGTACAGTTCCTCTTGCTCTGTAGACCTTTGGAAATAAATTATCTGCCTCCCCTAGACCCAGCGCGCGCGCGCGCGCACACACCACACGCACACACCCGCAAGTGCACAAAGCACCAGGCAAAATCCAAATCTTCGCTCTTCTCGAAGGCTCCGCCCCTAGACCCGCCTCTCCTAAGCTCCGCCCACTTGCTTGGCTTTCCCCTTGCTCAACGCGCCTGTGCGCTACACTTTCTTGCGACCCCGCCCACCTTCGGCGGAGGTGAGCGCCTACTCGGGTCTCGGCTTTCAGTGCCTGACAGTTGCGCCTGCGCACTCCGAGCCCGGCGACGGCTCCCAGAAGTCCCCGGGACTCGGCTCCTTTCATGGAGGCCGCCAATACTTCTGGAACCCAGAAGCTAAAAGGCTTCTAGGTACCTCTGTTCCGGACCAGGAGGCACCAATAGGGGAAAGAGGGCAGTGATCACCAGGCAGCCCTGCCTAGCAGCCTAGTCCTCAGATTTCAGAAAGCCGCCGCCACTCCTGTCTGCACTACGTTTCCCAAGGGCCCTTGCGTTGGGAGGACACGCCCACTTCCGACGAGGGCTTAAAACCCGGACGTGAGCGAGTCTGGCGGGTTCTGAGGAGAAAGTCTGACGGCTGGCGGCAGCGGCTGAGTCGCGTGCGGGCAGGCGCCGAGAGGTCAGCGTCCCGGTCAGCACGCGGGGGCGGGGGTGTTGTGAGCTTGCGCGCGTGATTTGGCGACTGTGACTGTCAGCGCGTGATGTGTGTGTGTGTGTGTGTGTGACCGGGAGGAGGAGGCAGGTACGTGTGTGAATCGGGGGGAGAGTGTGTGCCGGTGTGAGATGTGACTGGTGGGGCGCAGAGGAGGCAAGTGTGTGACTGGGGCCCGTGTTTCAGCGCGTCTTTTGTGCACCTTGCACGTGAGCGACGGCGTGTATTGGGACGAATGAAGGATTTTACGTGGCTGAGAACTGGAAACGTCTCCGGAGGAGACCACCCCCCGACACACCCCCCACACCCCAGCCCCCCCCCACACCCTGACTCCACCACCAAGAACCCAGTGTGGCCCAAAGCCCTGGAGTCCTGGGAAGGCGCCTGGTTGGGCCGGTGGAGCTGAGGCATTTCTTGCCTGCCCCGCCTGGAGGGTGTGGAAGTCGGGACGCTACACACGTCCACGGGGCTAAGTATGGAGGTAAGAGTGGCAGAGGGCCTCGGTACGGCTGCAAGAGTGAAAATTAAGGCTTGGGGGTGCTTTTCCTGGGCCCAAGGCTGGAGGAGGATGTCCCTGGCCTCAGAGTCTGGTGAACCCAGAAGTCCAAAGATTTGGACGGTCACCTCGGGCGAGAGTGTGGAGCTGAATTCAGGGAGGGGTCGTGACTTGCCCAGAGCCTCCTAACTAGACACTCCCAGGTCAGTCTGCGTATCTCTAAGGACCCAGGGGAGAGATCATTCCCCATTAGATCATTACCTCTGAGTGCTGTGCTGCTCTTCAAGGAGGACCTCAGTATTTAATATTTTTATTTTTTAACCTGTTAGAGTCCTGTCCTGTATTATCACCGTGGGATGCGACTTGAGAGGAAGGCGAGATTCACAGCTTCGTCTGGAAGTGCTGAGGGATCCTAGTCTTTCCATGCCTTAGTCACTTTTTAGTAGATGAACAAAAATACTCCCCCATTTCTTTCTCACACTTCTCTGTCTCCCGCTACCCCCCCACCCCACCCCAGCCAGAGTGAGTAAAGAGAGAGAGAGGGGAAAGAAGCACTGCTCATAGCCCTGTTGTTCTTTGCTTGTTTTACTGCATGCAGTAACAATAGGTAATGTTTACTGAGTGCTTACTGTGGCCCAGACACAGTTCTAAGACCTTTTGGGTATGTTAACACCTCACAACATTATGAGGTGGAAACGATCTTATCTCCTTTTTATAGATGAGAACGCTGACGTATAGAGAGGACAAGTAATCACTAGTAAGTGGAGGAGCCAAGATTCACATCCAGGACAGGCTGACTCCAGAGCCCCCCTCTGTACTGGCCCTCATGTAATCCCCTTGAGGTGGGTATTCTTAACCACTTTTTTTTTTTTTTTTTTTTTTTTTTTTGTGGTACGCGGGCCTCTCCCGTTGCGGAGCACAGGCTCCGGACGCGCAGACGCAGCGGCCACGGCTCACGGGCCCAGTTGCTCCGCGGCACGTGGGATCTTCCCGGACCGGGGCTCGAACCCGTGTCCCCTGCATCGGCAGGCGGATTCTCAACACTGCACCACCAGGGAAGCCCTTAACCACTTTTGACAGTTGAAGAAGCTGCCCCTAAGAGTTCAGATCCCAAGACCTCCACTGAGCAAGGTTTTTTTTCTTAAACTTTCTGACCCAGTTTGTTATGTAAAATGAAGATGACATTCTGTACCTCATAGGACTGTTACAAGGATTAAGTGAGCTCTTATCTGTAAAGCACTTCGTGTGGTCCCTGTCACATAGGAACTAGGGCTCCGTAAGTGTTCATTCTTATATTCATCATTATAATAATGCTTTGAAAAAGCAGTGGAGTTTACTGGAAAGAAACCAGAATTGAGTCAGATAGTTTTATCCTCTTGCTGATTGAAGAAACTGGGCTGGGGAGTGGGGGTGGGGGTGGGGTGAGGTGGCCGGGGACTTCAGAGCTATAGTTTGTCAGAAAGCAAAAGGAGAGCCTGGGTCTCCTGACGGTTTTTTGGTCCAGTTATCTGTAAGCCACATGGACTCTGTTGTAACAAAGGTAATACCTCTTTCTGGGGAAGATGGCTTTTTTCAAGTCTCATATACTCTTTATAAGTCCTGAGTAGTTAGTTGCACATGAGGTGTTTTTTCTGTTATATACTGGTGTCTGCTTGAGCATATAACTCGGGTGGTAGAGTCACGAAGACAGGTTGATGACTGTGCTCCATTATTATTATTAGTGTGTGTGTGTGTGTGTGTGTGCGTGTGCGCGCGCGCGCTACGCGGGCCTCTCACTGTTGTGGCCTCTCCCGTTGCGGAGCACAGGCTCCGGACGCGCAGGCTCAGCGGCCATGGCTCACGGGCCCAGCCGCTCCGCGGCATGTGGGATCCTCCCGGACCGGGGCGCGAACCCGCGTCCCCTGCATCGGCAGGCGGACTCTCCACCACTGCGCCACCAGGGAAGCCCTGTGCTCCATTATTTACAAGCTGTGTGACTTGTTCAAAAGACTTCACTTCCCAGAGCTTTCACGTGTGAAACAGTGACAATATTCCCTATTTTCATTGAAGGTCGTGAAGGTCATATCAGAGTATGAATATATGCAGCACGCCTAATACATCTCTGTTGTTAATGAGTGGGTGGTTTTAAACAAGAGAGAGATTGTCCTCAGCCTGAAAATCCGGAGCAGAGCAGAACCCCAGCTGTAAATTATAGGTTTCCCAGGGAGTGCCTGGACTGTGAGAGGAGGGTGGAGTAGGAATAGGGGAGTGAGAACAGAGGGAGCTGAAGGGAAAAGTTTCTAGGTTGTGATTATTCGAGCTACTCACCGTTCCTAGAGTCTCTCACCGTTCCTTTCTCTTCCTCCCAGCTGTGCCCTCTCAGGATGAAGCCCTTCTCCACATGAGGAGCCAGGAAAAGGAGAAGGTGATGGGAATTGAACTTCTTAAAGCCATGTCCCTGGTTAGTATTCCCTTGCTTTTCAGGATTTGGTAATGTTTGTTTCCTTCTGAAAATTGTCCCACTTTGGGGCCTGTCTCCTATTCCCTCTCTTTCTGACGAGTAATGGGGCTATAGGTAGCTTCAAACAGCCCAATACACTTACAGAGCTTCCTCTTTTTCCTATTCAGTGTTTATTCTTCACTCAAGAAATGACCGACTGTGAGCCCCTCCCTTGTACTCATTTTTCTTATAAGTATTTGACAATACAGAAATACAGTCCTTAGAGGAGATTTGAGAGCCACGATCTGCCTAGTTCCTAAATCCCCATCCTTGCTCTCAGAGAGCTTACTATCTGTTGGAGAAATGAAAAGGTAGCAAACATTTATTTTTACAGTGTGATCAGTGCTGCAGGTGGGGAGTGGACTTTCTGTGGAGTGGAGGGGAAGGGCCATTAATAGCCCAAATGAGTGCCTTTGGGTGAATTACAAAAAGGTGCCCCTTCATCTGTACTGATGAAGCTCTGTGATAGGCCACAATCTGGCAGAAGGAAATCTGCTTATTTTAGGTCCCTTTTGCTACCTTCGTGAGAAATCCTGCACAGTCTTACTCACTGTTGGAAGGAGGAGGCATTGGGATGGCTTGAATCACAGAAAAGGGATTTCTGAGTTGTATATTGAAGGAAGTGGAGGAGATCTGCAGGCGCAGGTGAGATGGGTGACATTTTCGCCAGAGTAAACAAAGATTTCCCCTCCCTACTTGACTGGAGCCATAGTGTCTTAAAATGCCACGGAATGTACTACATCATTTTTTCTCTCTAGGATGAATACCATAATCTATTTAATCAGCCCTTTGTTGTTCCATAGGTAAATTGTTGCCAATATTTTACTATTTAATAGAGAGCATTGCAGTTATCATCCTTGTATTTGAATTTTTGCCCTCATCTCTGATTTCTTTGGACTAAATTCCTAATTTTTCATTTCTTGCAGATTAAGAATTTCTCACACTTACTCTACTCCAGAATGTTTTTAATATTAATATCTTATTGACCAATAATAGAACCTTAAGAACTATAATTCATGTTCTGATTAAACTGCTGAACAAGTGTCACCAGCAAATTCATTATAAAACTATAAAAATTGGTACATAAATTTTAAAATCTAATCAAATGAAAACAACTTAGAATATTAAAATTGTTTTATTTTACATCAAAGACACAATAAGCAACTTAAAGCCAAGTACGTTTTTTTAAAAAAAAAACAGACTTAATGCCACAGAACATGTACTACCAATGAAACTTGTTTGTTAGAGCATATGTACATTTTAAACAAAAGCATTATTGTTATTGGTCAGAAGAATATATTTTAAGAGTGCCAGAGTATGGTATAAAGGTTAGTAACAAGGACTCTGGAACCAAACTGCCTGGGTACAAATTCTAGCTCCATCATATACTAGATATATCACCTTAATTTCAATTCCCTGAACCGTAAAGTGGGAATAATAATAGTACTTAATTTATAGGACTGTTGTGAGTATTTATGAGTCAATATATTTTAAGTGTTTAGAAAAGTACTTGGCACATAATAAGCACTAGCTATATGTGCTACTGAAGAACTACAATGTGATGTTTAATGCACAAGAAGCACTGAACATCTGGAATGTTTATATTTCCAATGGAATATTAGTTTTAGAAATAATAATATTTTGCACTGAATTTGGGAGAGTCCTGGTTTTGGGTAATGGACTAAGCACATTCCACCTGTCTTTCCCACTGAAAGCTGGGATGCATGCATGCATGCTTCAGAATGCATGAAGAAGCAATTTGAAGTCTCTAAAAAGTACATAGGCAGATTGGGAAAGAAGCCCAAAATGTGAAGTTCCACCAAACCTGCAGTGTGATTACCTTTTTTTTTCCTCCCAGTATCTCTTAACATTGATTCAACAAGCACAGAACTCAGAAGTGGGCATTGGCATGGATAGAAAGAACTGCAGGAGAAACTTTCTAGTTTAGACTCAAGAAGTGGGAAAGGGATCTAATGCTCAGAATGAGGGGGAGGGGAGCAGAAATCTCCCTTTTAAAGTGGTAAGTGCACAATGGAATGGAATAAATAAGGCCCAGTTATCTGGCCAGAGAACGAAAAAGGGGAGCCCCTGGGAAACAAAGTACTGGGGAGATCCCAGAGAGGGAGGATGTCACCCACATCAAGTTGTTTATGATCTCCTAAGCAGCTCACTCTGAGCTGCTCATGTATGTATCTGACCCTGAAGAGCATACCATAGTCTATGAGAATGAACTAAGGTTTCAGGCTGGCCTTAGACCAGGCTGGCCACTGACTGGTGCATAAGTAGGACAAAGGTGAATATCACTGCACAGGGTTGAAAATGGAACTTCTGTTGAAACCACCACCCACAGAAGGCTGGTTAGAACTTGCAGCCTGAACAAAATATCAGCCAACATTCTCCATAGAATTTAAACAAGACGTAGAGTCTCATAATATCCAGAATGTCAGAAATATAATCCAGGGGCTTCCCTGGTGGCGCAGTGGTTGAGAATCCGCCTGCCAATGCAGGGGACACAGGTTCGTGCCCCGGTCTGGGAAGATCCCACATGCCGCGGAGCGGCTGGGCCCGTGAGCCATGGCCACTGAGCCTGCGCGTCCGGAGCCTGTGCTCTGCAACGGGAGAGGCCACAACAGTGAGAGGCCCGCGTACCGCAAAAAAAGAAAAGAAATATAATGCAAAACTACTCAGCTAATGAAAAACTAGGAAAATTTCAATTTGTAGGGGAAAAGGTCACCACCGGATACTAACGTTGATGTGACACCGATGTTGGAATTATCTGATACTTTAAAGCAGCTGTTATAAAAGTGCTCCAACAAGTAAGGTTGAACATTCTTAAAACAAGTGGAAAGATAGTCTCAGCAAAGAAATAGAAAATATGAACAAGAAATGAAAAATATAGTAACCAAAATAAGCTCACAGGATGGACTAGTGGCACAATAGAGATGACAGAGAGAGTCAGTGAACTTGAGGAGAAACAAACTATCTAATCTGAATAACAGCGAGAAAAAAGATTGAACAAAGCCTCAGGGTCCTATAAGACAATACCAAAATGTTTAACATTTCTATCATTGAAGTCCCCCAAAAAAGAGGAGAAAGTGAAGTGTAGAAAAAATATTTGAAGAAATAATGGCTGAAAAATTACCAACTTTAGTGAAAGACATAAACATGTGTCTATAAAGCTCATCAAACTCCAATGTGATGAACTCGGAGGAATCCCTACCCAGAAATGTCATAATCAGACTGCTGAAACTAAAGACAAGGAAAACTTCAAAAGCGGCCAGAGAAAAACGGTGCTTAACATACAGGACAACAGTGATTTGGATAACTGGATTTCTCATCAGAAACCATGGAAGTCAGAAGTCAGAAAAGTAGAACAACTTTTTAAAAGTGCTCGAAGAAAAGAACTGTCAACCCAGAATTCTATGTCCAGTAAAAATAGCCTCAAGAAGGTGAAATAGTTTCTCTTGTGAATGAACACTAAGAAAATTCATAGATTTTTAAAAGAATTACAAAAGGAAGTTCTTCCACTAGAAATTATATCAGAAGGGAATTTGGAACATTAGGAATGAAGGAAGTGCAACAAAAATGGTGAATATTTATATGTAAATGCAATAGATTGTTCTTTTGAGGTATTTAAAGTATCTTCAACAGTTGAAACCAAAACTAATAGCTTAGGTTTGCTGAGCTGGACAGGATTTGAACATAGGTGATCTGGCTTTAGAGACCATGTTCTTAACTACTATAGCATACTGAAATTAGTAAAATAAAATATAGGTAAAACGTTTATTGAAATACTAAACCAAATGTTTCACCTCTTCCTGGCCTCCTGCTCTTCTTTCTTTCCCATCTCTCCTTCATAATTTTCATAGGTAAAAATTCTTGAGTACTTAGCCAGGTACTGTGCCTGTTACTTCATTTAATCCTCACAGTGCTACCATGAGGTAGGTACTAAAATTATTACCATTTTTTTAGGAGGGAAATCTGACTTGGCAAAGATCACCCAGCTAGTAAGTGACAGAGTCTGAATTCTTTGGAATAATAATCTAATCTTTTTCTCTGGTTTTATTTAAAACTCATTCTTAGATGTTGGTATAAGTGAAATCACAAAAAAAAAAAAAAGGAAGAAATGAAAAATCTGCCATCAACCATAGAACTGGCCTCACTTCCTGGTTGGTTAGAAATTCAGCCCATGTAACAAAACACAGGTTACCTGTCATGTGCTTACCTCATATCATCTCTTGATACTTCTCAGCAGATTATCAAAAAATAACTTGCCAAATGAGTTCTCTCCTAAATATATTTGTTTTTCAAAACAAAATAATAGTGCTGGGCATTTTTTTCTTTCATTCTTTTTAGGCATACCTTTTAATATCTCTAGAACACTAAGATGTCTTAGAATAAATTGTGGAGATAGAAGGCATACTCATCAGGTCAGCTTCATTCCTTGAAACTTTCTATTGCAGTCCCAGAGCTCTTTAGTTTTTCCATGTAGAAAGTGAGCTAACTCCTAACATAGATAAAATAATTTAGTGCTTGATGATATTCCGTTTTGAATGCAGTCAACACTTTTTTATTTGAGAATGTCTTCTCACACCATAAAATGCTTCAAGAACAGAGAGTTATCGCTCATATTTTTTCTTTTTCTTAATATACATAAATATAGGCAGAAAAGTTTTTCAGTAAATAACTACATGACCTTGATCGTTTAGATCCTCCCAGGGCAGTTACAATTTTTTTTTTTCCCAAATGTGAACAGCATAACTCTTTACCCTAAGGCCAGGTAAGTCAGGGCATGAACACTGATTGAGCAAAATTATATTTGTGTCATTTCAGGATTCAGTGTCTTTCACGGATATAGCCATAGACTTCTCCCAAGATGAGTGGGAATGCCTGAATCTTGCTCAAAGGACTTTGTATAAGAAGGTGATGTTAGAGAACTATAGGAACCTGGTTTCATTGGGTAAGAGTATATTCCTCCTTCCACCTCCCCCTAGGAGTCTTTCTACTTCAGTAGCCTTTCATGACTATATCAGCATTTTCCTACAATGTTTCTCTTCTCTCAATACCATTTAGACTGTCATAGCTCTGGAATATTCCCAGCATAGCTGATTTTCTTATTTCCTCTTATATGCAGGTCTTTGCATTTCTAAACCAGATGTGATCTCCTTGTTGGAGCAGGATAAAGAGCCCTGGATGATGAAAGGAGAGATAACAAGAGGGCTGCCCCCAGGTAAATGCAGGTTAACTAGAGCTGGGAAAACTATCCTAAAGGTGTTTCTTCCCTCTAATATTTGCTGGAAAATACTCTCAAAGTCCTTCTCAAATTGAAACGTCTTGTTCTAACACTATGTTTTTTAAAGATTTTATTTATCATTTATTTATTTTATTTATTTTGGGCTGCATCAGGTCTTAGCTGCAGCATGCAGGATCTTTGTTGAGACATGCAGGGTATTTCCTTGTGGCTTACAGGCTTCTCTCTAGTTGTGACACGCAGGTTTTCTCTCTCTGGTTGTGGCGCACAGGCTCCAGGGTGCGTGGCCTTGTAGTTGTGGCACATGGGCTCCAGAGCATGTGGCCTCTGTAGTTTGTGGTACGCAGGCTCTCTAGTTGAGGTGCGTGAGCTCAGTAGTTGTGGCACGCGGGCTTCGTTGCCCTGTGGCATGTGGGATCTTAGTTCCCTGACCAGGGATCGAACCCGTGTCCCCTGCGTTGTAAGGTGGATTCTTTAACGCTGGACCACGAGGGAAGTCCCTCTAACACTATTTTTTAAGTGGATCTTTTCTTCCCCACTGGTACGACATACCACCTTTACCTTTAGTGATTTCCTATAAATACCACAGTCTGTTTCTGAACTCTGTTATGTTCCATTGCTGTTTACCTAGTTCTGCTCAAGTACAGTATTGTTGTAATCATCCCTGACTTCCAACATTTCTGAGTTCTTTCGACAGATTTGTGTTTAGTTTTTCAAACTTGTTTAAGTATTTTCCTTTCTTTAAGATGTGACTTACCAAGTTAACAAGTATTATAGCTATGTTCTTCTCTCTGCTTTTAATTATTTTTCTCTTTGGTGTTTATTTTTTATTGTTGTTGTTTCTTTTTGTTTTGTTGTTTATGGTTTTTTTTCCCCCCTTCAATTGGAAAGGTTTTAGTTCTACAACTTGTTAACTTTATGACTTCATCTATTTTTAAATTCATCCACTTGAGATTCAAAACATTGTCTTTTGATACCAATATGAAAGATGAAGAAATTAGCCCACTAATGTTACCTCCTCTCTCTTTGTCCATCATCTTCCCACTTTTACTGTACCTATTGGGATTTTTGACTCAGGTTTTTTTCTTCAGTTTATTAATTTTTTTCCCTGTCATGCTTGAAAGCTGTTTTTCTGGTTTACAAAGCCAGATAATAGCCTATAGACATATATTGCAGGGAAATGAACTTCAAGTGCAGAGGTTAGTTTATTCTGTGGCCTGTAGTGTGGTCTTTCCCTGCTTTCAGTTCTCAAAGTTTTTAGAAGTGGACGTTGGTAGGTCACTTATAGCCCTAATGGTGTACATTAATAAATAATTAAAAAAATGAATTAAGCATCCAATTCAAGATATTAGAAAAAGAACACAATGAATCTCAGGGAGACTGAAATAAGTTATATATAGTGATTTATACTGCTAGAGATAAAAGTAGGAATAAATGAATCAGAGAACAGTAGATCTAGTGAAAATAAATCCAACATAGGCTTCTTTAGAAAACCAATAAAATATATAAACTATCCAGACAAATGAAAGAAAATACAAGAAAAGAAATAATGGTAAATGACCACTGACGCCTAAGTACATAAGAGAATCATACGATCTATTTTTGGAATGCAAGTCTCTGTAAATAATTTGAAAACTTGGATGAAATGGATGATACTTTACGAAAATATAATAACCACAACTGACACCAGAGATAGAAAATTTAAACAGACTGGTTACCATTGAAGAAATTTTGAAAGTCATCTAAGAACTGCCTCCCCCAAGAAAATAAGCCACAACCCCAAATAGTTTTACAAATAAATTCTATAAAGCCTGTAAGGAACAATATCAACATTGTTTAAAGTGTTCCATGACAGAGAATAAAAAGGAGAACTATAAAAAATGTGTTTATAAAGACAGCATAACATTTGATACCAAAATATTAGCAAAACAGCATCCAAAAAAAGGAAATTACAGACAAAATCAATTATGAATATTGGTGCAATATCTTGAATAAAAAGTCATGTTGAAATAATATACCAGAGCCAAGGAGGGTTTATTCAAGAAATGCAAGGGTGGTCACACTGCCTAACTTTAAGAACTGTCAAAAACACATACCTTTGTAGGCTTCAGCAACTGTTTTGATTCACATGGTTTCATTTGAAAGTTTCCATTCTTTTGGCATTAAATAAGGGAGATGTTTGCTTTCTTAATATCTTTCAGACTTGGAGTATGTGTGGATGAGAAAGGAATTATCTCCAAACCAGGACATCTATGAGGAAAAATTGTCCCAGGCAATGATAATGGAAAGACTTACAAGCTGTGACCTCGAATGTTCCACATTAGGGGAAAACTGGAAACGTGAAGACCTGTTTGAGAGGGAGCTGGTAAGTCAGAAGACACATTTTAGGCAAGAGACAATCAGTCATATAGGTACCCTTATTGAGAAAGGAGACCACTCTAACAAATCTGGGACAGTTTTTCATCTGAATACATTATCTTATATAAAACAGATGTTTCCTATCGAAGAGAGAATATATAATTTTGACACAGATAAGAAAAGCTTAAAAGCACGCTCTTTTGTGAAAAAACACAAGCAAGTCTATGGAGAAAAGAAACTTGTGAAATGTAATGACTGTGAGAAAACTTTCAGCAAAATCTCAACTCTTACTCTTCATCAAAGAATTCATACTGGAGAGAAACCCTATGAATGTATTGAATGTGGGAAGGCCTTTAGCCAGAGTGCCCACCTTGCTCAACATCAGAGAATCCACACAGGAGAAAAACCCTTCGAATGTACTGAATGTGGGAAAGCTTTCAGCCAGAATGCTCATCTCATTCAACATCAGAGAGTTCATACTGGAGAGAAACCTTATCAATGTAAGCAGTGTCATAAAGCCTTCAGCCAGCTTGCACATCTTGCTCAACACCAGAGGGTTCATACTGGAGAGAAACCCTATGAATGTATCGAATGTGGGAAAGCTTTTAGTGATTGTTCATCTTTAGCTCATCATCGAAGGATTCACTCTGGGAAAAGACCCTATGAATGCATTGACTGTGGGAAAGCTTTCAGGCAGAACGCTTCTCTTATACGTCATCGGAGGTATTGTCACACTGGAGAGAAACCGTTTGATTGTATTGATTGTGGAAAGGCTTTCACTGATCATATAGGACTTATTCAGCATAAGAGAATTCATACTGGAGAGAGACCTTACAAATGTAACGTGTGTGGGAAGGCTTTTAGCCATGGCTCATCCCTGACTGTCCATCAGAGAATTCACACAGGAGAGAAACCCTATGAATGTAATATCTGTGAGAAAGCCTTTAGCCATCGTGGTTCACTCACTCTTCATCAAAGAGTTCATACTGGAGAGAAACCCTATGAATGTAAGGAATGTGGGAAAGCTTTTCGGCAGAGCACACACCTTGCCCATCATCAGAGAATTCATACTGGGGAGAAACCTTACGAATGTAAGGAGTGCAGCAAAGCCTTCAGCCAGAATGCACACCTTGCACAACATCAGAAAGTACACACTGGAGAGAAACCATACGAATGTAAGCAATGTGGGAAGGCCTTCAGTCAAATTGCACACCTTATTCAACACCAACGAGTTCATACTGGCGAGAAGCCTTATGAATGTGTTGAATGTGGGAAGGCCTTTAGTGATGGCTCCTATCTTGTTCAACATCAGAGGCTCCACTCTGACAAAAGACCGTACTCATGTCTTGAATGTGGGAAGGCATTCAGACAGAGGGCATCCCTGATCTGTCACGAAAGGTGTCATACAGGCGAGAAACCTTACGAATGTAACGTCTGTGGGAAAGCCTTTAGCCATCGTAAATCCCTTACTCTGCATCAGAGAATTCACACAGGAGAGAAACCGTATGAGTGTAAGGAATGCAGCAAAGCCTTCAGCCAGATTGCCCATCTGACTCTGCATAGGAGAATTCATACTGGAGAAAGGCCCTATGAATGTAAAGAATGTGGAAAAGCCTTTAGGCAGAGTGTACACCTTGCTCACCATCAGCGAATTCATACTGGAGAGTCATCCTCAATTAGTCCCTCCTCTTCACCTGCATACCACCAGGTCGTCTAGCTTCAATATTCTAAATCTATCTATCCACTTCTTTCCAACTCGTGCCATTATCATGGTCAAAGATGCATCCATCTCGTTTGGATTTCTGCATAGCGTTGCAACCATTTTCCCTCTTGCTTCCCTCAAGTGCATTTTTAGCACTGTAGCCAGCTTAATCTTTTTAAAATAAAGAACTATATTCATGTTACTTTTCCATTTGAAACACTTGTTTTGAAGAATATGTTAGATAATCCACTTAAAGGGTTTAGCATGCCTTCCTGGGCTTATAATTAATGCTATTAAGGTAGAGTTTTCCTACAGTTATGTTCAGCTGCAAATGTAATGAACCAGTAGGTCAAGACTAAGAGGCCTACAAATTTTAGAGTAGACGGAGAACTCTTTACTCTCCTAGTAGGTAGGAAAAATGAACACATTCAGAATTGAAAGATGGTATGATATACAGGGTAACATGGTGGCTTGCACCTCCCTCTATGAATAAATATAATGACGTCTAGCATTGTTGATGAGACAGTCTCACCTCACCTGGCACTTACAAGTGATAACAGGCCCGTTAGAACAGGTAGAATGTAGGACTAACTAGGGGGTAGTATTAAAAATGAACGAAAATGAACACGCTAGAAAACTTGAATAGGTTAATAGCCATGAAATAAACTACAAAAGGTAGTTCAACACTTTCACCTGTGGAAAAGCATCACAAACAAGCCCTGTGATATTTCATTGTTCTAAAGCATAAAATAAATACAGTAAAGCTTTCCATCTTGTTCTATGAGACTGACAAGACTAATACCAAAACAGGAAAACATATATATTGCAGTTGGCTTATGAATGTGGATGTTAAAAGTTAAATATTTTTTAAATATTAAAAAACAGAGTAAATGAAAAGCTAGACGTCTCTCTATAGACAGACTCAGTCTGGCAAAGATATTTCTCCCCAAGTTAAATACGTAAATTCATTGATAGTCCAAAAAAAGTCCCTATGTGTTTTTAAGTTGACAAGCTCATTTTGACCATCTAGATAGTACTGTGATATAGCAAAGAGTGTAGTACTGTAGTAATCATTAAATTAACATTAATGGAGCATTTACTAATGTTCCAGGCATTGTTTTAGGTGCTGGGGATACAGCAAGGTGCAAAATGTACAAAAACGTTTTTCTTCACAGATCTAGTGGGAGAAGACAAACTAAAAATTGAAATACTATATAGTAAGTATGTGACATGTACATACTTGTACATGATGAGAAATGATCTAAAGAGGGAGCCAGGGAGTGCTGGGAGGGAGTGCTTTACTCCCCCAGAACATATGGGCATTAGAACCAAGGGACTAGGGAAAAACTAGTTTGGGATTTGGTTTTGTTTTGGTAGTGGTCTTATTGAGATAATTCACATACCATACAATTTGCCCACTTAAAGTATATGATTCAGGGAATTCCCTGGTGGTCCAGTGGTTAGGACTCGGCACTTTCATTGCCATGGCCTGGGTTCGGTACCTGGTCAGGGAACTAAGATCCCATAAGCCGTGCGGCGCAGCCAAAAAAAAAAAAAGATATGATTCAATGACTAGTATGTTCAGAGTTGTGCAACCATCACCACAGTTAATTTTAGAACATTTTCATCACCCAAAACGAGATCCCCTGCCCTTTAGTAGATACTTTTACACCTAGAGGAGAATACTTACCTAGAGCACCTCCTACACCTGAAGGTACCTGGAGTACCCAGAGCTCTCGGGTTTCCTCTTGGTTGTTGCCTGTGGCCATGTGATGGGAGCTCTTATCCAGAGGACACTGGAAAATGGAGCTTTGGGGCTTCCTCTTTACTTCGGTATCAAGGCTAGGAGATGGACGGTCTTATCCAGAGCGTGCAGGGGGTTTTGACTGCCCTTATATATGATTAAAAGGATTTTTCATTTCAGTGGGGCAAAGACGGATTTATCAGATGGCCTTGGGACAGTTAGCTCTCTGGAAAGACATAGATCTATACTTTGCACACTGATGAAGTTCTGACAGATTAGAGATCTAAAGGTACAATATTAAAGTACAAGAAAAATTTAGAATATTTCTATAACCTTGGTTTGAGGCAGACCTTCTTAAGCATTACACATAACCCAGGAGCTGACATTAAACTGAGTAACACTTCTGTGTGGAAAACATCAAAGTTAACATAAATGAGAGACTGAAAGAAAATGTTTGCAACAAATATGACAAAGGGCAATAATTCCTGATATTTAAAGCACTCTTAGAAATCAGTAATAGTAGCATCTGCAACTCAGAAAAATGGACAGAGCTAACAGCCTCTTTAAAGATGAAATAAAAACAGCTAAGGAAAATTACCCACTATCATTAGTAATCAAGGCAATGCAAAATAAAGGGATGATATATTGACTTTTTCCCCCAATAGATTGATTTTAAACCACAAAAGAGTGATAATATCCAGTTTTGGTGAATGTGTGAAAAACAAGACAGTTCCATTGTTTGTTATATAAATTGCTGTATGTATAGACCATTTGAATCAATATTTCTCAGAAACCAAAGTGTACACAGGTAGGTAAATGTATAATGGGAAACATTTTTAATGATAAACTCTTAGTAACTTAGGGTAATGGGCAAATGGGTAAGTTAATTATGTTGTATTCTTTCAATAGAATTACACACAGCTGTTGAAAAACTATAAATGTGTTTATAGCCATAAGAGATAGTTGTGCTATATTAAATGAAAATAATTTTTTCAGACCTGTATTCTAGTATAAATTCATAATCATAATATCAAAAATAAAACACAAAATACATGTTTTTCTGTTTTCCTCTGCCCAGATTTCCATGCCTTCTTATTCTTTTTTAAAAAAATTTTATTTATTTCTGGCTGCGTTGGGTCTTAGTTGCTGCGCTTGGGCTTTCTCTACTTGAGGCAAGTGGGGGCAACTCATTGTAGTGCGTGGGCTTCTCATTGCGGTGGCTTCTCTTGTTGCAGAGCACGGGCTCTCGGTGCGCGAGCTTCAGTAGTTATAGCATGCAAGCTCAGTAGTTGTGGCTCATAGGCTCTAGAGCGCAGGCTCAGTAGTTGTGGTGCACGGGCTTAGTTGCTCTGCGGCATGTGGGATCTTCCTGGACCAGGGCACGAACCCGTGTCCCCTGCATCGGCAGGCGACTCTCAGCCGCTGATCCACCAGGGAAGTCCGTCAGGTGGATTCTTAACCAACTGTGCCACCAGAGAAATCCTTGCCTCCTTTTGACTACACTCTCTATTTTCCTTTGAGTAACTGGCCATACCCTGTCTTACAATTCTGAGGGACCTAGTCAATCAGATTCTCTCTGGAGCTTGAAAGGGAGAAGGATCTGTTCCCTAAAGGGATGATGCTGGTGCCCTTGTTGTGATCTTTGGAGCCACCCTAGTTTTTGTGCTTTCCAAGGCTGCAATTCCTTAAACGACTTACCATTCTCTCATTACTTCATTTTCTGCTTGTTTGCTTGCAATTAAAGAACTTAACCAAGTCAGAGTTTGGTATGAAGATTATGTAATAGGCAATAGAATCTTTGGAATATTGGAGGTGTTAGGGATTGGTGTTTGGGTGAGATGGGGCAGGTGAGACTCCTGTTTCTTTCCTAGCCTAGGAAAGTAACAACTCATGGTGTGCACTGGGCAAACACCCAAGTGAATTATTATTAGTTGTAGTCGCCTGAGGTGAATAGAGGTCTAGAGTCCTGAATAATGACAGTTTCAAGAGGAAGAGGAATGCCAAGTCCAAAGAGTGTCTATGATGCCGGTAGCTAACTGTTTTGGGTAATTTAAAACTCAAATCTTGAATTTTCTGAACTACTAGCAACTAAGGGTCTTTGTATGATATTGTTGAAAGATGTCTTATACTGTTTGAAGTCATAGGGCTAAGATTGCTTAAAACCAAATTGAGAGACTCATTTTATGGGTTGCTAAGGTGGGATGCTGGTTAAATCCTGTATTTTGTTGTAGAGTGGTTGTAAGGTCTGAATTGTATCCCTCCCACCCCCAAATTCACATATTGAAGCCCTAAACACCAATGTGACTGTATATGGAGAGAGACAGCCTTGGGGGAGGGAATTACGGTTAAATGAAGTGATAAGGGTGGGGCCCTAACCTGATAGAATTGGTAGCCTTATAAGAAGAGGGAGAGACATCAGAGGTACTAGAGAGAAGTTACAGCGACAATTGAGAAAAGTTTCTGGCAATTTAGCCTCAGAAGAACTGACCTTGACCTTTATAGGAAGTTGGTCTGGAGATGACAAGGAGCCATATGGTAAGTTGAGGGAATCAACATTTCTAGATTACAGCAGGAAAAATTCCCACTGCTCGCTCCAGATATGGCCTCACAGGAAGTGTTTGTGCTCCTTGTATCCAAGGAGCCTAGAACTCAGAGTGCATGTACCTCATGGATCATTCTGGAACATTCCTCATAAGGCCAGTGAGTGGTCATCTGTGGGCCACAGTTGTTGTTACTAAACATTTTGAATACAGTTCCCAAAAGGAGACAGTCTGATTTATAGACGATCCAGAGTAACTCAAATTGATTGGTACTAGCACCGCTGAGGATTTCTTCTAGCCAGTATTCCTGAGATTCTAAAACAGTGTTGTCATTTTAAGATACAGTGTTTTCAGAGGAAGTGAGAGACTTTAATCAAATTCTGAATAATTTTAAAGGGAAGGTGATCAAAAGGGAGAAGATGTGACTCGACAAGTTAAGTAGGCATAAGTGGCTTAAAACGAATGTGAACATCAAAGAGTCGGAATAATTTAGAAAGCACATCTTGTTTTGAAAATGCATAATACAGATGTAGGGCTTTTGGGGGGGGTCCATAAAAATTAATCAATTATGTAAACTTACCCATTGAAACTTTTTTTAATCTGTTGAGTATTTCCTTCTTTGGGGAACTAAAATTTAGATATCCTGAAAATGTCCCCTCAATAAGTCTAACAAGAAGAACAAGGGTCTGGAGACCAAGGCTCTTTGGGAGACAGTTTGGCAGCTTCTTACAAGGCTAAACACTACCCAGCAACCATACTTCTAGGTATTAGCTCAAATGAATTGAAAACACAGAAAGCTGCATGTGGGTGCTTACAGCAGTTTTATGAAAGTGGATGAGATGTCCTTCAGTAGGCAAATGGATAAACGTACTGCAGCACAACCAATAGATGATTATTTAGTGATAAAAAGAAATGAGCCAGGGGCTTCCCTGGTGGTGCAGTGGTTAAGAATCCGCCTGCCAATGCAGTGGACATGGGTTCGAGCCCTGGTCCCGGAAGATCCCACATGCCGCAGAGCATCTAAACTAAGCCCGTGCGCCACAACTACCGAGCCTCTGCTCTAGAGCCCGTGAGCCACAACTACTGAAGCCCACATGCCACAACTACTGAAGCCTGTGTGCCTGGAGCTAATGCTCCACAACAAGAGAAGCCACCACAATGAGAGGCCCGCGCACCGCAAAGAAGAGTTGCCCCGGCTCATTGCAACTAGAGAAAACCCGCGTGTAGCAACGAAGACCCTATGCAGCCTAAAATAAAAATAAATTAATTTTTTTTAAAAAGAAATGAGCTAAATAAATGGAGAACTTTAAGTTCATATTAAATGCTAAGTGAAAGAAGCCATTTGAAAAAGGCTATATATTGTCTGATTCCAACTCTGTGACATTCTGGAAAAGACAAAACTATGCAGATAGAAAAAATACCGGGTTCATGAAGGTGGAGGAGGACAAACAGGTGCAGCACAGGACATTTTTAGGGCACTGAAATATATGCTACTGTAATGGTGGATACATATTATGCATTTGCCAAAACCCACAGAGTGTACAACACAAAAGCAACCTTAATGTAAGCTATGGGGTTTTGTTAGTAATAATGTGTCAATATCAGTTCATTAATTGTAACAAATGTTCCACATTAATGCAAGCATTTACTAGTAGGGGAAATTGGGTGCAGGGAGGTGGGTGTATCAGAACTCTGTACAATCTGCTCAATTTTTCTGTAAACCTAAAACTGTTGTAAAAAGTAAAGTCATTAGTAAAAACAAAACCAAAACAAAACAAGAAACCCATAATGAGATATCACTACACGCTTATCAGAATGGCTAAAATAAAATATGTATATGTATAATGGCAACATCCAATATCGGCAAGGATTTGGAGAAACTGGATATCGCATAAATTGCTGGTAGGAATATAAATGGTACGGCCACTCTGAAAAAGTTTGGCAGTTTGCTTAAAAAAAAAAAACTAAACTAAAAATGCAATACCATATGACCTAGAAATACTAGGTCATAAATACTCCTGGGCATTTATCCCAGAGAAATGAAGATTTAGGTTCACACGAAACCCTGTAATAAGGAACAATTAATAGTAGGAGGGCAACCTGTGAAATGGGAGAAAATATTTGCAAACCAAATATCTGATAAGGGGTTAATATCCAAAATATGTAAGGAACCCCTGCAACTCAATAGCAAAAGATAAAATAATTTAAAATGGGCAAAGGACTTGAATAGAATAGACATTTCTCCAAAAAGACATACAAATGGCCAGCAGGTACATGAAAAGGTAAAGAGCATCACTAATCATCAGGGAGATGCAAATCTAAACCACATTGAGATATCACCACACACCTATTAGAATGAATAATATTTTTTTAAAAAAATTGAAGAGGGTGTGGAGAAATCAGAACTTTTGTACCCTACTGATGGGAATATAAAATGGTGCAGCCACTATGGAAAACAGTATGGAGTTTCCTCCAAAAAAAATTAGAAATACCTAATGATCTCACTTCTCGCTTCTGGGTATTCGAAAGTCAGGATCTCAAATAGATGATTTGCACTCCATTGTTCACTGCAGCATTATTCACAATAGCTGAGATGTGGAAGCAATCTAAATGTCCATCAGTGAATCAATGGATAAAGAAAATGGTATACACATAAAATGTAATATCCTTTAACCTTAAAAAAGAAGGAAATTATGCCATATGCCACAACATGGGTGAAGCTTGAGGACATTGTGCTGAGATAAGCCAGATGCAGAAGGACAAATACTGCGTTTAGATGAGGCATCTAAAATAGTCAAACACATGGAAGCAGAGAGTATAATGGTGGTTGCCAGGGTCTTGAGGGAAGGGGAAATGGGGAGTTACTGGTCAACAGGTATAAAGTTTCACTTAGGCAAGGTGATTAAGTTCTAGTGTTCTGTACAGCGTGCCTGTAGTTAACAATACTGTATTATACACTTAAAATTTTGTTATGAGCGTAGATCTTATGTTGTGTTCCTACCGAAATGAAAATTGTAACTGGAGTAGCCCCAAACTGGAAACGTCCCAGATGTGGTAGCCAAACTGGTAAATCCCGACCATGGATTACCACTCAGTAGTAATGAACTATTGATACAAATTAACAACTTAGATAAATCTCCAGAGAATTACGCTGAATGAAAAAAAAATGCCTATTGGTATAACATTTTTGAAATGACAAAATTGTGATGAAAAAATTAGCGATAGTCAAGGGTTAAGGAAGGATGGGGTATGGAGGAAAGTGGGTGTGGCTATAAAAGGGCAACCTGAGGGATCCTAGTGGTGACGGAAACGTTCTGTATCTTGACAATATTCATGTCTGTATCCTACTTGTGACTTTGCAAGTGAAACCGTGCCCTATAGGGTTAACAGAAACTGGTGACTAACAGAAATTCTTCTTTTTTAAAATAAATTTATTTTATTTATTTATTTTTGGCTGCGTTGTGTCTTTGTTGCTGCACATGGGCTTTAACTAGTTACGGCACGCGGGGCTTCTCATTGCCGTGGCTTCTCTTGTTGCGGAGCACGGGCTCTAGGCGCGTGGGCTTCAGTAGTTATGGCATGTGAGCTCAGTAGTTGTGGCTCACGGGCTTTAGAGTAGAGGTTCAGTAGCTGTAGCACACAGGCTTGTTGCTCTGTGGCATGTGGGATCTTCCCGGGCCAGGGATCAAACCCGTGTCCCCTGCACTGGCAGGCGGATTCTCAACCACTGCGCCACCAAGGAAGCCCCTAACAGAAATTCTTGACCTTGTCTTACAGCTCGTTAAAACCACCTCCACTTGTAACCAGCCTTCACTGATCAAGCTCACTTTAATTTTTGCTACAGAAGGTTTGCATGTGCTCCAAGCCACATGTAACCTATACAGTAACACGTTTGCCCAAGTCGTTTTACAGGAACTTGGACTGAGCTGTGTCCAGTTCAAGCTCAAGCCAGTTAAGACTGTTTGGGACCACTGACCCTACACCTGGGCCTTTACAAAGGCCTGATGTGTCTGATGAACAAACTTTTGACATCAGAGGGCCAAAAACTCCTCCCTCAGATCATACTAAGTGCCTCCATTTTGGGACATGCATCCCATGAGAAAGCACGTAACTCAGATTTGCCTGCACAGAACACAGATTACCTCAGCTTTTCTCTACCGCCAATACCTTTTCCTATGCCTAAAATCACCTTGCTTCTTAACCCATAAATATCTCACCCCCCTCGCCTCAGGGAGGTGGATCTGAGATGTTTTCCCATCTCCTCGCTGGGCTGCCTCTGAATAAACCTTTGCTTTGTTGCAAACCTTGACTTTTTGCTGTGCCTTGGGCAAATGAACCTGGTTTGGTAACACAAGACTTCACTCACCCTTGGGGGAACCAGATAAAGGGTACACTGGATCTCTCTCGGTGGTTTCTGTATTTTTTACAACTACAGGCGAACCTACATCTGTCTCAACATATTTAAAGTCATTAATCACCCCTTAAGACTAGCCTCTGTTTCACTACTATATATATAACTAGCAAGGACCTACTGTAGAGCACGGGGAACTCTACTCAATACTCTGTAATAACCTGTATGGGAAAAGAATCTAAATGAAGAGTGGATATAGGTATATGTATAACTGATTCACTTTGCTGTACACCTGAAACTAACACAACATTGTAAATCAACTATACTGTAATTAAAAAAAAAAAAAAGACTAGCTGCTGTTTGCATTTCTGTGGCCACTGAGACATTCAGCAAATGATTTCGGACTTGGCTTTGTGGTTTATGGTGTAACAGACCCAGCCAGGAGCCCTGGTTCCTACCCCAGCTCCCCCACTGTCCCCTTGTGCCACCTCTTTTGTCGGCACCACTGTCCTCATCTGGAAAGTAGCATGGTTGTGAGGATTAGATACGTTCCTAAGTCATAAAACGCCCCAAACAGGAGCTGGCACGTAGGAAACTCAAAATAAGAAGAGTGAATACTTTTTTTTCTTATTATTTTCTGGTTTGTATCTCTATGCTTTACAAATTTTCTACAATTCAGCATGATTATCACGCTCAACAAAATTGCCCAGGATTCTCCCTCAGTCCAGCCCAGAAGTCTGCAGAAGGTGGGCCACAGCCTCCTTTCTCCACCTCCACCCACGCCCCCTCCCTGTCTGGAATTCTCCCTCCTCCCCCACCCACCTTCCTCCCTAAGCAACACCCCCTCCCCTCCTACCTCTCCCCCATCGCTCTCTTCTCCCCCTTCTCTTTCCCCCCATCTCCTCTCTCCCTCCACTCTTCCTCCTCCCCTCCCATCCCTCAATACCACACCCCCCGCACCCCCATCCCCTGCGGCCGCGGTTCCGGTACCGCGGGGACCTCTGGGAGCTGGAGGGGCGCGGTCGGGTCTCGGGTAGGTTCGGGTCCGCTCGGCTCCATTCGGTTCCGCTCGGCTCCATTCGGCTCCGCGGGAGGGAAGGCCTGAGCGGAGGCGGAGGCGCGCGGGCTTCTGGGAAGTGTAGTCCGCCCTTCTGCGCAGGCGCAGTGCGGCCTGGAGGGCGTAGGGCTCCCGTCATTGTACAGACCGACCCGCGCTGGTGAGTCCGGCCACAGGCAGGGCGGGGGCGGGCTCGGGAGGGGGCATTCTGACTGAGGAGAGGGGTCGTGAGGTCACAGGCGAGGGGCCTGAGGGCTGAGAGGATGGTGTACGGGCCCAGGTGAGGGGCATGAGGGCGGAGGGGAGGGTGTGCGGGCAGCAAGAGGGTGTACGGACCGAGGGGAAGGTGTGAGGACTGAAGGGAGAGGGTGTGCGGGCCCAGGCGAGGGGCGTGAGGGAGGAGGGGAGGGTGTGCGCGCCGGGAGAGGGCGTGTGGTCTGAGGGGAAGGTGGGCCCTGAAGGGAGAAGGTGTGAGGGCCCAGGTGAGGGGAGAGCCGGCTCAGAGAGGGCTGGGGAGAGGAGTGGAGGGAGGAGGCTAGTACTGACCTAATGTGATGCAATGGGCAAGGAGGCGAATGTGTGTGTGTTTGCATCAGTGTAAGTCGGTGGGGGGAGGGGGAGAATGCGGGGGGTGCGCACGCGCTCGTGCGCCTACTGGTCTTGGTCTCTGTGGGTGTCTTCTATGTCTAGTCTTTGCCTTCCCTGTTGGGGTGGGGGCAGTGTATCTCTGGGTGACCGCCATGTCCACATCCTTGGTTGTGTGTGGGTCTGCCTTTATTTCTGCCCACGGTGTCTCTGTGTGAGGGTGTCATGCAGGTGTCCACCTGTGTCTCGTCTTTCACTCTGTAGCTGTGTCCCCGAGTGTGAGTGTGTCTGTGAGCATGGGGTGTGTCTCTCCCGAAGTCCGCCCCGTCAGTGTCTCTACCTCTGTGTGTGTGTGTGTGTGTGTGTGTGTGTGTGTGTGTGTGACCTGTGTGTCTCTGTCTCTGGGCCTTTCTGGGTGTTTGTATGCTAGTGCATCTGGGTGCGACCCTCCTAAAAGCATGTGTGGAAAGACTGAACGCTTGGACAGGCAGGCCTAGCAGAGCTACCTCCCTTCTTGTCCTGCAGGTCTCCTGGCCTGGGGCCCCCAGATTCCCCAGCTCCTTCCTGCCCCTCAGAGCCTTGTCCTGCTCATAGAAGGCTCTGGAGGGTTGGGGGGGCAGGAAGTGTGTGGGTGACAGGATGTGGGGCTAAGGCTTCTTCTCTTGCCTTCCACAGGACCTTCTTAAAGGAGGGTCAGAGTCCCCTACCCCCTCCTGACCCGGGGTTGATTTGTTCAGAGGATGTGTATTGGGCCCTCAAAGTGCTGTTCTGGGCACTTTGCTGGGACTACTTCATTTACAAGCCTCCCAGTAATTCCAAGGTAGGGACCTTATCATCCCCATTTTATACATGGGGAAACCGAGGCTCAGAGACTTAAGTGAATGACCCAACTCTATACCCAGGCATCTGGGTTCCAGAGACCCCACACTTAACCCCCAGACAAATGGGAAATCCTTTCTTCCTTTTGGCTCATCTGACACAGAGTTGCAGGATTTTTTCCCCCATGGGAATCTTACCCTTAGAAACAATGGAAGGAAGGAAATGCCAGAAGACTCAGGAAGGAGAGGAGGGAAGTAGCTACCAGCTTTGTAGCCACATAGATCTCAGGCCACATGGGTTCAACAGTCACCAGCCCAGAGCATGTCACTTCCAGGGCCTCTGTGCCTTCGTCGCCTTCATGGGCTCCTTTTTTCATGAAAAAAAAAATTATAGTTTGTGATTACATTGATACGAAGGCAAATATAATCCAGGCCAGATTAGTCATGTTTGTTTGGTTTTTTTAATGATCTTAAATTAAGACATTCTTGTGGGCCCCTACAGGTATCAGGGGCTTTGGGCTCGCTGTGCCTCCTGGGTAAGTCAGCTCTGGTCATGTCCACGTCCAGCCAAAGCCAGTGTTGTTGACCTCACAGTGTAGGGATGGAAGTGAGATGGAGATTGCCAGTCCAGAAAGAACACTCTTTAAAAAAATTAAATTCTGTTTAAAAAATTATGACATTAAAATGAAGTCACTCACCCGGGGAAACAAAGGAATATAAAGAAAAACAATTAGTAGCTCCCCCTTCCCATTCCCCGTCCAACCCCTCGAGGCACCATCTGGTGTCCAGCATTCCATGGCCTTCCGCAGGCCTTTCCCAGGCTCAGAAACACCTACAGAAACACACCCACACGTGCTGGTTCATTTTTATACAGAGGGGTTAAAGTTAGGTATAAAACCAAGTAACTTGCTTTTCTCATTATGACATCACAAATATATATGTCAGCAGATGCAGAACCCACTCCTGTTTTCTAAGGAGACCTGATATTTCACACAATGGATGCCCTGCCATTTATTCAACATTCCTTTGCTGATGGATACTTATATTTTGTTTCTGTTTTTTTTTGTGTTTGTTGGTTTGGTTGGATTCTAGGAACAGTGCTATAATAAACATCTTTTTTCCATCTATAACCCTTTACCTGGAGGTTTTGTTGCTATGGGCAGAGTCCCGGGAACCAGGCTGCTGGGTTATGGGGTTCGTGTTTTGCCAGCTCACTCTCCAGAAATGTTGAGTGACTCCCGTTCCTTCAGCTGTGTGTGGGAGGCCCATTTCTTTGCATCTTTGCCAGTGATAGAAGTTGGCTTATTCATTCACTCAGCTCTATGTTTGGGTACCTCTGGCTGTTATCCTAGATGCTGGAAACACAATCCAAAAATGATCATCTCTGCTCCCCGGGGGCTGCATTCTTGTGAAGGGAAGACAGATGATGAACTTGAAAACTTTTTAAAGAGACAGTTGTCAACAATGATATGGGCTATAAGAAGATGGCAGGGGTGGGCGTTGGTTTCTACTTGAGGGCCCTGGGAGTGGGAGACTTCTCCATGGAGGTGGCATTTGAGCTGACAGTGAGAAGGAGCCAGCCAGGGGAAGAGCATTCCTGTCAGAGGAAGCGGCAGATTCGAAGGCACGTGTACCTGGGGCCAAGTGTTTGAGAGGGGAGTGGAGTGGGAGGGGGAAGACCCTTGGGGCAGACTATAAGGGCCAGGTGGGCAGCGGGGAAGACTGTGGCTGATTTGTAAGGCTGTGGGAAGCCACCGGAGAGTTTTAAGCTGGAGGATGTTTTTGCTGAGGGCTTGCTGCGGGCCAGGCACTCTGCTGTGGCATTTGCAGATGTGAAGTGGTGGGGACACAAGCCCATACCTTTGTGATCCTTTGTGATGTACAGCGGGCCTTCTTTTTTTCGGACGCGCAGGCTCAGTGGCCATGGCTCACGGGCCCAGCCGCTCCGCGGAATGTGGGATCTTCCCGGACCAGGGAACGAACCTGTGTCCCCTGCATCGGCAGGCGGACTCCCAACCACTGTGCCACCAGGGAAGCCCGGGGCTTCTTTTTTTAAATAATTATATTGCTTTTTAATTTGAAATTTCACTGTTTAAAGTTTATAGGGACCAACATTTAATTTGACAATATTCTTTTTTTATTTTTTTTTTTATTTTTATTTTTTAACATCTTTATTGGAGTATAATTGTTTTACAATAGTGTGTTAGTTTTCCCTCTACAACAAACTAAATCAGTTATACATACACACATGCTCCCACGTCTCCTCCCTCTTGCATCACCCTCTCTCCCACCCTCCCTATCCCACCCCCCCAGGCGGTCACAAAGCACAGAGGTGATCTCCCTGTGCTATGCAGCAGCTTCCCACCAGCTATCTAATTTACATTTGATAGTGTGTATATGTCCCTGCCACTCCCCCACTTCGTGACAGCCCCCCCCTCCCCCTCCCCATATCCTCAAGTCCATGCTCGAGTAAGTCTGTGTTTTATTCCCGTCCTACCACTAACCTCTTCATGACATTTTTTTCCCTTAGAGTCCATATATATGTGTTAGCATACGGTATTTGTTTTTCTCCTTCTGACTTACTTCACTCTGTATGACAGACTCCAGGTCCATCCACCTCATTATAAATAACTCAGTTTCATTTCTTTTTATGGCTGAGTAATATTCCATTGTATATATGTGCCACATCTTCTTTATCCATTCATCTGTTGATGGACACTTAGGTTGCTTCCATGTCCTGGCTATTGTAAATAGAGCTGCAATGAACATTTTGGTACATGAGTCTTTCTGAATTATAGTTTTCTCAGGGTATATTCCCAGTAGTGGGATTGCTGGGTCGTATGGTAGTTCTATTTGTAGTTTTTTAAGGAACCTCCATACTGTTCTCCATAGCGGCTGTATCAATTTACATTCCCACCAGCAGTGCAAGAGGGTTCCCTTTTCTCCACACCCTCTCCAGCATTTATTGTTTCTAGAGTTTTTGATGATGGCCAATCTGACCGGTGTGAGATGATATCTCATTGTAGTTTTGATTTGCATTTCTCTAATGATTAATGAGGTTGAGCATTCTTTCATGTGTTTGTTAGCAATCTGTATATCTTCTTTGGAGAAATGTCTATTTAGTTCTTCTGCCCAGTTTTGGATTGGGTTGTTTGTTTTTTTGTTATTGAGCTGCATGAGTTGCTTATAAATTTTGGAAATTAATCCTTTGTCAGTTGCTTCATTTGCAAATATTTTCTCCCATTCTGAGGGTTGTCTTTTGGTCTTGTTTATGGTATCCTTTGCTGTGCAAAAGCTTTTAAGTTTCATTAGGTCCCATTTGTTTATTTGTGTTTTTATTTCCATTTCTCTAGGAGATGGGTCAAAAAGGATCTTGCTGTGATTGATGTCATAGAGTGTTCTGCCTATGTTTTCCTCTAAGAGTTTGATAGTGTCTGGCCTTACATTTAGGTCTTTAACCCATTTTGAGTTTATTTTTGTGTGTGGTGTTAGGGATTGTTCTAATTTCATACTTTTACATGTAGCTGTCCAGTTTTCCCAGCACCACTTATTGAAGAGGCTGTCTTTTCTCCACTGTATATCCTTCCCTCCTTTATCAAAGATAAGGTGACCATATGTGTGTGGGTTTATCTCTGGGCTCTCTATCCTGTTCCATTGATCTATATTTCTGTTTTTGTGCCAGTACCATATTGTCTTGATTACTGTAGCCTTGTAGTAGAGTCTGAAGTCAGGGAGCCTAATTCCTCCAGCTCCATTTCTTGTTCTCAAGATTGCTTTGGCTATTCGGGGTCTTTTGTGTTTCCATACAAATTGTGAAATTTTTTGTTCTAGTTCTGTAAAAAATGCCAGTGGTAATTTGATAGGGATTGCATTGAATCGGTAGATTGCTTTGGGTAGTATAGTCATTTTCACCATGTTGATTCTTCCAATCCAAGAACATGGTATATTTCTCCACCTATTTGTATCATCTTTAATTTCTTTCATCAATGTCTTATAGTTTTCTGCATACAAGTCTTTTGACAATATTCTTTTTTTAATTGAAGTATAGTTGATTTACAATGTTGTATTAATTTCTGCTGTACAGCAAGCAATTTACTTATACATATATGTATTCTTTTTCATATTCTTTTCTCTTGTGGTTTATGACAGGCTGTTGAATATAGTTCCCTGTGCTATACAGGAGGACCTTGTTGTTTATCCATTCTATATATAATAGTTTTTATCTGCTAACCCCAAACTCCCAATCCTTCCTTCCCCCTTGGCAACCACAAGTCTGTTCTTTATGTCTGTGAGTCTGTTTCTGTTTCATAGATAAGCTCATTTGTGTCGTATTTTAGATTCCACATATAAGAGAAACTATATGGTGAAATGGGGTCGGTGGAAATAGTGCCCACCTTGCAGGAGTCTGTTAGGAGGATTAAGTGAGAGGCGTTGGTCTAGTGCTTTGCAGGCGGTAAGCACCTTGAATGTTCGATGTTAACATGTGTGCGTGTCCCTGTTCTCTGCCCCTGTGTGGTCATGTGTGTGTCTGTTCTGTGTGCATTTTGAGGTGGGCCACGGCCTGGTCTCTCACCGTGCCTCCCTCTTTTTCCCCCCTGACCAGAGCCCTCCATTCCCGGTCGCCGTGGGCAGTGGAGGGATGGCCGCCCAGCTGCTGGCTGATGAGGCCCTGGTGAGTCATGTTGCCTCCCTCTCCTTTCCAGAAGGATGACCCTCTGACCCCCAGCCCCGTCCAGGGCCCATGTCCCCACCTCCTGGGGGTTCTGTCCACCCTGAGGAAGGACAGCAGTGCTCAGGGGTGATGCTCCTGTCCACTCTGCCCCCTCCAGGCCCAGGAGCCTCTCTCTTGCCTGTCCCTGACATTGGCTTTGGTCGACCAAGGAGGACAGGGCAGCTGGGGAGTGACTGGTTCTGCCCTGGGGGCCCTCAGGAGAGCACCCAGAAAGTGATGGTTTAAATGTGCACAAGACTCGCTGGAACAAGGCCCACACATTTCAGACAGCAGTTACCTCGGGGGAGGGAGGGCGCCCATGGGGAGGGCACATGGCTGGCGTCCCCGGCTCTCACTGTAATGTGTTACGATGTTTTAACGGGTGGTACGTATATAGCTGTGTATTGAATTCTTCTCTAAGCTTGCTTTTATGCCAGAAATATTTCATAGTAATAAATATATAAATGTTCTTTATAGAAATTAGGGAAAATCCAGTAACCTGGAGGTAAGACAGTATAATTCACCCATAGTGCCTCTACCCAGAGATAACCGTGTGGATTGTGTATTCATTTATTGGCTTCCTTCTCTGATGCTTATTTTTAAAAATTGACCCAGTATTGGCTCTTGAAAGATTTTTTTTTTCCATCCCACTTTAATCGTTAGGATTTCCCCAGCCTTTGAAAACTACAGACATCTCTTGTTTTGGCTGCATAATCAGTGTACCTAAATGTCCATCTGGTATTAGTGAGTTTGACTTTTTAAAAAATCATTTTTCAGTGTTGTAAATAATCTATTGTAAAAGTAAAAGAAAATTCCTGATAAATAAGGAAATGCCATGATCATTACAAAAAGCTTAGAAAATCCAGAAGAGCGTAGTGAAGAGGATCAGAAGGACCCTTGATCTCATCCTAGAAATAACCACCCTCGGGGCTTCCTTGGTGGTGCAGTGGTTCAGAGTCCGCCTGCCGATACAGGGGACATGGGTTCGTGCCCCGGTCCGGGGAGATCCCACATGCCGCGGAGCGGCCGGGCCCGTGAGCCGTGGCCGCTGAGCCTGTGCGTCTGGAGCCTGTGCTCCGCAGTGGGAGAGGCTGCAGCGGTGAGGGGCCCACGTACCGCAAAAAACAACAACAACAACAACAAAAAACCACCCTCGAATGTTGTGTGTCCTTCTCTCCCTGGATACATGTTTTTTGCAAAAATAAGAATCACCCCAGTTGAGCAATTTTTATATCCTGCTTTTTCATCGAAGATTTCATCCTGAGCATTTCTCTGCATTGTTAAAAACTCGTTGGTAACATCCATTTTAATGACTCCATAGAAATTTTATTTGGGGGCCGGCCATACCTGGCTTACTTAATGGTTCCCCTATTGTTTGATATTTATTTGTCCTAGTTATTTATGACTGTTGGGTATTTATTGTGCAAGTTGGATATAAATGATAATTGGATATGTGACAAATGGTATAAACTTTGAGCATGATAGGTGACAAATGGTGTCACAAAATCTTTTCCGAGTAGCACTGTATGTATATTAGTGAGGTTTAGAGGTTTAGTGATTTTTAGAAAATGTTTATTAGCCTTTTCTGTAGGGGGTTAAATGATCTATCTTGTACTTTACCAGTCTCCAGGAATCTTAGTATTCTTGAAGATTTTAAAGAAGTGTGTGTGTATAGAAATATTTGTGGCAAATATACTTCCCAGCTTTACTTTTCGTTTCTTATTTTATATTTAAGTCCAAACGCATTTCATATTTTTAAAATCGAGTCTGTCTCTCCTCCTCTGGTGTCTTCCATTGTCTTTAAACTATAAAAGGGTTTCTCCGTGCACAGGTCACACATCATCTGTTTTTCTTCCTTTTTTTCCATTTATCGTTTGGATGTTAACAGTGAACTTCTGAATCCACCTAGAATTTATTTTGATGTCTAAATGTGTCATTTCACTTACCTGTGAGTTTTGGTTTGTCATGCCTTTATTTATTTAACACCTGTATTAAGATATACCTCACATACCACAGAGTGTACAATTCATTGGCTTATGGTATATTCAGAGTTGTGCAACCATCACCACAGTCAATTTTAGAACATTTTCATCATCCCAAATGGAAGTGTGTACCCAGTGGCACTCACTCCCATTTCCTCTCTTGACCCCCAACCGCTGGCAACCACTCATTTACTTTTTGTCTCCGGATTTGCCTATTCTGGACATTTCATATAAATGAAATCCTATGATATATGGTCTCTTGTGTCTGGGTTCTTTTAGCAGAATTTTTCTGAGATTCATCCATGTTTTAGCATGTGTCAGTACTTCGTTCCTTTTCATGACTGAATAATATTCCCTTGTGTGGGTAGACCACACCTCATTTATCCATTCATTGGTTGATGGACATTTGGGCTGTTTCCACTTTTTGGTTATTAGGAATGCTGCAGTTCAAACATTAGTTTGAACTTGTGTTCTCAGTTCTCTTGGGTGTATACTTAGGAGTGGAATTGCCGGGCGGGTCCTAATATAACTCTGTTTAACTGTCTAAGGAACTGTCAGACTATTTTCCAAATCAACTGTATCATGATGTCTTCATTTTTAACTTGTCTGTGATTATCGTCTTGATTTCTTCTTTTTCCTACTTAATTTAGAAGGACTTGTTGATTATTTTTATTTTGGTATGGTTGGGATTTTTTATTTAAGTGCTTTCTTCTTAATTACATCTAGCGCAAATATATTCTGATTTGCAAAAAATAGAGCCTATCTAATTTCAGCTCTTTGGAATTTGGGGAGGTTTTCCTTGTGGCGAATTGGTTTGTGCCGTTAGACAGGAAACCAAAACAGATGAAGCACGAGAATGAGTGGCCTCAGACATGCACACACAAAGCACTCAGGTTCGGTGCATTTGGGGCTAAACCATACTTCTGGGGAAGTCTCCCCAACCCTCCAGAGGAGGGTGGCCCCTGCTGTCTGCCCTTCAGCGTCCTTTGCTGTAAGGTGTCAGCTCTGAGACTTCCAGGACTGTCCGTTTTGTTTTCAGTGCACCCCTCCCAGCCCAGCCCCAGAGCAGTGCATGGAGCCTACTCAGTAAATATGTTATTTATGGAGGGAGTTCAACGGTGTGGGGCATACTTAGAGAAGGCTCTCTGAAGGAACTATTATATTTTTAAAAGTTAAAATACATAAAAATATAGACGGGGCAACTGGAAACTTTTGGAGGTGATGGATAGCTTATGGCCTCGATTGTGATAATGTTTCATGGGTGCATACTTTCCAAACTTAATCAAGTTGTATTAATTAAATATGTACAGCTTTTATATGTCAATCATACCTCAATAAAGTGGCTTTTTTTTAAAAAAAGGAATTATTAGCAGGACTGGCCAAAGGATGTATGGGCCAGAGAATCAAATAATAATATCATATAATAATAATAACTACTACTGGGGAACTAGGTCCCACATGCATACCGCAACTAAGAGTCCGCATGCCACAACTAAACATATTGCAACGAAGATCCTGCATGGCATGACTAGGACCCAGCCTGGCCAAAATAAATAAATAAATAAATATTAAATAATAATAATAATAACTACTACTAATAATAAGTATATATACAAGATGCATATGAAATGTCAATATCAATCAAATGTAATAGTTGACATTCATCGAGAACTTACTCCAGCCATACCAGACGCTGTGCTGGAACCATATATACATTACCCCATTCAACCCCCATGACAACTACAGAGGGGGACATTGTTAGTATGAACAAATGAAGTTCAGAGAGGTTAAGGCACTTGCTCAAGGAAAAGACAGCCATTGAGGTAGAGCCAGGATTTCATTGCAGGCTTCCAGGCTCCTGAGCCCACACTCTCAACCACTGCCTTGTACTGCTTCCTCATCAAACAGTAGTGACCCACGAGGCAGAGGAGGCCAGCATGAGCCCAAAGCCTCTGGGTGGGCACATGGGGACCATGATAGGACTGGCCAGGAGGTGAGGCCTCCTCTCAGGGAGGGTGAGCCAGCTTTCACGGTTCTCATGTCAGGGGCTCAGAGCACTGGGGAGAGCCAAGGACCTGTGGATGTGGGTGGCAGTAACAGTAGCTGATGGTAATTAAGCACCTACTGTATGCTGTGCACTGTTCTGAGTGTCAAACATGGATTAACTCATTTAATCCTCACACCATCCTTACTCACTGACCCATGTATTCATTCAGGAACTATTCATTGAGTGCCTACTATATGCCAGGCATTGTACTAAACACTGGGGAAATAGTAGAGAGCAAGACGGATGTATTGGTTTGCTAGGGCTGCCATAACAAAGTACCAGAGACAGGCTTAAACAACAGAAATATATTTTCTCACAGTTCTGGAGGCTGGAAGTCAAAAATCAAGGTGTTGGCTGGGCCATGTTCCTTCTGAGGAGTCTAGAGAATAATCAATTTCAGGCCTCTCTCTCAGCTCCCAGTAGTTCTTGGCTTGTTTTCACATGGTATTTTCCATGTGTGCGTGTCTCTGTGTGCAAGTTTCTTCTGTTTAGTAAGGACACCAGTCATATTGGATTAGGGCCCACTACTCCAGTATGACCTCATCTTAACCAGTGGCCCTATTTCCAAATAATGTCCCATTCTGAGGTGCTGGGAGTAGGACTTCAACACATGGATTTGGAGGAGAGGAAGCATAATTCAACCTATAACAAATCCTTAGAATAGTACCTGGTACATAGCAACTGCCTATGAAGTGATAGGTGTTGTGACCTACAGTTCAGAACATCATTGTCATCACCATCATCATTACCACAACCATTGTCACCACCACCACTATCTCCACCACCACCAGCACCACCATCACCATCACCACCGTCATCACTGTCATCATTTATCACCATCACCACCACCATCACCATCATCATCATCATCATCATCTCTCCCTGCTCAGCCACATTCATTTCATCCCCAGGGCTTACGGCATCAGCTGGAAAGGCTCTTATGCTTCCACCACATGAACTTCTCATGATTCCTCAATGGTCTAATCTGCCTTTTAAGCCTCATATCTTGATCCAAGCTCTTCCTCCCTCTGGAATCTCCCCCAAGGACCTGACCACTGATCCTCCCCCCAGCCTAAACTCAGTGTCACCTTGCTGAAGTCTTCCCAGACGCCCCCTAAGGCTGCCATTGCTCAGGCGCCTGGAGAATTTTGTTCATACCTTCATGACAGTATTGACCAGATTGTGGGTCAGTTACAGGTGTTTTTGTCTGCCCCTCCTTTGAGGAACGTGTTCTTAAACCGTCTGTATCTGTGTCCCAGCACCTTGCTCAGTGCCTGCAGCTTTGTAGGGGCTCAGGAATCTTTGGTGAACTCCTGGGTTCCATCTAGGTTTCTGCCTTTGCTGGGCTTCTAATGAATGTGTTGATTCACTGGATTATGATCATTTTGCCTTTGATTCCTTCTCTGTCTCTCAAATCTGTGACTTTCTGCTCTAAACAGCGTCATATTTGTTTTATTTCTCTGTCAGAGGACCATCCCCAAACAATGAGGCACCAAGATAACTGAGTGGCTGGTCCTTGTTGAAATCACTTGAGATACATCCTGTGTGCCTTCCCTAAATCCTCTTGGCTTTTCTGGCCATTCTTCCAGACCCCTGTAAGGAGGGCCCTGCGGTGAGTGGTTGTGGGTTTCCTCTTACAGGAGTCAGTGACGTTCAGGGATGTGACTGTGGACTTCACTCAGGAGGAGTGGCAGCAGCTGGAACCTGCCCAGAAGGACCTGTACAGAGATGTGATGCTAGAGAACCTCCAGAACCTGGTCTCACTGGGTAAGGGGCAGCTTCGCTGAGTTACTTACCATCAGCCTGTCACGTGAGGACTACAGAGAGATAAGAAAAAAGATTGACAGACTTGACTACGTAGAAAGTTTAAATCACTCAAAGCTAAAAATAAAGTTAACAGATGATGAAATGGGGAATAATATTTACCACATGGATAACAGTCAAAGGATTATAATTATGTAAAGAGCTCCTAGGAATAAATAAGAAAAAGACTGAATGATGGCCAGCCTTATAGCTGGCAGTTCATAAATGTGGAAATACATGGAATTATGCTTTATAAAAGATTTTAAAATCTTACTAATAGTCAAAGAAATACAAACTGAGTCAAAGAAACACAGTTTTTGCTCATGAGGTACACAGAAATGAAAAAGAATAATAGCCTGTATTATGAAGGTATCGGGAAAGGGACTGTGTCCTTTTAGGAGTATAATGTTGGGACAACTCTTTTGGAGGACAGTTTGGCATTATCAGCCAAATTTTGAACAATTCCATTTTTAGGGATCTGTCCTTTAGAAATCTTTCTATGTACAAAGTTTTCCATAGGAAGAAAAATAGAAATGACCTAAATGCCCACCTGTACAAGACTGACTAACATATCAAGGTGTAGCCATATGATGGAAACCATGCTTTTCAAAGATGAGCACTCTTTTGTAGGCATTGACATGGAATGATGTCCCTTGATGTGTTGTTGAAACACTAACTTTCAGAACTAGAGTATGGTCCCATTTCTTCAACAGCTTTTGTGGAAGTATAACTGACCTATAATTAACTGCACATTTTTAAAGAATAATTCAATGTATTTCAACATCTGTACACATCCAGGAAACCATCACCATGATCCAGATAATGAACATATCCATTACCCCAAAGAGTTTCTCATGCCCCTTGGTAATATCTCCCTCCCCTCCCCGTACCCACCCTCCATCCGCAGGCAACCACTGGTCTGCCTTATGTCACTGTGGTTTAATTTGCATATTCTAGAATTTTATATACATGGAATCATACAGCATGTAGTCTCTTTTTGGTCTGACTTCTTTCACTGAGCATGATGATTTTGAGGTTCACCCATGTTGTTGTATGTATCAATAGTTCACATCTTTTTATTGCTGAGTACCATTCTGCCTATGGATAGACCACAATTTGTTTATCCATTCACTTGTTGATGAACATTTGGGTTATTTCCAGTTCTGGACTGTTACAAATAAAGCTGCTGTGAACGTGCGTGTACAAGTTTTTCTGTAGGCATATCTTTCTCTTGAGTAAACACCGGTGAGTAGAATGGTTGGGTCAGATATGAGGTGTGTATCTAACTTTTTAAGAAACTCCAAACTTTTTTCCAAAGCAGTTGTAACAGTTGACATTTCCACCAGCAGTGTGTGGGAGTTTCAGCTGCCCCGCGTGCCGGCCGAATCTCGGTATGCTCACTCTTTCCTTTCGGCCATTCTCGTTGGCGTGTAGTCTTGTCATATCGAAGTTTTCATTTGATATTGAGAATCTTTCCATGTGCTTATTTGCCACATGTATATTCTCTTCAGTGAAATATCTGCTCAAGTCTTTTGCCTGTTTATTTAGTTGGGTTGTTCGTTTCCTTATTATTGAGTTTTGAGAGTTCTTTATATGTTTATTATTATTATTATTGACATAAGTCCTTTATTGGGTAGATGCTTTGCAAACATTTTGTCCATTCCGTGGGTAGACTTTTCTCTTTTTTGATGGCATCATTTGAAACACAAACATTTTTAATTTTGATGTGTTCAATTTATTTATTTTGTTGTTGTTGCTTGTGCTTTTGGTTTCGTATCTCAGAAACCATTGCCCAACCAAGGCCATGAAAATTTACTCCTGTGTTTTCTTCTTAGAGTTTAACAGTTGTAGCTCTTCATGTACATCTTTGGTTCACCTTGAGTTAATTTTTGTGAATGATGTTAAAGAGGGGTCTAATGTCACTCCTTTGAACGTCGCTATCCAGGTTCCCCAGCATCATTTGTTTGAAGAAAAGTTTTGTTTTGTTTTGTTTTTTTGCGGTACGCGGGCCTCTCACTGCCGTGGCCTCTCCCGTTGCGGAGCACAGGCTCCGGACGCGCAGGCGCAGCGGCCATGGCTCACGGGCCCAGCCGCTCCGCGGCACGTGGGATCCTCCCGGACCGGGGCACGAACCCGCGTCCCCTGCACCGGCGGGCGGACTCCCAACCACTGCGCCACCAGGGAAGCCCTAAAGAGAATTTTAAAATCTGAAGTCAAATTGATAAATTATTTTCCTTAGGGATCATGCTTTTGGTGTCAGATTTTAGAAATCTTCGCCTATCTCAAGGCCACAAAGGTTTTCTTCTGTATGTTGTATAGTTTTAGGTTTCATATTTTGTTCTGTGATCCCCTTAGAGTTAATTCTTCTAATGACGCAAAATGTTAATTCGAGTTCACTTTTTTTGTCAAATAGATGTCCTGTTGTTCCGCCATGTGTTGAAAAGACTGAATTTTTCCACTGAAGAGTTTTCTCCACTGAATTGCCTTTGCATTTTTGTCAGAAATCAGCTGCCCATGTACGTGCGGGTCTAATTCTGGACTCTGTCTGTTTCATCCATCTATTTGTCTTGACACCAGCACCACATCATGTGGCCTGCTTTCATTTTTGCCTTTGTGGCTTGCGTTCAGTCTAGGACGACTTAATCTCCACAAGACCCTTCTGAGTGTTCTGTGCAACGCCCCATGCATTATATGGTGCGAGTTACACGGCTGGTGTGAGGAGGCACTGTTCCCAGCCCTGTGTCGGCTCTGGGTACTGTTTTCAATTCCTTTTGGGTGGTTTTTCTCCAGCCTTGGGTCGTTTCTGTGTATGAGTGTTCTAATCAGTAACCCAAGTCCTGGAGGGAGGACCTTGCCTGTCTCCAGAGCCCGCTCTCCACACACTTTCCTGTCCAGTACTCTGTCCTGTGAACTCCACCTGCCTCCATCTCTCAGTTCCATCTCCTCAACTCAGGGAGTCTGCCGGGCTTTGCCTCAGTTTCCCCTCCTGTGCTGTGGCCTGGGAACTTTCCTGTGAGTAAGCTAGGTGGTCGTAGGGCCTGCCTCTTTTGAGTCCTATGTCTCAGGAATCACTGCACTTTGTTGCCTGATGTCCAGTGTCTTGAAAACCTTTGCTTTATATATTTTGTCCTCTCTTCCTCCAGTGTCTTGAAAACCTTTGCTTTATATATTTTGTCCTCTCTTCCTCCCATTGCTTTAGGCTGTAGGCTGGAGGGAAATCTTATCTTTGTTACTCTATCTTGGCCACATTTTAGAAAAACAACAACAACAGTGTGTGTTCATATGTGTGTGTGCATAACGGGGTGTGTTGTGTGTATTTTTTTAAAGTATGCACTGGGAAAAAAATTCTAAAAAGATGCATCAAACTGTTAGATGGTGAGATTGCAGGAGACTTCCATTTTATGTTATTTTTTGATGTTTGATGTTTGGTTTTTTTTTTTTTTTTTTTTTGTGGTACGTGGGCCTCTCCCATTGCGGAGCACAGGCTCCGGACGCGCAGGCTCAGCGGCCATGACTCATGGGCCCAGCCGCTCCGCAGCATGTGGGATCTTCCCAGACCGGGGCACGAACCCGTGTCCCCTGCATCGGCAGGCGGATTCTCAACCACTGCGCCACCAGGGAAGCCCTGATGTTTGATGTTTGAATTAACAAGTGTGAATTACTTTGTGATCAGAAGCAATTGTGGAAATACATAATATGGGAAAAGAAACTATAAACGACAAGAAATCTAGTACCATGAAAAAAAATCCACATTTAGACCAAAAGGAATGAATAACATTTTGGATGTTTGTAGCTTGTTGCCGAAATGGCCTCTGCAGACATTGTCCTGTTAACATTTCCCTTGACTGTGGGCACGAAGGCCCGCGTCCACACACTGTCACCAGCCACACATCATCAAATGCTTTGCTCCTGCCAGTCTGATTGGTGAAAAGCCATATGGCAGGGTCCTTTTAATTTGGCTGATGTTGAGCTGTGTTTGCATAGCTTTTCACGAGTAAGAGCTGATGTTTGCTTTCTTGCAAATCATCTCTCCTGAAGGGTGTTTGTGGTTTTTTTAAATTGAAGTAGAGTTGATTTACAATAGTGTGTTAGTTTCAGGTGTACAGCAAAGTGATTCAGTTATATACACATGTATATATTTTTAGATTATTTTCTATTATAGGTTATTACAAGGTATTGAATGTAGTTCCCTGTGCTATATATCCTTGTTGCTTATCTAGCTTATGTATAGTAGTGTGTATCTGTTGATCCCAATCTCCTAATTTATCCTCCCCCCCTTTCCCCTTTGGCAACCATATGTTTGTTTTCTGTGTCTGTCTGTTTTATACAGATTCATTTGTATTATTTTTTAGATTCCATATATAAGTGATTTCATATAATATTTGTCTTTCTCTGTCTTACTTCACTAAATATTATATTCTCTAGGTCCATCCATGTTGCCATATCTCCTGAAGGGTTTTAATCCCTGAAAGGGAGGCCGCCCCCTTTTTACCGCCCCGTAACTATGGGATTTTGCTGGCATGCTCCCTCCAGCTCTCATATTTATTCCAGAAGACTTCCAACTGTATTCACAACCAAGACGCCGCTGCCTCCCATCTCCGCAGGCTCAGGCCAGTGTATATCCCCAGCACGTCTCAGACCCCATGCACCCCAAACCAGACCCACCGTCAGCCTTCCTTTCCTCTTCCTACTGAGAAGTTACCCCCACCCATGCCACGGGGCCTTCATGCCCCACGCCTCCATCTGCCCTAACATCTGGGCATCACGTCACACCCCAGGGTCACTAAGCCAGGATCATTCTCAAGTATTTCTCAAATCCTTTGCTCTGGCATGGGAAAGCATAAAAACACAGCAAAACAGTGACTGACCCGTGGCTCTGTGGTCATAGGCTTCAATCTCAGCTCTGCCTCTAGTATGCTGTGTGTGTGACCTTGAGTATGTGACTTCATTCTCAGAGCTTCAGTTTCCTTGTCTGTAAAATGGGTATGACCTCAAACATAACTACATGGTCATAGGGACCACACGGAATGATCTGTGCCGATGGCTCAGCTCCGAACTGGGCACATTGCAGGTGTGCGGTGCATGTTTACCTGCTACCTTCTGTGTGCCAGGTACTGTAACTAACCAGGCACAGGCCAGGGTCTTGCCTTCCTGGAGCTCACTTCCCACTGGGGGGCAGCGGCTGGTAGTAAACAGATCAAGGGACAAAAACATGTTGCCACGGGCCATAACGAACAATCGCTAGGAAGCAGGCAAGACCATAGCAAGAGAGATCTTCCTTTCTACCGGAGGATGGAGGACGGAGTATCAAGGAGCCAGCAGGTGCAGAGGCCCAGGGCAGGAACGGCTCAGCACAGACAAGGGGGTAAAAGGGAACCGCAGGGCAAGTGTGCCTGGAGAAAAGGAAGGTGAGTCAGTCCAGAGTGGACGGCAGGATCCAGGCTGGCTCTGTCTGCCCAAGGGCCCAGGAGGGAAGGTCTTGGCCCTGATTCTCAGTGCACTGGCGAGATGCTGGAGGGCTTGGCCTGCCTGAGAAGATCCCTACCACTGAGTGGACAGCGCCTTGTAGAGGGCAGAGGGTGTAGGCAGGAAACCTGCGGTGCCTGACTCGATGGTTGGCTGTGTTGGTGCAGAGATTTGGTCTGGCTCAAGCTGCTTTGCCCATCCAGTGGCACTCAACCGCCTGGATGATGGGAGGGAAGGGGCGAATCAAAAATGACTGCTAAATATTTTTTATTTTTAAAACACTTTTTAAAATTATGGTAAAATACATATAACAAAATTTACCATTTTAGCCCTTTTTTAGGTGTACAGTTCAGTGGTATTGAGTACATTCATATTATTGTGCAACCATCACCACCATGCATCTCCAGAGCCCTTTTCATCTTCCCCAACCTGGTCCCCAGTAAACACTCCCCGTTCCCTCCTCCCCCAGCCCCTGGGACCCACCGTCTACTTTCTGTCTCTGTAGATTTGACTCCTCTGGGGACCTCATACAAGTGTCCTTCTGTGTCTATGTTGCTACATCTCTTTGATGAGCCTTTCTTTCTTTTTTTATCATTTGGGGTGGGGCTGAGGATTCCAGAATCGCCAGTTTCCTGTTAAACGGGCTTGCCGTACCCAAGAGGGACACAGGAGGCTTCTGTAGAGTCCTCAGCAGAACTCAGCAGGTCTGGGTGGGGGGCATACATTTGGGAGGCATCACTATATAGAAGATACTGAAGTCCAGACTCCCTTGGTGGGGCCATGAAGGCATGACATGACTTCGGGGAGGGGGGTCTCAAACTCAAATGTTGGTGGGGCCAGGTGGGGTTTAAGTGAGGGGTCGGGAACCACTTTGCATGACATTTTTGTGTAAGATCTCACAACTTTTCAGTGTTGGGAATGAAGCCATTAGGTCCACGATACAGAGTCTGGAGCTCAGACTGGAAATAGAAATGAACAGGATACACGTGGGAGGGGATTGGAGGCTCCACCTGATGACCAGGAAGGGATGGATGTGCAAAGAGGAGAGGTCTGGAGCCAGCCCCGCGGGGATACCTGCGCTCCACCACTGGGCAGTGGAGGAGGGGAGTGAGGCCTACGGGGCAGGGGAGGGCGGGATAGAGCTGGGCTGGGGCCCGGGAAGACGGGTTAACCTGCACACGCCAGAAACGTCAGCCGTATTTGTATCATTTCTAATACAAAATGGATGCTCTGAGATGCATGACTGGTTGGGGATATTCAGGATGGACCCTGGAGGGGAGGAATCCATTGCAGAAACTCCTCAGTCAGGTTTGCGAGAGCCTTTCTGACCCGCCCCCCTCCCAGCCCAACTTGTGTGTCTCCTCGGAGCTCCGAAAGGGACATTTCTTGTTCTCTGCTCACCTCCTAGGTTGGTTCTGCCTTCTTAAACCACGTGGGTGGTCAGCGCATTGCTTTGCTCTCCGCTTCTCCATCGGTGCCCTGTCGTTTACCCACCCCCGCTTGGGAAATTACTTCCACCCTGCATTAACTGCGTACATTTCTTCTCCTCCTCCTCCTCCTCTCCCGCCAGACTTGGAAATGAGACCTGAAATGAAAGAACCGGACCTAAAGGAGGAGACTTCGGAAGACAGACCATCCGGGGCCTGGGGTACAGCCGTGGATGGAGCGCGGACGCAGGGTGACAGGGTGGAGTCGCGGCGGGAAAGCGCTAGGACCTGCCCGAGGCGGCTGGAAATCTCCCGGGAGTCGGCCCCCGAATGTCGTGAGTTGCAGGCGTTCGTTAACCAGAGCCCCACCCCGGCGCCACCCTGGTCGGGGGGTCCGAGAGAAGCAGGGATCCACCCGTTTGCCATGCGGGGCAAGAACCTCGCAGGTAACTCGGACCTTGGTAAACTCTCCAGAGCGGACGTGGAGAAGAAATCCTACGACTGCAGCGAGTGTGGCAAGGCTTTTGGTCGCAGCTCGTCGCTGGTCAAACACCAGCGCATCCACACCGGGGAGAAGCCCTTCCAGTGCGACGTGTGTGGGAAGCACTTTCTGGAACGGTCGTCGCTGACCATCCACCAGCGCACGCACACCGGCGAGAAGCCGTACGCGTGCGCGGACTGCGGCCGCGCCTTCAGCCAGAGCATGAACCTCATCGTGCACCAGCGCACGCACACCGGCGAGAAGCCGTACGCGTGCGGCGAGTGCGGGAAAGCCTTCCGGAAGACCTCCTCCCTCGCCCAGCACGAGCGGGTCCACACGGGCGAGAAGCCGTACGCGTGCGGCGAGTGCGGCAAGGCCTTCCGCCAGAACATGCACCTGATCGTGCACCAGCGCACGCACACGGGCGAGAAGCCGTACGTGTGCGGTGAGTGCGGGCGCGCCTTCCGCCAGAACATGCACCTGACGGAGCACCAGCGCACGCACACGGGCGAGAAGCCGTACGCGTGCGGGGACTGCGGCCGCGCCTTCAACAAGAGCTCGTCGCTGACGCTGCACCGGCGCAACCACACGGGCGAGAAGCCGTACGCGTGCGGCGAGTGCGGCAAGGCCTTCAGCCAGAGCGCCTACCTGATCCAGCACCAGAGGCTGCACATCGGGGTGAAGCCTTTCGAGTGCGGCCAGTGCGGCAAGGCCTTTAGCAAGAACTCCGCGCTGACGCAGCACCAGCGCATCCACACCGGCGAGAAGCCGTACGCCTGCTACATCTGCAGGAAGCACTTCACGGGCCGCTCGTCTCTGGCGGTGCACCAGATGGGCCACACCGGCGAGAAGCCGTACGCGTGCGGCGAGTGCGGGAAGGCCTTCAGCCAGAGCGCCTACCTCATCGAGCACCAGCGCATCCACACGGGCGAGAAGCCGTACCGGTGCGCGCAGTGCGGCAAGGCCTTCATCAAGAACTCCTCGCTCACGGTGCACCAGAGGATCCACACCGGGGAGAAGCCCTACCGGTGCGGCGAGTGCGGGAAGACCTTCAGCCGGAACACCAACCTCACGCGGCACCTGAGGATCCACACCTAGGGAGCTTGGCGCGCCCCAGGCTACACCAGGTGGGCGGGGTCCTTAGCACGGGCCGTCGGCTCCGGGAGTTCTCAAGTGGGGGCCCAGGGTGGCGCAGCCCCGCGGCTCTTAGGAATTGTGGGGATCTTGGTTCCCACGCGCTCCTTCCCGGCCGGGCGTCCACACCTCCGAGCCGGAGGGCAAGTTCCTCCGTGCCCAGTGTACTTGGGAACGTTGCAAGGTTGGCTGTGGCTGGGAACTCACGGGAGTTCCAGGAACGGAGCGCGTCAGGGTTCGAGACCAAAAGCACAAAGTAAATTTTAAGCGCTGAGATGGAGCCCCCGGTCGGTCTCCGTTCAGATAGTAAAGTTGGGGAGAGGCGTACAGGACTTGGTAAGAGCGTGGGGACGTTTCTCCCCTTGTCACACACGCCCTCGGTCTAGTCCAGACGTAGGTTGTCTGTGAGTTTCCTCTTTGGGAAGAGCTAGAGGGGGGCCCTTCGTCGTCCTTCCACATCCCAGCCCCCCTGCAGTCTCCCTAAACCGTACTGGAAGCCCCCTACCCCCAGGCTGATAAGCGGTAGAAGTTGGCAAGTTCGTGAGAGGAAAAAATGTGTTTTTCAGAGTTAGCAATAACAGTAACCACTTTGGATGCCAAAGTTTCTCATAGTGGTCTGTTAAATTGTTCTTTTAATAAAACTTTTCGTGAAGGGAGACCAATGTCATCTTAAACAGTCATCAGGTGAGAAAGATACAGGTACCAGGTGTGCTGTCAAGGTCGGTTTCAGTGCTTGTGGGAGAGGGCAGGGGAGCGAGTAACAACAGGCTTGATATTCAGGTTTAAATACTTAACCGGATTCAATAAGTTGCGCATCTGAGTCTCTTTACGTAGTTATTTTTTGCACTTAAACTTGAAGGAGCCTCCTAAGGCTGACCTGAAGCTTTGTGTTCACATAGAGTTCCCCCAGTCTCCCCTCTCCGGGACCTCTTCCACCACCTTTTTATTTTAATGTTCTGTGCTACTGGTCGCAAATGTCCTGGCGTGTCTGAATGTCTCACACTTCCTGACGCCGGGGTTCACAAAGAATAAATAATTCATTTTAAGCAACCGCTTATATCAGTAAGCACATTTCGTGTTGCAGGTAGAAAAAACAGCCATGTAGAAACATGGACAGTTTTTGAATGTCCGTCAGGCTGCAGGCATCAGGGTGGGCTTGATCCAGACACACGGCGCGTCAGAACCACAGCTCTGCCTCCCCGTGGTCCGCTGGCTCTCCCTTCACGCGCTGGCTTCTTCCTCAGGCTGGCTTCCCTTGTGGTTTCATGGTGGTTTCCAGCAGCTCCTCTTGACACACTTAGTCTCGTCCAGATGGGGACAGACCTCTTCCAGTCATTGGCGAAAAAGCCCTACGCTTCATTCCGCTGGACTCACCAGGGACTGATTGTTCTGACTAGAGAAATGCCGTGTGCTGATTGGCTTAGATACGGGTCTCGCCCTCATCCTTGAAATAGTAGCTGTGGAAGGGGAATGAATGGGAGTGACTGCCCAGATCGGCCTGAAACCACTGTCCACCCCTGACGTGGGCGTGGGGTCCGTTCCGCCCAGGTCACAGTCAGGGAGAAGCGGGATGACACGGAGAAGCCGGCCCCAGCGTCATCCGATGGCCTCTCTGGCTTTTGTTGTGACAGTGAGGTCCTGCTGCGCGTGACATTTTCTTTGGGGAGCCTTCTCATTGCCTCGGTCACCACGACAGCCCCCGGTCCTGGCCGTCCTCTGTGCTCTCTTGACCACGGGATGGGGGCAGGGCCCAGAGACACTGAGAGGCTCTGGGTCACATCTGTTTGCACCAGCTTTCGTCGCCATGCCCCCATTCCCGTCGGCAAGAACAGATGTCAGGTGACCAGGTTTCCTACTTGGTGGGGGGCAGGGGTGGCCGAGTGAGTGACTGTGACCCACAGGGCAAGTGTGAGCCTTGGATGGATCGAAGGTGAGCCCCAGCTGTGAGCGAGTGAGTTCCTTCTAACGCTCTGTGCTGCGGTTCCCTCTGCTTTAAAAAGGGGGTAGAGGGCATCGCCGAAGTCGATTGATAGGATAGTGGGGGACAGGCTAAGCTGCAGGTCCTGGCAACACAGAGCCTCAGACAGCAGAGCCCCCAGCCTCTCTGTCTCTCTCCTGCTCCCTCGCTTCTCTCTCAGTCTCAGACCAAAACATCCACCCAGTCCCACTCCTTGTGGTCACTTAGGACCTACATCCCGTCCACCCCTGAGGACGCAGGGCTGGTCAGAGCTGGCTGCCAGCTACCATGGGCGTTCCAGCGGCAGGTCAGGGGAGGCAGCCTGGAGGAGGTAAGTCTGACCAACATCTTAGCACCGGACCGGAAGTGGCCCAGTGTCTCTCACCGTCTGCCACACCTTTGACAGCTGCCTCCCCTCAGACCTACATGGAGGCTGGGAGGTGTCGTCCAGGGGTGTTTCCAGGACGGAGTGGAGACAGCCAGCCCTCAGGCTGCACCCTGAGGACCTGTCCAGGCAGATCGTGCAGTCAGGCAGGGGCATGAGACATGGTCTTTCAATAAAACGAGCACATGGAACTTGGCGACCTCCTAGGCCCCCCAGTAGGAGCTAAGGGTCGGGGTCTCTGATGGTTTGGCCTAGCAGCCACGTTGCCACCCTCCTCCTGTGCTTCCCTCCCATCACCTCCTACTCATGAGATGGGACACTCAGCCTCTCCCTGCTAGACCTTTCCACACCCGGCCCAGTCCTCTCATAAAATGGGAAAGGACGGGGAGGAGGGGCGTGAGAGCACCCTCTTCTCTCAGCACCACCCGGTCCCTGGTAGGTCAGGACGGGATGCGGGTAACTGAGACCTTGGACAGAGACAAGCCCTGGGGAGTTATCAGAGGCCCGTGGTCACTGTCCAGCATTATTCACTGGGGGCCTGCACACAGATCCAGACTGGTGATGGCCAGGAATCTCCTGGAAGTTTTGGAATTTCAGGAGAGGTGCAAACCATCCTCTCCCAAATCGTAGATTTATGACCCCCCGACATACTGAATGGGATGCTTGTGAACATAAAGTGCTTTGAGTCAGGCAGACTTATTGTCTAATATATGCCTCATCCACAGCCTTAAATATATCTTATTATTTTACTATTGATAATAGTGCTCTATCATTATCATTAATGAACAGTAAATAATACAGTGCTCTATTATCAACAGTCAAATAAAATATTAATAAGTACTATCTAGAATGCTGTTATTATCCTGGTTTTTCAGCTGAGGAAACTGAGGCTCAGAGTACTAATGCTTTGCGCAAGATCTTGGAGCTGAAAGCTTTCATGTGCAATGTTTCCATTTCCTAAACAGCACCAAATTCCCATATTTAAGAAGTGCTCCTTGGGCCAGGCCCAAGCAGGCCACACCAACGACATCTGGGGCAGGAAACAGATTGGACCCCTGGTCTGCAGCCCCTGCGGCGTGGCGGAATGATCAAGTGGGCTCAGGGGTCAGGGGATCCTGGACTCAAGCTGGTACTGGCACTCACCCAGTGGTGAACCCGAGCTTGCTCAGTGCCTCCTTGTCTGTTCAGTGGAGGTGATGCCTGACCCTCCCACACAGGGTGGAGGTGATGGTGAGGTCACAGAGCTGGGTCAGCATGGACGAAATGCAGCAACAAACCCCAAAGACCTGGGGCCCTTATTCCTTGCAGCCGATCGTAGGAGGATCTCCATAGGGTGACTCGGGGGTCCAAACTCCCTCTACCACCTTCAGCTCACCGCTTCTGGAAACACCCTGGGGTCGGCATCCAGGGGGCGGATGGGGGAAGGGCAGGTGGCAAAGGCCCAGCCTTTTCTGGACACATCCCTCTCCTCACCTTCCACAGGGAGGAGTGGTCCCTGCCCCCTCCTGGATGCAAGTGGGAAATGCGGCCTCTGGCAGGACAGCTGCGTCCCAGGACTAACTCTGCACCAGGAAGGAAGGAAAGTGAGGAGTGGGGATTGCTGTCTCCGCCTGCCGCCCAGAATGCAAGGTGGGTGTGTTCATGCTTTCCAGTCACATGTAGACAGCAGCTACAGTTGCAGAAGGCTAAGTTTCTAGCCATTTAAGGATGTTATAGATTGCATGTGTTCTCCCCAAATTCATATGTTGAAATTCTAACACCCAGTAACTTCAAAATGTGACTGCATTTGGAGATAGGGCCTTTAAAGGGATAATTAAGGTTCTGTGAGGTCATATGAGTGGGCCCTAATCCAATGACTTCTCACCCACGCGAATCTGCAGGTGAATGGAGAGCTGCGCCTTCTGGCTGAAGGTCTTGCCGCACTCCGTGCACTCAAAGGGTTTCTCTCTGGTGTGGGTCTGCTGGTGCACGGAGAGGTAGCGCTTCTGGTTGTAGGATCTCCCGCAGGCGCCGCCATGGAAAGGCTTCTCGCCCGTGTGGCTCCGCCTTCTGGCTGAAGGCCTTGCCGCACTCGTTGCAGCGCAAGGGCCGCTCGCCGTTGTGGAGCCTCTCGTGCAGGATCAGCGCGGAGGACTTGGCGAAGCACTGGCCGCACTGGTAGGCCTTCTCCCCGGTGTGTGTCATCCGGTGCTCCACCAAGGTCGTGCTCGCCGCGATGACCTTGCCGCACTCGTAGCGCTTGAACGGCCGCTCGCCTGTGTGCGTGCGCGGTGGTTGACCAGCTGGGATTTCTTGCGGAAGGCCTTCCCGCACACCCTGCACGGGTGGGGCCTCTCGCCTCTGGGGGCCCACTGGTGCCCGAGGAGGGAGGAGCGCTTGGTGAAGCGCTTTCCGCACAGGTCACACACGAACGGCTTCTCCCTGGCGTGGATGCGCCGGTGGTGATGAGGGCGAAGGCCTTGCCGCACTCGCCGCACTTGTAGGGCCGCTCGCCGGTGTGTGTGCGCCGGTGCCCGAGCAGCTGCGTGTTCTGCACGAAGGCGCGGCCGCACCCGGCACACCGGTAGGGCCGCTCGCCCATGTGGATGTGCCGGTGCACCGTGAGGTGCAGAAGGCCTTGCCTTCTGCTGGCAAGAAGCTGGCAGAAGGCCTTGCCGCCCTCGGCGCACGTGAACGGCTCCTCGCCGGCAGCTCTGGCTGTCCAGCCTGAGCCACCCACAAGGAGGAGGACAAGGAGCTGACACTACTCACCAGGGCCTTGTCAGCCGGCAGCTGGGCAGCCGTCCCTCCACTGCCCACAGTGACCAGGGCATGGGTGGTGGGGTCTGGGGGCTGATGGAACTGTGGTGGAGGAGGGAGAGAAAGAGCGGGGGACAGTGAGAGGCCTCACCCCCCCCCCACACACACACACACCACACACACACACACACACACCCCTCTTCTCATCCAGAGAAACACAGAGACACAGCACCCCCCCCCACCATGGGCTCACGCTGCCCAGACACCGCCACAGTGTGGTGGCTGGGGAAGTGGGGGGTGGGGATGTCTCTCCCAGGTGGGATCAGACCCAGGGCCACTCTGCCTAGACACCCCCATCAGGACCTGGACCTGAGATCCACCCTTAGGGCCAAGCAGCTGAGCCCCCACCACTGCCCCAGGCCCCGGCGTACACTTGGGGTCCAGCTCTGCTGCCAGATGAAAAAGCCCCCGGGAACGAAGGCCCAGGGGACAGAGAAATCAGTCCCAGCTGCGGAGTGTTCATCACACCCTTGACTGCTCCGTACTGCATCAGCTTCCTCTGGCCACCATCCCTGACCCAGCTCGTGGGGCTCTGGAGAGAACCAGGGCCTCTCACCTAGGCGCTGACCCAGGCCTTGCCTGCCACTCTCCTTTGACACTTGTTGCCTGGGCTGGTGAACTGTGAGGTTGCAGGAGCCAGATACCTGGGTTTCAATTCTGGCTCTGCCACTTACCTGCTGTGTAGCTTTGGGCAGGTTACTCAACCTCTCTGTGCCTCAGTTTCCTCATCTAGAAAATGGGCATAAGGTCCCCGTCTCATGGGGTCATTATGATGTTTCAGCAAGTTAGTGTAAGTAACTCGCTATGAACAGTGCTTGCCATATGGTAAGGGATATATGCTTTATTGTTGTTGTTATTTTATTATCACCATCTATATACTCAACATTCTTCCTCCTAAACTGGGTTTCCCTTTATTATCTTTTATTCCAGTACCCTGCAAAGGATTTGGCCCACAGCTAGCCGCCCCCCACCCCCTCCTTTTTTATTATGCTCAAATAGACAGAAAATTTAACATTTTACCTTTTTGTGTGTGTGTGGTACGCAGGCCTCTCACTGCTGTGGCCTCTCCCGTTGCGGAGCACAGGCTCCGGACGCGCAGGCTCAGCGGCCATGGCTCACGGACCCTGCCACTCCGTGGCATGTGGGATCTTCCAGGACCGGGGCACGAACCCGTGTCCCCTGCATCGGCAGGCAGCCTCTCAACCACTGCGCCACCAGGGAAGCCCCATTTAACCTATTTTAAAGTGTACAATTCAGTGGCATTTAGCACATTCATAATGTTGTGTAACCATTACCGCTATCTAGTTCCAAAACATTTTCATCACCCCCAAAAGGAAACCTCGCACCCATGGAGCAGTCCCTCCCCATTCCCTCCTCACCACAGGCCCTGGCAACCGCCAATCTGCTTTCTGTTTCCATGGATTTGCCTGTTATGGACATTTCATACACGTGGAATCCTACACTATGTGGCCCTTTGTGTCGGGCTTGTTTCACTGAGCTGGGTGTATTTGAGGTTCACCCATGTGGTAGCATGTATCAGGGCCTTATTCCTTTTCATGGCTGAATAATATTCCGTTGTGTGAACATAGCACGTTTTGTTATCCATTCCTCTGCTAATGGACGTTAGGGTTGGTTCCACATTTTGGCTGTTGGAATGCTGCCATGAGCGTGCGTGGTCAGGTGCAAACTTACCTTGAAGATATTGTGGGTTTGGTTTCCAACCACCACAATAAGGCAAATATCGCAATAAGGAGAGTCACACAAACTTTTTGGTTTCCCAGGGCATATAAAGTTATGTCTGTATTATCCTGTAATCTGTTAAGTGTGCAGTAACATGATGTCTAAAAAAAAGTACATATCTTAATTTAAAAATCCTTTATTGCTAAATAATGCTGACCACCATCTAAGCCTCAGTGAGTGGTAGTTTTTCTGCAATAGTAACATCAAAGATCACTGATCACAGATCACCGTAACAAATAATTTTTAAAAGTTTGAAGTATTTCCAGAATTGCCAAAATGTGACACAGAGACAAGAAGTCAGAAAATGCTGTTGGAAAAATGGCACCGATAGACTTGATCAATGCAGGGTTGCCACAAGCCTTCAATTTGTAAAAAAAACGCAGTATCTGCGAAACACAATAAAACGAGATATATCTATATTTGAGTACATAAGGTGCAAACACATTCTAAATACCGTATCTATGTGCATATGAGATGTAACCACACACTAAATACCATATGTACATGCATATAAGATATATAGAAACTGATATACATGACATTTGTATAAGATATGTGCACAAAATGTCACATATACATGTATATGTGATTCAATCACACACTAAATGCCACATATATATGTATATAAGATATATGTGATCTTATATCTGTGTGCTATGGTAATAAATACCATTTATACCTGTATAAATGTGTAATGTGTAATCATGCACACTAAATACTACATAGGCACGTGTGTAAGATATATGTAAACTGATTATATATATACTACAGTTCTGAATACCATGTACAGGGGCATATAAACTATTTACACAGAACAAATACCATACATACATATATATAAGGTAAATAAACTCTAAATACCATATTCCCTTGTAAATAAGGTGTATATATAAAGATATACTAAATGCTGTACATACATGTATATAATAAGGTCTATTACATGCTCCCATGAAATACCATAATTACATTAATACACGTAACTACACCAAATACCGTATATATATATATGTACTCTAGTAAAAACTGTATTTCATTTACTCCAAGAGACCATAGGTTGAAAGAAAACATGATTTTATCTCACTAAGGAAAAAAAAGAATCTGCCAATTAAACCACAACATACCGTCAGTGGTAAGACACATCCTAATTTCGGAGATATTAAACTATGAAAAAAACCGGATCTTCGAATTAAGGAGTAAAGTTGAATCACTATATGTTCGGACTGAAACGACCCAGGAACACAAGCTCTAACATTCTCTGGCTGCACCCCACTGCATGGCCTGGCAGATGCCCCACCCTGGAGAGCACTGTTCTGACAGAGACCAGACTCTGGATCCAGACTGCCTGGGTTCCAATCTCGGCTCTGCCACATCCTAGTTGTGTGTTCCTGGGCAGGTCACTTAACCTCTGTTTCCTCCTCTGTAAGGTGAGAGACATAATATCCCTACTTTATAGGGCTGTGAGAATTAAGTGAGTCAATACAGATGAAGCCCCCTAGGATGGTGCCCGACACGGAGCTTCCTAAGTGGGGTTATTAAGTCGCACTTAATAACCCTCCGGTGGTGATGGTGCGGGGTGGGGGTGGAGAATCTTTTCTTTTCGGTGCCTCAGTTATGGGGAAGTCACAGTGCGTACCAGATCAGGCTACTGCAAGGGTTTAACGAGCTGAAAGGGCGTCTCTCACTTCAACAGCATCAGCATCACGGGGAGAGCTTAGGAGGCCACGGCCCCGGGGGACACACCCAGGGAATCTGGGTCGGCCTTCCCGGGAGAGGGGGTCCGAGGATCTGCATCTCTGACGACCTCCGGGCGGGAAGACGCTGGCACTGCTGGAGCGGGGCACCCTCTGCGGGGCGCGGAGTGAGTATTCAGCTAAGCTCTCATCTTAGCTGACTAAGCACTGAGCACTCAGCTCAACGCCCGGCACTGAGGAAATCAACGCTCCGTGACTGCCAGCGGCGGCGGGGCCGTTAGTGTTACCTAAACAGTAGCGAGAACGGAGCAGATCCGGCGGATGGAGCCCCGCGGAGCACCTCGGCTACAGGTGCGGTCCTCGCACCCACAGTCCAGGCGGGGAAACTGAGGCACGCAGGGGCGGGGCAGGGATTCAGAGCCCCCTCTGGGGTCCCTCCCGCGATCCAGGGTGCATGGTCCTCCCCCTTCCCTATGGTCCCTCCCACGAAACCCCGGCGGACCAGTGAACCCGGCGGGGCGGGCTGCGCTGAATCACCGGCGGCCGCGGGACCGCTGCGGGGTTCTGACCGCGCTATGGTCAGCTAGAGCGCGGTCTGCGCCTGCGCGACTCTGCTGCTCCCGCCCCGCCCCCGCGCCGCCCCGCCCCCGCGCCACGCGAGGCCACACCCACCCCGCGCTCCCAGACTCCTCCGCGCGCCGACCGGGGTGGGCGGGGACTGAGAGGTGGAAGGAGAACAGGTATTAGTGGGGAGGAGGGAGATAGAGAGGACTTCGAGAGAGTGGGAGGGGAGGGGGAAAGGAAGGAGGGAGGAGGAGTTAGGGGAAGGGTGGAGCGTGGCGGGGGAGATGGAGAGGGGCGGGCAGGAGAGTGGTACTCCTGCTGGGAGAAGGGGAGGGGGAACAGGAGGGAGAAATGGGGCGGGGGGAAGACCAAAAGAGGGGCAGGAGGGGAGGGGCTTGAGAGAAGAGGGAGGGGAGGGGGGAAAGGAAGGCGAGGGAAGAGAAGAAGGAAGGGAGGGGGTTGGGAAGGAGAGCAAGATGCAGGAATGAAGAAGGGAAGAAAGGAATTGCTTCAACAATACTAAAAAAACAACAAGAATTGATTAGGACTGGTTGGGAGACAGGTCTGCCCGGTTCAAATCCCAGCTGTGTCTTTGGACCCGTGTCCTAATATTCTGAGCCTCGGTTTCCTCGTCTGTAAAGAGGTTGCAGTCACGAAACCTGCACTATAGATGGGGTTGTTGTGTGGATGACGTGAGTTAATTGGCATAAAGTTATTTCAAAAGGAACTCGGGCCCGCAAAACAGTGCTGTCCGACCCAACTTTAGGCACAGAGGCAGAAGTTCTGTGTCCGCGATGTTCAGTATGGTGGCCACTGACCACGAGTGGCTCTTGAGCACTTGGCATGTGGCTAGTGTGGCCGTGGAACTGAATTCTTAGTTGTACTTAATTTGATAAATTAAAGTTTTCGTAGTTGCTATGGCTACTGGCTACTGCGTTAGACGTTGTAGTTCTAAAGCCTTAGCTGTTTTCGTGACATATACTAAGCTTCTCTTGTGTTTTATAACGGTTTGATGGGGCCTCTTAAAATACCCACAGCAACCACAATAGCAACAGCACTTTGGGGGTCTTTTTAAGTGCCAGGGATTGTCCTAAGGACTTGACGTGGATTAACCATTTGAATCTTCTCATAGTCATGAGACGTTGCCTCTCGCTGGGTATAACAAGTCTTACTACTATTATCATTTGAGTGTGTACTCTGCCCTCCGCCCCCCCGAGACTCTTGACACACATGTCATGTCATTTAACTGCAGGAGGAGAGGCTTAGGTATAATATATTTGGGAAAGGCCACAGGACGGGGTCAGCAAGAGGAGAGTAGCACGTCGTTGCGTTTTGTCTCTATTTGGATCTGCGCTGGAAGATCCTGAAGCTTGCAGCGATGGAGCAGGCAGAGCAGAAGCTGCGACCACAGTCCCAGGGCATGTGTGTGGCCCTAGGACTGGGGCCCTAATGCTCCCTCTTCCCATAAGCTTTTTTTAAAAAATTGCTCCTCTTTCCACCCCATTTCCTTTTTCCATTAAAATTTTTCTCTGGGAATCCCCTGGCAGTCCAGTGGTTAGGATTCTGCGCTTCCACTGCCAGGGTCCTGGGTTCGATCCCTGGTCAGGGAACTAAGACCAGGAACTAAGATCCCACAAGCCAGGTGGTGCAGCCAAAACACAAACATACAAATATATAAATAAATAAATATATTCTCAGTTTCGATATTAAAAATGGCCATGATTTTTTGCAGCTTCTGCTCTTAGGAGCTGGACCCTGTTTTCCCATTCCCTGAACGTGTGCTGTCTTTGTGGGTTGCTTTGACCAATACGACATGGCAGAAGTGATGCTGTAGGATTTTGGAGGTTAGACCTTCTGATTTTGACACCAGTTCCAATGTGTGTGTGTTTTTCCCAAAACCACCAAGCAGTTCTCTGACACCAGCTGGGAGTTGGAGACATTATCTACCTGGAGATAGCATCAGTTAGCGATACCAATACACCTTCCCAGAATGATTTCCCTACTGGCACTCCCCCCTGCCAATGTATAAGAATGTCTGTCTTAATTACTGCCTGGTCTATTATGTGGGGTGGCTGGGCTGTGCGTTCCTGAGCTTTTGGATCTTAACTGCATGGAAGAAAGCCAGGGTTGGGGGTGAGCGGGTAGAGACTGCTCACTGTCCCACAGAACTTGTCTCTGCTTCTATTGTGCCAGAACCCCTAAGTTTTAGCTGCATTTCCCTGTCTCGCTTGTAGCTGGATGTGGCCAGGTAACTAGGTTCTGACCAACGAGGTGCAAATGACAGCATCAGGTTATAGCTTCCGGGGTGGACTGCTGCATTCAGATTCTGGCTTTGTTCCCCTGTTAAGGAACGTTGGGAAAGTGACTTCATTTCTCTGCACCTCAGTTGCCTCATCTGTACAATGGGGATAAGGATAGTATCTACCTTATAGTGTTGTAATGAAGAGCAAATGAAGTAACACAGTGAAGCAATTAGAACAGTTCTTGGCACAAAAGCGTTCTATTATGTGTCATAATTATCATTATAATAATTTTATTATCACTTCCTAAGGTTGATGTGAGGTTCAAGTGCAACCATGCTCCATCCTGTTATCAGAACAAATTTCCCTGGGGTTTATTGGTCTCCCACGACCAGGGAGAAATATTAGGAGGGAATTAAATCCATCCATCTCCCCACCCACTGACCTCCACCAGCTTCATCACCCTAGGAGGCTCCATAGATTTTCCATTTCCTTCATCATAGATACTCATTTACCCAAACAATATTCTCCAATGCATGAAAATTCACAGAGGGAATTTTCCTTTTGCCCAGGTTTCTTTAAAGAGCTGCCTACAGGGAATGTGGGTGTTTATTTATAAGTGACCACCTGCTTTCAAGAGAGGCAGGTGTGAAGTTGCCATTTTTCACTGCTGAATTCAATGTATCACAGGGAGGTTGGTGTGAGTGGACGTGTGTGGGAAGGAGAGAATTAGGTCAAGGAGCCTGAGGTTTTTTTCCTTTCTTTCCCCCTTAGTGGTGGAGGAGAGGTGGTTTTAAGTATGCGAATATGTAGAATTTCTGCATCTTCTGATAATCAGGAATCTCAAGAGACAAGAGGCTTCAGGGTGAATGGAGAGTCATTCATTCAGCGAATATCTGAGCAGCTCCTCTGTGCCAGGCACTGTTCTAGGGGCTGGGGATCCAGCAGTGAGCAAACCAAAGCCCTTTGTCATATGGAGCCACGAGCGCTAATTTCTGAGCATGATCAGAGGTAATTAGATGGAGGGTGAAGGGGAAGGCTACTTCAGCTTGGGCAGTCGGGGAGGCGTCTCCAAGGAGGGGATACCTGAGCAGAGCCCCAGTTAACAAAGACCGCTGTACGCATATCTGGAGGAAGGATAGCCTCCTCTCACCCCGAGGTTCACTGGAACCTTGCTCAGAAGACAGGAAAAATGGGCAGCAGCCGAGAATCTGTCCTTAGAAAGTTGGCTAAGTAGCTTAGGATTCGTCTGGGTAAGAAATGGTGAGGAAGACTTGAACAGACTGATGTGGAAGGAACTCTGGTTACAGTATTAAATGAAAAAACAAATGAACAATTGACCACAGTGTATCTTGTGTATTCTCATTTATGTTTTTAAAAAGTATATATA